>NC_141685.1:728594843-729083399 GCF_964263255.1 Lissotriton vulgaris
AGACTGGATGAACCACAACCATCTGAAGTTGAACCCAGATAAAACAGAATTGGTCCTTACGGGTGGTTCCTCCAGTCCCTGGAACTCTTCCTTCTGGCCTTCTTCTTTGGGTTCCCCTCCTGCACCTTCTTCCTCAGTTAAAACTCTGGGCATTAAACTTAATAACTACCTCAATCTTCATTCTCAAATTACTTCTGTGGTTTCTTCTTGCTTTTTTATTCTCCGAACTATCCGCTCTGTCTCTCGCTTTTTCTCTCCTCTCGCACTTAAGCTAATCATGTCCGCTCTGGTTATTTCCCGGCTGGACTACGCCAATGCCCTCTACAACGGCATCCCAGCGTATAGCCTGCGGAAGCTCCAGCTGGTTCAAAACCAGGCGGCCAGATTGGTGTATGGCCTCCCCCGATCCTATCACTCTACTCCCCTGCTGAAAGCACTACATTGGCTACCTGTGAGGGAGCGTTCCCTCTTTAAAACCGGATGTATGGTCTTTCAGGCGCGCCAAGGGACTGCCCCGGCCTTCATCTCCTCCTTACTTAAAGAGTACATCCCTGTCCGCGAGCTTCGTTCATCCACACAATCACTCCTTCAGGTTCCCCGGTACAGACGCAAGAAATGGGGTGGAGCCAACTTTTCTTTTTTGGCACCCTCCTTTTGGAATTCCCTTCCCGATCACTTGCGCCTGGCCACACATTACTCCTCCTTTCGTAAAGATCTTAAGACCCTCCTTTTTACCCAGGCCTTTCTTAATGTAAATTGATCTTTTTTACTCTCTATTAGTCCTGGATTTTTACTGCTAATTGAGCCTCCAAAGCGCCAAGAAACCGCATGGTGTACGCTGCGCTATATAAATATTTTAAATTCAAAAATTAAATTCATACTGATGTCTGACATATCCGATTCTTCAATTAAAGAGAAGAACTTCTCTTGATTGTCCGGTGTCTTGGGATTATCAACAGGTTGTGCGCCATCACATTCTATGGGTGGTTGGAAAAAACAGGTAGCAATGACTGGCAAAGGATTGGTACCACTCACTGTGGGGGCGGTGGAGTTTTTTTGGACATAGTATGCCTGTTCAAGTGCACCATCCGCCATGGTCAATTCTTCAGGAGTCGAATCTAGCCTATTGCTGTTCATCATGGAGGGCAAGGGTGGATTGGTGAGGCCTGCCAGGTTTATTGCCCCTTGATTAACAGCTCCCAAAGTAGAGGCATTGTTTTCCCCCCCTTTTGCAGCCATTGAACTGTTTGTTATTAGCGGTTGTGAGGAGTCTGATTCCCTTGCGCCTCGAGTGATGGCTTTTTCCCATATTTGTTAAATCTGATGAGTTTGATATGTCTCTCTCCTGCGTGTTTTTGTCTAGGGAATCTGCCTTTTCCACTTTATTCCCACTATTGCTTCTGCACTTAGAGCTCACAACCCCCGTTTTCTTTTGGCGAGTGACAGAGAACGCACTTTGTTGCAGAGAGCCAGAAGGTGCAGTTTTCGCTTTAAGGGCCCTCTCTCCCCTGCCGGTCATCCTTACTTGTTTGATGCTACAAGGCGCTGCCAGAGATGCTGCCATAGTGTGTCCGTCCTGTTGCTCCGGCCCCCACTTCTCCACCAAGGCACCGTTGATGCAAATGCTTTTCCTCTGGGAAGTTGCAGACAAGTTGATGCAGGCACTCGAGAATTCCTGTGCCGGTCTGCTGTGACGGAAGAAGGTAGCGCAGGACAGATACCATCAACGAACGCAGAGCAGTCTGTGCGTTCTCGCGGGTGAAGCAGAGCGTAAGTGCCCACTGCAAGATGCAGCCTGTCCGTTTCTACTCGTGCAGTTCACACGCATTGATTATGTCCTTACTGCGACTTCCCATGGGTCCTTTGGGGGGGTTTACACCGCGATCAGGAATTCCGCATTTTTAATGCTACCAGACGTGGTTACTGTTACGTGAGATCGATGAATGGGGGGAGACCCAGCGGACCATCCATGTTTTGCAGGTTCATAATGACAAGTTCATCAAACTTTTTTATCAGTACCAAAAAACACAAAACCGAAATTTAGTTTCAGGGCAGCTTCCTGGTATAATAAATCTTGTAAAGAGGCCTACAAGTCACTATCAAGAGCCATTAGATCAAAAGTAATAGGTGACATTAAAGAAGAAAGAGCTAGGTACAAGAAAATACAACAACAAGCAAAGAATGATTGGGATGAGAAACGCTGGCAAGATCTCCTGCTAACGTAAACAACAAGAGGGGGGGAGAGAGACTTATCTGGTGGATTCGTTCTCCCTGGTAGACTATGTTCAAACAATGGGAATCCACCTTTTGATGTACGGGTTTCCCTACAGTTGTGGGGAACACCCAGTGTTGGTAAACTACCCCTCACACACCAAAAGGACCCTTGGTGTCATGCTTCATCATTGGGGTCTTCGCACCCCTCTGCGGGATGCGGCGTGCTGCGACCTACGACTACGCGGGTGCACTTAGTTAGATGGCTATGTGTGGTGCATGTGAGGGGTTTAAATTATGTGCGTGAGTAGTGAGGTTATAGGTGAGTGGTAGTTAAAAAGGACCCAACTCGTGGGGTAAACTAAAAAATATTTAATGGTCCCACAGGGCTGGTACTATTAAAAGGTGTGAGTGGAGGTGCTGTATGCAGGCCAATGTGCATCACCTCCTGTGTGTGTGTGTCAACATGTTTTGGAGTCGGAACTCCTTCTTCAGGACGGGGTACACAAATACTTGAGGAACAAGATAGCACCTCAGGGACTGATCGTAAAAACGAACCTTTGGTCACTGATCTCGTGGCACTGTACGCTGGACTGGCTGGTACTGATAGTAGTGATGAAAGAATTGAGCACACTTAGCCCAATCAACCCAAGGAGTTTCCACAACACCAGCCATGCTGAACAAGAGGCGATCAGGGATTTAGGCAGCAAAAAAGACATCACTATTAAGCCTGCAGACAAAGGGGGTGCAACAGTAGTCCAAACAACAACAGCATATGAGAAAGGGTGCACAAGACTGCTGTCAGACAGGCGAAACTTTATCATATTGCACGAGGACCCCACAGAGTCCCTCCGAATCACAATAGGGGGTATGGTAGAGGAAGCACTAGCACACGACTGGCGATGAAAAGAAGAAGCGGAGTTCCTAATTCAAAAAACACCTAGGACTCCATATTTCTATTGCATACCGAAAATACATAAAAACTTAGAACTTCCACCAGGGAGACCAATTGTCTCGGGTATTGGTTCCATCCTGGAACCATTAGCTAAGTTTGCCGATGCATTCCTTCGCCCACTAGTGAAAACCACAGATACCTACTTGAAGGACACCAAGGCGTTCCTGTAACTAATCAAGGATCTTCCTTTCGATCCTGACTCCCAAATGCTGCTAAGTCTCGATGTGGAGAGCCTATACACCAGTTTTCCCCACGGAGAGACTCTAGCCATAATCGAGGAGGTCCTATTTACCCCTCCGTGGAAATACCAGACACCTAGAGGAGTAGTGCTAGAATGCATCTCGCTAGCACTTACAAAGAACTTCTTTGAATATAACAATGCCATCTATCTCCAGAGCCACGGAACCAGCATGGGGAATACTTTCGCTCCGAGTCTGGACGGGCTATATGTCCATCACATAGAGACCAACAAAATTCTTAACACTCATAACCCTTTCAGGAATCACATCATCACCTGGAAAAGGTATATAGACAACGTGTTAATCATCTGGCAAGGGGATTTACTGTCAGTAACCCATTTCATGAAATGGCTTAACACCCAAAACAGCTACCTGAAATTTACCAACACAGTGTCAAAAGAGTCACTAGTCTTCCTAGACCTGAACATTTACCATGAAGGAGGGTTCTTGAAATCACCAACTCATGTCAAACCCACAGCAAGGAATTGCCTACTGAGGTTCGATAGCTTTCATCCCGACACCTCCGGACAAACTTACCCTATGGTCAATTCCTTCGTTTGTGAGGAAACTGCACTGATGTGGCCTTGTACAAATTACAAGCAGCGGATCTCCAAACCAAACTACAGCAAAGGCGGTACCCTGACAGGATCATAAACTCGGCCATGAAAAGGGCTAGAAATAATAATATGGAAGCCCTGCTGGAAGACAAAGTACAGAACCCGGCTAAACAACAACAAAAAAGACCTATTTGTGTAACTACTTATAGTACACACTCCAATGACATTTCTAAAATCGTCAACAAGCATTGGCGCATCCTGACATGCGGAACACTGTCCCTCGAAAAACCCTTATTCACCCACAGACGAGGGAGGAATCTTAAGGACATCCTTGTACATACCCGCCCCAACCATAAGGAACAACTGACCCCTGCCCTACGTGGAATACAAGGACACTTCCCATGTGGTAATTGCAGTAATTGCCACCTTACCAAGAAAAGTAAACAATTGACATTCAGGAACGGTTCCAAATGGGACCAACGGAAGCTGACTAATCGCAACAGTAAAAATGTGGTTTACATGATCACCTGTCCGTGTGGCCTTGAATACATAGGCATGACCACAGGGCAGTGAAGGTGCGTATAAATGAACATAAAAGCAATGTAAGGTGCAAAAAAGTACAACTAAAATGGCAACGCACTATCTGGAAGCACAGCATTGTGTAAATGGCCTTTTCTGGACAGTTATTGAACAACTGCAAACAGAGAAAGGCCTGTTTGAAAAAGAACAACATTGGGTGTTCCGTTTGGGCATCCATATCACGGGCCTCAATAACGAGATTCCAAGGGGCCAACTAACCTGAACTGCACTGAGAACGACAAACCTCTGACCAATAGGGCACGATGGTCTACACTCTCGTTGGTCGACACTCATGAACTTTAGTCCCAGGTTTGAGACACACCATTGGTTTTCAACACACCCAACATGAGGTTTTTATATCAGAGCATGCTAAGAATGCAACGGTTATATGATTTTTTGTTACAGTTGTATGAATAGGACATGAGTGTAATTATGAATATCTCTTGTTTGAATTGACCTTTTTAGCACATGTTCCCTGATGAAGGGCAAATCAAAATCCGAAATGCATTGGATTAATACCTGTGATGTTTAACAAATCAACATGAAATGAAATGAATTTCATTTAACTGAAGAAAACATATGAATTTCTGAATAAACATTGACATAAAGTCTTCAAGGAAATTTTACTCGCATTTTTTGGAAAGAAATCCCTGACTAATCATCAAGGAGACTAAAGTGTGCACCGGGGGATGCGACTGAAGGCATCATCAGAGGCACTTCTTTTTCCACTAACTATATTACTGCCATTATCCGTGGAAACATAACCAACCATGCTCTTTCTTGGATGCAGCCATCCATAGACCTTCCTGTCAAACTCCTCCAAAAGGTTAGGTGCAGAGTGAGATTTCTCCATGGCAAACATTGCTACTGTTGCATGTTTCCGAGTAGCTTGAAAAACTTCGCCTGTGTCAACACCTGCACGTAACTTCTCTGTAACCCCTGCAAAAGACACCCAGTGTGCAGTGATGCACATGTAATCAAGGGCTTGGCAACTGGTCCACATGTTATAAAGGTATTTATATATCGCGCACTGCTACTCGAGAGTGTCCTGGCGCGTAGGGGAAACAGTGAACATGGGAGGCCAGAGGGACTAAATGGACTGTTTAAACAAATGAGTTTTTAGACTTTTTTTAAATGTAGACAGTTCCTTGATATGCCGGAGATCATCAGGGAGCGCATTCCAGAGAGTGGAGGCCTTGACTGTAAAGGACATCCCCCCCAGACGAGCTCTCCGAAATCTAGGGATCACCAGCCGTCTTTGCATAGCTGAACGCAAAGGACGATTGGGAGTGTAGAGGGAGAGCCTGGAACTGATATAGGCAGGGCCCTGACCGTGAAGAGCCTTGTGAGTCATGGTGAGTGCTTTAAAATACACACGCTGGGCAACAGGTAACCAGTGCAGATTGCTCAGCTGCTTGCGCACGCTTAGGCATCTGGGGATGTTAAATACAAGCCTAACTGCCGCGTTCTGGATGACCTGTAATTTTCCCAGACGGTACCCAGGAATTCCAAGGTAAAGTCAGGTGGATAGTATGAACAGCACTCTTCTGAATAGCTGCGCCAATCACCTCCAGCACATCTTGATGTAGTGCTGGAACTGCAACTCTGGCAAAATAGGACCGGCTAGGAACCTTCCATTTAGGGCAGACTGTTGCCACAAATCCTAGAAAACCCACCCCTTCAACAAAAGAAAAAGGGAGAAGGTCCACCGCTAGCATTTTAGCCAGCTTTGCGTTATACAGACGTGCCGTTGGGTGGTTGTGTTCATATGGCACATCCGACCAAAACATGCTTCTGATGGTGGGCTGGACCGTTTTACGTGATGATGATGATGCAGACTTCTTCAAACCAGTTAGGCTCATTGATGTACTTTTTCGCATTGGTGTCTCTCCCAGATTCTCAGTGTGTCTCATAGATGTTGCTGGGGTAGAGGGTGTGGGCGCTTCCACTGCAGTGCTGCTGTCAGGGGTACTGGGTGTACCAGAAAAAATGTCTGGCGCTTCCTCACTTCCCCCCTGCACGATCAGCTCCTCGTCATTAACATCAGAGGCAATATGAATGGATACATTTGGATTTGTTGTACATGTGGTTTAACGGATCTTGCTCATGTGCCCCTCCCAAATGATAGTGTGGTGTTTTTGGAGATGACCTCTCTGGCCTTCGGTACCATAGTTGGTACCAAGCTTACCCCGACTAACTACAGCTTCACAAATCGAACAAACCACCATGTTTTCCGCCTTTTTGCTAACACTAAAAAAGTCACAATCTGGGGACTGGAAATGTCTGCTGGTGGTGGAGGTGCTACTTTCAATGCCAGATGAAGTGGAGGATGGGCGTGGCTGAATTTGACTCTGTCGAGCACTTACAGCACCACTACATGAGGTAATGGAGGTCGAGCTGGATGGAGGTCCCTGCCGGCCCTTCTGACGAGCAAATATGGAAGCTGTAGGTCGTGTTGGTGTAGTAGTTAACTGCATTGGTGTTGGTGGTGGTACCAGTGCCACGCCGCCCACATCACGCTCAGCAGCAATTCAAGATAGGGTAAAAATGTCTGCCTGCTGCATTCCCGCTGGGGCTGGAGTGATGGCTGTGATGACTGGGTCATCGTCAGACTGTTCATCGACGGGAGAACACAGAGAGTCCGCCTACCACCGTACAAGTCAGAGGCCACCGAAGTCATCTGCGGCGTCCCCCAAGGATCATCTCTGAGCCCCACCCTCTTCAACGTCTACATGAGCCCCCTCGCGGCCATCGTACGCAAAAACAACCTCAGCATAATCTCCTACGCCGACGACACCCAGCTGATCCTCTCCCTGACCAACGACCCCGCAGCCGCCAGAGCCAACCTGCACGAAGGGATGAAAGAGGTAGCCGAGTGGATGACGACCATGCCCCTGAAACTGAACTCGGACAAGACGGAGGTCCTCATCCTGGGCTCCTCTCCCTCCGCCTGGGACGACTCCTGGTGGCCTCCCGCCCTGGGCACCGCACCCAAACCGACAGACCATGCACGCAACCTGGGCTTCATCCTGGACTCCTCCCTCTCCATGACCAGGCAAGTCAACAACGTCTCCTCGGCATGCTTCAACATCCTACGCATGCTACGGAAGATCTTCTGGTGGATCCCCACCGAGACCAGGAAGACCGTCACCCAGGCCCTCGTCACCAGCCGACTGGACTACGGCAACGCCCTCTACGCCGGGACCACCGCCAAGCTCCAGAAGAGACTCCAGCGGATCCAGAACGCCTCAGCCAGACTCATCCTCGACATCCCACGAACCAGCCACATCTCCGGACATCTGCGAGACCTTCACTGGCTCCCCGTCAACAAAAGAATCACCTTCCGCCTCCTCACCCACGCACACAAAGCCCTACACGACCAAGGCCCGAGCTACCTCAACAGCCGAGTCAACTTCTACGCTCCCAAACGCCACCTCCGATCAGCCAACCACGCCCTCGCCGCCGTCCCCCGCATCCGAAGAGCGACTACAGGAGGAAGGTCCTTCTCCCACCTGGCCGCCAAGACCTGGAACTCCCTCCCGACCGACCTGCGCCTGACCCAAGACCACCTCTCCTTCAGGAAGAAGCTGAAGACCTGGCTGTTCGAGCAGTAGCGGCTCCCCTCCCCCAGCGCCTTGAGACCCCACGGGTATGTAGCGCGCTTTATAAGTGTCACTGATTGATTGATTGATTCATCAGCAGGAGAATACACCACTTCTTGTTCGTCGTCATCATCAGCCATAAGTGAAAGCCTTGCGGGAACCTTCTTTTCAGGCTTAGCTACCTTTGTCGGCTCATGCGTGCCTCACTCTCAGACTGCATTGGTGGGTTCCAATCAAGATCAAGATCATCAGAAGGAAGGGTGCTTGAAGAAGAACTTGTAGTTGTAGCCCTCCTTGACCTTTTTCATGCTGGGGATCTGGAAGACAATGGATCATCATCAGGAGGAGTGGCTTTCTCAGATGATACCTCCGCTTGAATCTCAATTTCCTGATGTGCCTCTACTTCTGGAGGAACAAGCGTTGTAGGCAGTTGTGCCACTCCATGAACCTCTAGTTGCACCTCTCCATGCGCCTCTCCTTGCGCCTCTCCATGCGCCTCTCCATGCGCCTCTCCATGCGCCTCTCCTTGCACCTCTCCTTGCGCCTCTCCTTGCGCCTCTCCTTGTGCCTCTCCTTGCGCCTCTCCTTGCCTATGTACTTGCGCTTGTACTAGTTGCACCTGTGGTTGTCGTTGCAGCTGTGGTTGCTGAACACTCGTCAGCTGAGTTACACCCAGCGTTGATTGGATGCTACTTTCTTGCGATGAGCCAACATCACTGGTCGATGGAGATTGAACAATTAAAGTTGCTGCCTCTGCAACACTCATCATGGGCTTGGACCTTACTGGGTGTGGTGGCACTGAGCCCAATGAAGTGGAGGTGCAGCTTTCAGCTTGGTCCCTGGCGGACACCGCTGCTGCTGCAGGCGTAGTTTTTTTTTCTCCCAAAAAAGGTGTCGGTGGGCCCACCAGTCTCGGTAGGTGGTGCCACTTGCTTCTTCTGCTCCTTCTTACTGGCAGTGGCACTGGCAACTTTTTTCGCTGACGCACTATGGCCACCTTTCTTTAGGCCCATCTTCTTCAGATGTCAGAACAGCAGGCCGCAGTTGCACGAGTTGCAGAGTTGTCTTGTCTGTGGCCACACGTGACGTCACGTGACGTTTTGCTGCACACACCGCTGCAGGACTTCTACCTGGCACTGGTGGTTCTCTTGTGCACCTAAAAGCAAAGGAAGCCCGAGGAACATCAGTTAAACCCCCAAAAAGTTGAAAAACACACAAAAATCACCACAATCCAATGCCATCCATGCCCTCAATGATGTTTAAATTCAAGACACCGCAAAAAACATGAGAGGGGCCCTGAGATCTAAGAATCACTCAATGGGGAACAACCCGCCAGGGCGAGATAATTGTCAAAAAAACATGAAAAGGGGAGTTCCCAATCATAAAGAGGAATAATTCCAAAATAGGCAGGAAAAGCCCAGAGGAAAGCTGGATATGAAAATATTTATTTTTATTAGAATAGAAAAATATTTTAATTCTGGAACATTAATACATAGTCAATTTCTTTTTCATAATTTTTTTCCTATCGCATTTGTTTTTAAAAAAGCATATACATAGAGATTAATAATAGCAGCCTAAGGACACAAAGGGGCATTAAAAAAATAGACACAAATTTCATTTACTCTTCCAGTCAAACCCAAACCTATCAACACAATCACAATCACACAACAACCAAGAACAGCGCCGACGCGCGTTTCGGAAAAATGCCAGTACAAATTTCCTTCATCAGGGCGCACAAATAAAGATTATATGGATTTGCGAGGTCTTTCAAGATCCGATAGCCCAATCCTTGGAAGGTGTCCTAGTAACAATAATGGCTGGAGGAAATAATCATAACGCCTGTCTGCAAGAGGATCCCTTAAGGATGAAACAAGGGAGAGTTGGATTCGCCCTTTACAAAGGTGTAGGGGATCGTCACTCTCTGGATACAGGTCTCAGCTATTTCGTCCAAGAATAACTGGGTGAAAGGTATCGCAGAAAAATGCTTTCAAAAAGTCGGGGACAGTGCAGCACCTCAGGAGAAGAGCAGACCTGAAATAAATCAGAGTGATAGCAGCGTCGGAGGGCAGCTCAAAGACTTAAGTGTACGATAGTTAGCAAACGGAGGCAGCCTCCGGGCGCATGATAGACGACTGGAACCGAGGATGATAAGGCGCTCCACTTCAAGGCGGCATGCAGAGTCAGCAGCCTGGAAACGATCGGTCCTCCTCCTTAGTAGATAAACGGACAGCAATGTCCCTTGGCTCCGCAGGCCGAATACCAAGACACCCCACAGAAAGACTTGGTCCATGCACCACTGAGTGCCCCTGGGCCTAATGGATGAAAGCAAGGCAAACTGGGTGCAGGCCGGAGCACACTGCCTGGCTTCAAAATGGGCCCTTGACCCCCAGCCACATGGCCAGGCCCTGCCTGGACCAGGCCTCAAAATGGCCTCCACCCACATGGCCAGGCCACAACACCACCCCAAAAAGTCGAAAAACACACAAAAATCACCACAATCCAATGCCATCCATGCCCTCAATGATGTTTAAATTCAAGACACCCCACAGAAAGACTTGGTCCATACACCATTCACTACCCCTGGGCCTACTGCCTAGTGAGGCTTTACAGGCACACCAAAATAAAAATAAAAATCCACATATAACAGTGAGCTAAAATTCCATGACATAGATGAGATTTAAGTTCAAAAACTCACAGAAACAGTTGTATCATGCGCCCATGACTAGCCCTGGGCCTACTGGATACTGTGGCTACTGGCTACCCACAATATATTTTTTTAAAGTTGTGAAAAAGTTTTAAAATTGTAGTTGCAGCAACTGCAATGCCCCAAAAAAAACAACACCAACTTTCTTGTAAAATCTCAAATCCAAAAGTGATCCAAACTTCAAAGTTCCAAAAGTCCTCAAATACAAATATCCAGCAGCAGCCACAAAAAGTAATCCTTCCAGCTCCAGATCCCAATCAAAAGTGAGCAGGACATGGACAAAGCACTGGGAGGAGCCTGCTGGACAGGAACAGGAAGTTGGAGACTCTGGGGCACTTCCTTCCTCCCACCCCCCCAAAATGTACTCCTTGCACAAAAAAGTGCAGCCAAATGTCAATCTGAGGAGTTATTCTGATTAAAATCATAATTTTCGGAAGGTTTATACTGCCTGCGGTGGATTTCTTGTGCAGAATTGCAATTTTTGCAAGTTCGGGAAAGCGAGCTGTTCAAATCTCCCGCAGGAAGTCAGCTGCTCACCGCATGTACGTGTTCGCAATTGTTTACTACCGCGATACATGATCACGGGCCCTTATGACGTACTCGCATTGTCAAACTCTTGCTGTGCAAGATGTAATGCAATCGTGGTCGAAAAACTCTCGCGCGATCACGCAGCAAGATCCAAAAGGGCGCAGCACACGCAAACCGGGAGAAAAACAACTCGACAAACACAGAATCACGGTAAGTCAACGCTGCGCGCGCGATATTGTATTTTTCAAGCACGACCAAGCAAAAAAATCCACCAGCTTGTGAATTTACAGATTTTGGGGCAAATTCGCGGGATTCGCGGACCGCGAAATTGCCAAAAACGGAACGGATTTTTCACCCACCGTTAGCCAAGCTGCACTTTAACGAGGCTCTCTATACCTAGAATTACATCACCAAGTTGCGTAATGTGGAAAGGCGGATTATAGCGGGAAATACCGCCAATGGGCAAACTCTCCTGACATACTACATAGATCTTTATACTACTAAATCGGAAGCTGGCATGGACCGAGATTAAGGAGTACCTGGATGGGATCACCATTGTCTGGCTCCCTGACGCACGCAGGTAGTTTCTGAGTGCACCCTACTCCGGTGAAGAGATTACAGGCCATTGAAGGAATGGATGGTTGATAGCTCCCAGGTTAGGTGGGTTTCCTGGAATCTTATATCTCTAAAACGTACAAGAGGCTGCGAGCCCTGCACCTCCTAGTAGTCTATGCTGAAGCATTGGAATCCAGCACTCTCCCACCCTCATTCAGAGAGGCAGTCTTGGCGCTACTCCCTTAGCCCGGCAAAAATCATGAGCAGTGTGGATCGTATCTCCCACTCTCGCTCTTGAATCCTAGCCAAAATGATGGCGACCAGACTATCACTCTTAATGGATTATAGCATCCGCTCAATCTGGCTTCTTTAGACACAGGTCCATGGCGCCCAAACTCCGGACATTATTTTCAGTAGGTAACAGAATAAACCCCTCCAAACCTACAATTGTGGCCTTTTTGGATGCAGAGAAGGCGTTTGACTCCGTGGAGTGGCCCTTTTTGCATGCGGTGCTAGCCAAGATGGCTATTCCAAAGAGTTTCACTGATCTGTTGAAACTGCTCTAGGGAAGCCCCTCAGATTGCATCCGCTTCAATGGCACAATAACGGAACCATTTAAAGTGTCCAGAGGCACCCGGCAAGGATTCCCTCTATCCCCATTACTTTTTATATTATAATCGCAATGGACCCCCTTATATGCTATTTCCAGAAGGACCATCTACACAGAGGCCTTCAATTAAAGCACAGCCCTATGCTAGTGACATTGTATGCAGACGATGTGGCCTTGTAGAAGCTGAAATAGAAATAATAAATGATTCCACACATAAAACTCTCTGTCAGCACATACAATAGCAAAGTTTATTGGAAACCAACAAACAGCAAATTAACGTGCAGCACAGAGACATCAGCAAAGCCACTAAATGTTCAAAGATGTGACATTGGTGACAGCTTTTATAGACCAAAACCACAAAGGATGCAGCATCTTCACATATGTAGCACAAATTAAGCCCTAGTCATTTGACCAATTAGCAAGGGTCTGAAATAGTCATATACCATGTGAGGTACGAACCATACTGTTGCTGACCATGTGTCCCAAGTGGGCAGCTTCTGGGACTTTCCACTATAGTATAAGATATAAGTCTGGTGCTGTTCCAGTTAATAATTGCAACACAATAGAAAATACCATACATATTGCAAAATGTGCTATGCTGAAATGTCTGGGTCTACATGAGCTTCTTCCCTGCCACGTATTATTCTTGATCAAATCTAGAAAAGTAGAAGCATTTGTGCACTGCTTTTTATGTCAACTTAGCAGGGCCTAAAAGCTTACAGCATTTGGTATCATACAAGAAAGATGGTGTCTACATTGCTCCATTTATTACCAAATCACTGTCTTCTAACCCCTCACCTCCCTGCCGGCCATTGATGAACTGTAGTTCAATGTCTTTTGCAAATAGTATTATCAGCGCAGTCACTATTATCCCTGGGACTGGTGTCAATATTGCTCCTAACAATGATGGCTATTTTCAGTCCATTGTTCTCGTACTTGGCATTGTTCCTTTCTTTCACTTGTTCAGTTAATGTCTTTGATAAGACCAGATCCGATGTCTTCTATTGCATAAATCACGCAATCCAAAATGTCAAGTTGCATGTCTGCGATATCTTGTGCTGTTATTTTATTTCCAAAAGTGGGGAATGAGATGTCTTGCAAGATAAGGTCTCCTAACCCACCCAATAGCAGAGGATTTGGCACAGTTAGTTCCAGCACACAATTTAATTTCATTCCAGGACACAATAACCTTATATGAATTATTAGTTGTGACTCTTCTACTCTTACATGTATAGATCTAAGCCTTCCAGATCTCGTTGCTGGCATTTGTCGAAAATGTGGTCTACTTTCATTGTTGCATACCCTTAACCAAGTGTTCAATTCAGTTCTTTGATGTTCCTAAGCCTTGTCCTTGATATCTAACTAGAGGGTGATGCACCGCTATGTGCCTAATTGGAGCATCACCAGCAACTCTAACTAATGGGCTCTGCACCTCCTAGGGGTCTGTAACAGTTTGGCGGCTCGGATCGGTGAGGGGGCACTCCTCAACTCAACCTGGTGGGGACTCTACTCTCTGATGCGGGGCGGGGCTCCTCCTCTGATAAAGTATCTGCCTCAGCTGTGCGGTGTGTCGGCGCGGAGTGCGAGCGAAGCAGTGAGCCGGAGACGACGCGAGAGGAAGGAGTGAAGCCAGCGGGACCAGAGCCGGGAGAAGAACGGAGCAAAGCCGAGCTGCTGGTGGTAACGGACCGAGAGACGGAAACAACGACGGAGGACATCCCAGAGGAAGACGGGACATGGTCGGAGGAAGGTGCAACGGACGGTGACGCCGGGACCCCGAGGGCGGGTTTCGGCCTCAGGCACGTGCTACAATGCGCTGGGAGCACGGTAGTGGGCTGGTGGGGAGTCCAGGCCAACTACATAGGGCTATAGGAAATAGAGGAGGGTGACACTGACTAACGGGATTAGCGAGATGGGAGGGAGAAGCGTAACAAAAGCCCGCCAAACTAGTCATTAGGCGCGAACCCGTAGAGAGGGAGGGGTTCCTAGACTAGTGAAAGTAGCTTGATGTTCTTATCCCCGCAAACGGCCCTTAATTTCCCAGAGGACACCCGTGGAGAGAACGGCCCCAGAGGAAGGATCAGTCTTTTTTATATGTTAACCCCACCCCTAGAATAGTAGTGTACTGTAGGCAGGAATGGACGCCTGAGTAACCGCCCCTTTTCCTCTTTTTCATGTACCGAAGACCCGTCCGGAGCCAAAGGAAGAGAAGACGACAACCGCCCGAGACGACCCCGAGGATCCCGAAGCCTACACCAAGAAACCCGACCCCTCCTGTCCCCTTGTGCAATCCAATAAAACTTCTTTCAAGCAACCTATCCCATCTCTGCAGTTCTTGTTGCGTCGTGACAGTGGTGTCAGAAGTGGGATCGTACGACGACTATCACGCCGCACGGAACCAGAAAAGGTCACACAAGAAAGCACAGCCAGACACAATGACCCAGCCCATGGGGATAGAAGAAATGCTGGCCCAGCTGGCGGAGGGCCAGCGCCATCTACAACTAGTGGTAGAGTCCCAGTCCACGGAGACAAAGAAAGATAGGGAACATCTGCAAGAAGCCCTACAGGCACAAGCCGGTCTAATGGCCCAAACACAGATCCAAAAATAAAAATTCCCTTTTCACATGTTCGGAAGAAGAGACTTAGGTCTCTGAGGTGTTTAAGAGAGAGGCGCAAGGTGAGCCGACAGGCGTATCCCCAGTTGCATGTGGATTTACAAATTTACAATACAATTTTAGCAGGCCTTAATCAAAAAATCTTGAAAATCAATATTAAAAATTATTAAGGATGTTATACACTGGATGTACAGTTGTTTATAAAAAATATATTTTTTATTTGAAAATATTATTTTCCGTTCATACAAAACATTCCACGTGAGTTTACACATTTATTCATAAAAACCATTAAAAACATTTGATGCAGCAAGTTATCACACAAATTGACAATGTATTAAAAAAATATTCAAAATGCAACGAATTTATCACACAGAAAAATTGTCGACGCGGCGTTTCGGTGATTTTCAGTCGTCACCTTCTTCAGGACAGTGTTTATGAATTAAAATCACTATACATTTAAAACACAAAAAACACAATATTATCATTATTATTTTGCTGCTATAGTGAGTTTCAGTAGAACAGAACATTATTCTAGTTATCTCTGTAGTCCTTTACATTCTTCACCTCATTATTTACATTTTCTATATACTGTACCCATTATAATCTCTATAACATCCTTATTCATTTGCACACACTGCTATAGTCAAGGTAAACATTAATCTTTGGGGGGTTCTATTCCGGAGACACATCTACACAGTATTTGTAAATCCCACGTGAAATGTTTTGTATGAACGGAAAATAATATTTTCAAATAAAAAATATATTTTTTATAAACAACTGTACATCCAGTGTATAACATCCTTAATAATTTTTTATTGATTTTCAAGATTTTTTAAAAAAGGCCTGCTAAAATTGTATTGTAAATTTGTAAATCCACATGCAACTGGGAATACGCCTGTCGGCTCACCTTGCGCCTCTCCCTTAAACACCTCAGAGACCTAAGTCTCTTCTTCCGAACATGTGAAAAGGGAATTTTTAATTTTGTTTCACACAATACCCTTCCCTTTTCCAAAAAGGGTTTCTCCTTCTTACTTTAAAATACCAAACACAGATCCTCCAGGACTCTGCCATACAACGCCTCACGGATACCATAGCCACAACCAAAGTCCATCCGAACGTGCCTAGTTCAGTGCTTCAAAAATACAAAACAGGGGATGACCCGGATTTCTTCTTCAAAAACTTCGAACGGGTAGCCAGCACTGCACAATGGCTGGAGGAAAGATGGGGTCAGTACGTGGCGTCCCTACTGTCAGGAGAACTTCAAACTGCCTACCAGGCTGCTAACCCCGGTGGAACGACCCCCTATGCCACCATAAAGAAAACGATACTGGAGAGACTTGGTTGCGACCAGGAACAATACCGCACGCGGTTCCGTAAGGAGAAATGGCAAGCACAGGATAACCCCAGGGCCTATCAGGTACAAGATTTAGGGACAAGATGGCTGCAACCCCACACCTCTTCCAAAGA
Organism: Lissotriton vulgaris; assembly: GCF_964263255.1. NCBI lineage: Eukaryota > Metazoa > Chordata > Amphibia > Caudata > Salamandridae > Lissotriton > Lissotriton vulgaris. The sequence continues at coordinate 728,611,466 of NC_141685.1, forward strand.
AGAAGTAGTAGAAAGGGTGCTACTAGAGCAATTTATCGAGGGGCTTCCCACTCCTACCCGGGCCTGGGTGAAGCAACATCCCAACTTGACTGTGAACAACGCCATTGAACTAGCCTGTGCCCATCAGAGAAATCCGGAAGTCAGACCCTGCCTTCACCCCTCGCATACCCAATACCGTTATACACCGATGGAGGGCTGTCAACCCGACACCCCAGGCACCCCCACCGAGGCCCCTTATTGATCACCGGTTCCTGCCCCGTCCCCTAGGAAGGGAGGTATCTCAGACACCCCAATGTTTTAACTGTGCTGAATGGGGTCATATAGCACGGAATTGTCCCCAAAAGTCCAACAGCGGGGAGCCCATGGAGGTTGGTTATTCGAGGGGCAGAGTCCTGTGGGCAGGGGAAAGCAAGGAGGCCTATCATCTGTCCCTTCAAATCAATGGGGTCAAGACATTGGTTCTGGTTGACTCAGGCTGTCGACATTCAGTGATCACAGAGGACAGGGTCGAAGGAAACCAGTGGCAAAAAGGAGAAATGGTATCAATCACTTGTGTGCATGGGCACCACAAGGACTATCCCGTGGCTATCATTACCTTAGAGTATCTGGGGAAGAGGGACCACATAAAGGTAGGAGCCATCCCCCACCTCGTGGAGGAAATGATCATTGGTACGGATTACACCGATTTCCCAGTCCTGTTAGCAAAGGCCATAGAAGAAAGAGAAGCACACCGCTGGTTAAAGGATGCCCCTTTGTATTCTACAGAGATAGCAACGGGTATGTACAAAGAGAGGAAAACACGTAAGGAAAAAAGGGAAGAGAAAAGAAAGGCAGTGTTGAACGGTCAGATTAACACTCCCTCCACTTCCGCCTCTGTAGGTACCGACGGGGAAAAAAAAAACAGCCAGTTTTAGAGCCGAACAGCGAGAAGACCCCGCTCTGGGCCACGCTTGGGAAGAGGTGTAGGCGATGAAGAGGACCAGGTAGGACCTTGCTTTGTTGTACGTAAGGGACTGCTACATAGGAAGATAAAGCGGAATGACGAACCAGAATACCAGCTCCTTGTACCCTTAGCGTACCGCACTCAGGTGCTGTATCTGGCTCATAACCAAGCAGGGGGGGTCACTATGGGAGAGAGAAAACAGAGGAGTATCTGCTCAGAAGATTTTACTGGCCTGGGGTCTATTCCGACCTCCGTAAGTACTGCGCTGCATGTGTCAAGTGCCAGCTGGTAAACCCGCCTCACATACCTAAGGCCCCTTTATATCCGCTTCCTATCATCGACATCTTTTTCACCAGGGTGGGGATGGATCTAGTGGGTCCCATATTAGCATCAGCCCGGGGATACCAACACATCCTGGTCCCCGTGGATTATGCGACGCGTTACCCGGAGGCAATACCATTAACCAGTATGACCACCTCCAATGTCGCACAGGCCATGATCACCTTCTTTAGCCTCGTGGGATTCCCAAAGGATTTGCTCACGGACCAAGGGACCCCTTTTATGTCCAAACTCATGGCGCATATATGTACACTCCTAGGGGTCAAACAGATACGTACCTCGGTCTACCATCCGCAAACGGACGGCTTGGTAGAACGTTACAATCGGACCATTAAAACTATCCTCAAAAAGACAGTGTCAGAAACAGGCAGGGACTGGGACCGACAATTACGCCTCACCTTATTCCCCATAAGAACACACACTCAGTCATCTACCGGTCATAGCCCCTTTGAGCTGGTATTCAGGAGAAATCCCAGGACATTAGTGGACATGGCAGCAGAGAGATGGGAGGAGGAGGAAGACGAGGGGAAGACTGTACTGGAGTATGTTGCCAAGCTCAAAGATAGACTGACTACCCTCTGGGATAGCGTGCGTACACATCTCGATTCAGCCCAAAACAGACAAAAGGCCACCTACGACAAACAGGCCGCCCTCAGACAATTCCTGGTAGGTGATAAGGTCTTGCTCCTATTGCCCTCCTCAGATAACAAGTTGTTAGCCGGCTGCAGGTCCCTTATACCATCCGGGCTCAGGTGACGCCCGCAACCTACAGAGTGGACGTCCCCCATACCGGCCGAGTCGGTCAGATATATCATGTTAATCTTTTAAAAAAATGGACAGACGAACCCGAACCCCCGACCGATGTACCAACCAACCTGTATATCACCAATGAAAAAACCCCTCGACATTCCCTTTCCCTCCAGGACAAAAGACCCTAGCAGCATAACTATACCCCGCGGGACACACTTAACCAAAGACCAGAACAACGATCTTGATATGGTCCTCCATAAACACCGGAGCACCTTCTCTGCAACCCCAGGAAAAACACAGGTAGTGCAACACGATATAGACACAGAGGGAGCCCGGACGATCAGACAAAGACCGTACAGAATCCCAGAGGCCAGGCGGATACTTGTAGAGCGGGAGGTGGAAGACATGCTCCGTATGGGAATAATAGAGCCCTCCTTTAGCCCCTGGGTCTCCCCCATAGTTCTAGTCCCAAAACCTAAAGGGGCCATCCGTTTTTGTGCGGATTACAGAAAATTAAATGAGGGGTCCTGTTTTGACCCCTATCCTATACCCCGAGTAGAAGAACTACTGGATAGGCTGGGGAACGCCAAATACATGTCAATGCTAGACCTCACCAAGGGGTAATGGCAGATATCCCTCCTCCCCAGGGCCCAGGAGAAAACTGCCTTTTCCACCCCCTCCGTACTCTATCAGTTCCGGGTCATACCCTTTGGGTTACACGGGCCCCTGCCACCTTTCAGAGACTAATGGATGTTATATTGAGACCTCACCTGGCCTATGCGGCCACCTACCTGGACGACATTATCATCTATAGCAACTCATAGGAGGAACATCTCAAACACCTAGGACATATATTCACTTGTTTACACACGTCTGGACTGGCGGCCAACCCCGAGAACTGCATGCTGGCCACTGACAATGTCCGCTACTTAGGATATCACATACAGGGAGGACAGATCCGACCACAGGTGGATAAAGTGGAAGCCATTTCCTACCTCACAAGACCCACCACGAAGAAGGGGATAAGGGCCTTCCTGGGTTTGGTGGGATACTATAGACGATTTATCCCCCGATTCTCTGAGGTTGCAGCTCCCCTCACAGACACGCTAAAGAAAACACGGCCCAACACCCTCACTGTGTGGTCCCCGGAACAATCCCGCAGTTTTGACCGCCTCAAATCCTTCCTTTGTCGACATCCTGTACTGAAATGCCCTGACTTCACATCCCCGTTTACCCTGCAAACCGATGCCTCTGACCTCGGGTTGGGGGCTGTCTTGTCCCAAGAATCATCCACCGGGACGCTACAACCCGTGGTCTTCCTGAGTAGGAAGCTGGTGCCCCGGGAACGGGATTATTCCACCATAGAAAAAGAGTGCCTGGCTATCCGATGGGCTGTCCAGGCCCTTCAGTACTACCTCCTGGGCCGCCCTTTTTCTCTGCTGACGGACCATGCGCCCCTTGTGTGGTTGGCTAGGCATAAGGATACTAATGCCAGGATCCTTCTGTGGTTTTTAGCTCTGCAACCCTTTTCGTTCCAGGTTGTGCATCGTCCTGGGGTGCTGCAGTCAAATGTGGACTTCTTCTCCCGGTCCCCTGTGTCCTCATGGCCCGAACGGCCATGCCTGGAGGGGAGGCTCTGTAACAGTTCGGCGGATCGGTGAGGGCGATGCACCTGAGTGCCCCGGGGGCACTCCTCAACTCCACCTGGTGGGGACTCTACTCTCTGATGCGGGGCGGGGCTCCTCCCCTGATAAAGTATCTGCCTCAGCTGTGTGGTGTGTCGACGCGGAGTGCGAGGGAAGCAGTGAGCTGGAGACGACGCAAGAGGAAGGAGTGAAGCCAGTGGGACCGGAGCCGGGAGAAGAACGGAGCGAAGCCAAGCAGCTGGTGGTATTGGACCGAGAGACGGAAACAACGACGGAGGACATCCCAGAGGAAGACGGGACGTGGTCGGAGGAAGGCGCAACGGACGGTGCCGTCGGGACCCCGAGGGCGGGTCCCGGCCTCAGGCAAGTGCTACAACGCGCTGGGAGCACAGTAGTGGGCTGGTGGGGAGTCCAGGCCAACTACATAGGGCTATAGGAAATAGAGGAGGGTGACACTGACTAACGGGATTAGCGAGACGGGAGGGAGAAGCGGAACAAAAGCCGGCCAAACTAGTCATTAGGCACGAACCCTTAGAGAGGGAGGGGTCCCTAGACTAGTGAAAGTCGCTGGATGTTCTTATCCCCGCAAACAGCCCTTAATTTCCCTGAGGACACCCGTGGAGAGAACGGCCCCAGAGGAAGGCTCAGTCTTTTTTATATGTTAACCCCACCCCTAGAATAGTAGAGTACTGTAGGCAGGAATGGACGCCTGAGTAACCGCCCCTTTTCCTCTTTTTCATGTACCGAAGACCCGTCTGGAGCCACAGGAAGAGAAGACGACAACCGCCTGAGAGGACCCCGAGGATCCCGAAGCCTACACCAAGACACCCGACCCCTCCTGTCCCCTTGTGCAATCCAATCAAACTTCTTTCAAGCAACCTATTCAATCTCTTCAGTTCTTGTTGCGTCGTGACAGGGTCTGTTGGTTCAGACGCCAGTCAACCATTTAGAAGAAAACGTTGGTGCCTTGATGGTGTACTGTCAGAGGTTACTAGCACATGACAGTTGGCACTCCCTTGGAAGGCAGACAGACGTCTTTGGAGGAGGAGTGATACCTAGAGGCCTGGACTTATCGTGCGCAGTAGGTGACTGCCTCTGATGTCTTCTGTCTTCTGTTGGAGGCCTAGACTGCCCCGAGCAGGTATCTGCCTGTTATTTCCCATTGGTCTTATCTTGCGTGGTGGATCAAAGGTTGTGCCTGAGAGGCGCCTCAGATGTCACTGGTGGTGCTGGTGCAGCTGATTCTCTGCTGTCTGGCCGTTCTACTTTTTTCGTGTGGGAACGTGAATCCAGGATGTCAGTCCTTGGCACTACACTGATGATCTAGTGTGGTCCCTTCCACCTTGGCTGGAGGCAGTGCCGTTGGGTGTGGGCCTTTACTCAGATCCAGTCACCAGGCTGCAGGTCTTGTGGCAGTGGAGTTGCAGCTTCTGGAAGATCCTGAAGAACCATGTCGGTAAAGATAACGTAAGGTCTCTGTTAATTTCCTGCAAAAACATAAAAGCAGGTTGTCTGTTATCGATAGTGGAGCTTGTGGACATATGGCCTGCAATGTTCATGGGGTGGCCAAATACTATTTTGTGGGGGCTGAGCTGTGTTACCCTATCTGGCGTGCTTCTAATTGCCAGCAGGGCTAGTGGTAGTGCATCTACCCATGAAAGTTCAGTCTTATTCTTCAACAACCCATTGCTGAGAGACAGAATTCCTTTCCTTCAAGTTGCTAACGTTATATTTGTTAGCATGATGTAGCTAGATGCATATGTATTTACAGTTACGCATTAGTTTATGATAGAAACCAAATGTAGTTTGCGTCTCTTGTAAATAGGCCAAGTTGCACCCTAGTCAGAGGAACCACACAGACCCCATTTTGAAATTGTCGACTCAGGCCTGGATAGCTATCACGAGTGGCTCCCTGAATATATCATTCAGGCCCCAATTAGCTGAGTTGATGGACAGCTGAACTCATGACGGTTTTCCTTCTCTAAGGCCCAAGGTCGCATCTGGTTGTAGAGACGATAAGCACATTTTTGCCAGTGCCATGCCGTTACTCCCATGTACTGAGACGAAAGGGAGTTACCCTTTCTGACCTTCCTTATAATAGAAGAAACAGACTTGTAAGCTGCCTTTGTATGCCATATCTGGTTCTTCCCAAAGATCTCATACCTATTGGAATGCTGCCAAGTATGGTTATATCATGAAACGTGTGTTTTGTGTAAAGGACTGGTCTCATGTGTAATTCGGAAGTCTTCTTCTCGGCGCACTGACTAAGTGTGGACGAGGGGGCTCCTCTGCGCAGAGTCTATTAAGAATAAACAATTGCCTCTTCTTCACTGCCGACTAATTGATTCATTTGATAATATATTGGGCCATTGGTAAGTGTAGCCGGGTTTGTGTTGTTATGGTACATCAGTTGGCGACTCCGCCGGGACGTTTGGGGTCGTCCTCCCGTAACACGGGGTGAAAGTATTTTGGTCGAGGGGGCGGACTCATTTTTCTCAAAGTTTTGGTTGGACTCCGCTCTCGCAATCAGAGGGCCCCCTGCTGCTAGTGACCCCTCGCCGGAGTCCTACGGGTGTAACCCGGGAACCGATCCGAGTTGATCTTCTGGAGTGGGCAGTGGAGAACTCGCAATCAGACCTGAGTGCACCAGGTGAGTATATTGGTTTTATTGTTTATGGATTGAGCTCTTGAACCATGTTGTTGAATTAATTTGATTTTGGTAGGTTGGTGGTCGGCGTACCACGAGGAGTTTTGGAGATCTGACAGGGTAGCAGGGAGGCTGCATGGGCAGATGCTCCGCGGGCTTGTTTTGTGAATAATAGAGGTTTCGATCTGACGCCTTGGTGTGGCATTTTTTGCACACCCGGCCGGACTGTCTTCGGAATGGCCCATGGCGGTAACTGGGTGACTTCTGGACACATCTGAAGCGACGCTAAGGCAGCGGGCTCAGTCAGAATAGTCCTGAAGGTGAACCAGGGAGGCCCATGGGATGGTCTGCAGGCCGGTCTGTGGTTAATTCCTGTCTGATGGCCTCTCGTTAGTCTTCGGACTGCCTGATTTCTGGGTTCCTGTTTGGTTCGGTGGCCGGTGGGCCGCACCTTCTCTATGAACAGGAGTCAACGGGCTCTGTTCCTTGGTTGTCTTGAAATCATGATTTAGAATTGAAAAATAAAAATAAATCTCTCCCTTTTTTTTGCGATACATTGTGTGTAATTTCAATGTGTATGGTTGGTGCAAGGCTAGTGAGATTTTGAGAGTGAATGGAACATGGCCATGTTGTGAGTATGTGTAACAAAGGGTGAGGACCGGTTCTCAGAGAAAAATGTTGTGTTTTAGTAAAATATGTTTTGGATGCTGTTGTCGGCGGGAAAGTGTACGATTAGATGAAAGTCAATCTGCCCCGCCGGAGGGCAGTCCAAATTTTTATATGTATGTGAAACATGGTCTTACGCCTATTTTATTTAGTAATTTATAGAACAAGTATTCCAAAGATAATGAGGAACTAAGGTGGCATTTAACCGGTTCGTTTGATAAGGAAAAGATACAGTATTTACAAGATCGACTGTTTTCAAAACGAAGTAGACAGGAATGTTCGATTCTCTGCAGTTATGGCAGAAAGAGGCAAAACGCTGCCGAATTAGAGAAGAGGAATTGTTAAAAATACAGAATGGACAGACCATAACGCAAAAAGCTATAGCATATGATAAGGAACAAACAGAGAAAAAGATTGAATGTTTGGATAGACAGTTTCGATTACAAACAGATAAAAGTTATACAGCCCGTCCTGAGGTGGAAGATGAAATAGAGGACCTATTGAACACTCGTCCTCCACCCCCTTATGTCCCACAACGAGTGTATCCTGCGATACCCTTGGCCAGTGCCCCCGCCGCACCCGTCGTGGTGGCCACAGCCCCTACGTCTCCTGTTTCTGCTGTACCAGGTGGTGCTATTATTACTTCCCCCTCGACGACACATGCCACCGCAACATTGTTGACAGATGATCCGTTGACCTCTGTTGCGTCCCTAATGACTTTAATCTCCCCTTCGTCTTCAGTAGCTTGGCCTTCTCAGTCCGCCACCACTACCCCTGCTAAAATAGATGTAACCCCCTCCCAAGCTCGCAGGTTAGGGGGTGTTCAGCGATTATATACACGGGCTGTTGTGGGATATGAGGAGAAGCAGATGGTAATAGATCAGGCGTCCCAATGGGTGCGGAACACTATTTATACTCTTGAAGACATTTGGGGAACTATGAAGGATTATGAACCAGTTATGCAGCAGTATGCATTAGAAACGATGGCGGACCGTATGATCTCATTCTGTGGACAGCGTTTGATGACAGGAGGGCCCGCAGGTTTTGTATGATATAGTGGACCAGGCCCATAAGTTTGAATTAGGCCAGGAATATGTATATGGGAATTTGGTTACTATTTTACGATACCGACAATCATTAATTACTAATAGTCCTGTTTGAGACTCTTAGCACCCGATGCAGGAAATCCATCCCATTTATCATCCAGAGATCCCAGAACTTAAAGACAATTCTAATCAAGTTATTCAAGCTGGTGTAGAGGCTCGATTTCAGGAGCAGTGGGTATATACCCCTTGGAAGAGAAGTGAAGTTCTCTCCCTAAAATCGCAATTGCCTGATCCACGTAAAGAACCTACTGCCTATTATAAAGAACTCACTGAGGCAGCCTCCTCAGCCGTAATGACGTTAGCTGATATAGAATTATTTTTTGGATTGTTGGTCCCAGTTGATGTATGGCGCCAGGTACATGATCAACCCCAAGTTAATGAATTAGGGGGAACATGGGATCAGCTTAAAACTTGGGATGGGGAACGAAAACCTGAGATAAACCCAGAGCTGAAATTTTGGCCTTGCCAAGCCTAATAATCGCGTATATGCACACTTTCATCCCGCCTCGAAAAGTAGATTGGGATAAGTTGACTGCATGAAAACAAAAAAAAGATGAAAGTGTATCAGATTTCTTTACTCGATTTGAGGGAGTGTTTATTGATTTCAGTGGACAAGATTTGTCTGTGGAAGGAGGAATAAGATTGTTCGTTAATCATGTTGTAACTAATTTATTGCCGGAAGTATCAGCACGACTTCAGGCCACCGAAAGCACTTGAACCACCTCTACCCCTTCAATTATATTGAGTATGGCTCAGTATTGCGAGCATAGGGAAAATGAGAGTAAAGATAGATCCGACAAGAAGGCTAAAGATCTTAAAACTCGAGTATTGTTGCAACAAGTGGCCAGGGGACGGGGCTGGAGTGGAAGAGTTAGGGGATCTGGCCAAAGAGGGGCAGGGACTGAAAGGAGAGAAGGCGGACCAGCTGTTGCTTTAGGACCGAATCAGTGTGCTTATTGCAAAGAGGAAGGGCACTGGCGAGCTCAGTGTCCTTACCTCCTAGATCATGATGGAGCTGTGTGACTTAGAAGTAGAGGAAGGGGACGAGGTGGTGTTGATCGAAGTGATATGAGACAAGACGAAATGACACGAGGTGAGTCTGGAGGAAATTATTTTGATAGAAAGAACGGAAAACAGTACTTAACAATGAAGATTATGGAACGAGTGAATCAGACGGATATTTTCATGCATAAGATAGCCACGGACAGAGGAGGGGCCAAGTATCAGTGCCCGTTGACCAAAGGGGACCTTATGTTAAAGGACAGATAATGGTAGTTTCTGAAAACATTTTGGTGGATACGGGTGCAATGAATAATTCAATCTCTTATTCATTGGTCCCAAGGGCTGCTCTGTCTGGGCAAAATAATGTGTCAGTGGGGTTTTCTGGTGTCCCATTGGTGAGTCCCATTTCAAAGCCCCTTTCATTCACGATGGGTCCAGGCACAGTGGATTCTCCATTTTTGTTGACGTCGCAATGTGGGGAAAACCTACTGGGGTTGGATCTGTTAAAGAAAATGCATGCCAAAATTTATTGTTCCCCCGATTGAGTATATTTAACGGTTTAATCACCAGAAGAGTATACTAGGCAGAATTTTGTGAAAACCGATCAGCTTCCTCCGGAGCTGGCAAATATTCCCCCTGCCTTATGAGCAGCTGGAGTTATGGATGTAGGTTTATTAAATATCCCACCAGTTTCTATTACATTGAAACCAAACGTTTGTTTGCCCCGTATTCCACAATATAAAATATCCCTAGCAGGTGAGAAGGCATTAATGTTGATAATTCAGGATTTAATTGATAAAGGGGTGGTGGAAGAAACAGCTTCTGATATCTGTAATAGTCCTATATTACCGATCTTGAAAAAGGCTCCTGTAGGGAGCAGTCCTGATTATGCTGATACGTACCGCTTTGTAATTGACCTCCGGGAGGTTAATAAAGTGGTAGTCCCACCATATCCAGTAGTTTCTGATATTGCAACGATTCTTACTATGATCCCTCCTACGGCTAAATATTTCTCAGTTATCGATTTAAAGAATGCTTTCTTTAGCATTCCTATACATCCTGAGAGCAGACATTTTTTTGGCTTCACATTATCAGGCCGCAGTTTTAGATTTTGTCATGCTCCTCAAGGCTATACAGAATGTCCTAGTATTTACAGCCAGGCTTTAAAGGTCATTTTGGATAAATTGACTTTGCCACCAGGAAATGTTCTCCTCCAATATGTCGATGACTTATTGTTTGCATCTGATACAGAGGAGGGCTGCAAGGAGGCAACTGTTAAATTGCTGTCCCACTTGGCAGCTCATGGTAATAAAGTGTCTTTCCAAATTTCAATATTGTCGACAGGAGGTGACCTATCTTGGTCATTTACTGTCGAAAGAGGGGAGGAAGCTGACTCCCGAACGTGTGTCTACTATTTGCCTGTTCCTCGTACTCAACGAGATGTTCGTGCATTTCTTGGCATAACCTCTTACTTTCGCCAGTGGATTCCTAATTTTTCTCTTCTTACTAAACCGTTGTTATATTTGATTACGAAAGAAGTGCATGAACCCTTACCCTGGATGGATGAATGTCAGGAAGCCTTTGATTCTTTGAAAACTGCTCTTTGCTCTGCACCTGTTTTAGGAACTCCTGAATACCAGAAGCCTTACGTACTTTATGTGCACGAGGTAGACGGTTGTTCGCTTTCAGTGTTAACGCAACGTTTTGGTGGTAAGTTAAGACCTTGCACTTATTTTTCGGCAGTATTGAACCATGTGGCTAGAGCGCTTTCAAGTTGTCTGAGGGCTAAGGCCGCAGTGGCGGTGGCCATCAGGCAGTCGGAAGGACTCGTTCTAAATTCTGATTTTACAGTGATGGTACCGCATGCTGTGGACACACTCTTGAATAAAACGAAGACACAGCACCTTACTAGTGCACATCTTACTGGATATGAATTGACTTTGTTTGCTCCCCATATCACTATTAAAAGGTGTGCCACTCTGAACCCAGCCATGTTACTACCCCTCCCTTCGAATGAACCAAATAATGACATACATGATTGTATATTTCGGACAGAAGAGGAAACGAAGGGATGGGTGGACCTCTCTGACACGCCCCTATCTGAACCCCAACGGGAGTTGTATGTAGATGGCTCTTGTTTTAAGCTACCAGATGGCACAACGACAGCTGCGTACGCAATTACTACTTTGCGTAATGTGGTTGAAACGCCTCGAGTTCCCAATCATTCTGCGCAGGCAGCTGAGCTAATGGCCTTGTTACGAGCATGTGAGTTAAGTGAAGGACTAGCGGTAAATATTTATACCAATAGCCAGTATGCCTTCGGTGTCGCTCATAGTTTTGGAAGGTTGTGGGCAGAAAGGGGATTTTTCACTTCTAATGGCCAATGAATACAACATGGCCCCCTGATACCAAGGTTGTTGACTGCGTTGACTTTGCCCAGGAAGGTAGCCATTGTTAAATGTAGCGCCCACAAAGCCATAGTGGATACAGTGGGAGAGGAAAATGCTTTTGATGACCAGACTGCAAAAGAGACAGCCAGATTTACAGTGTCCCTCATGTATGTGAACTCAACTCGATGGGTGGAGGAGACTGATATGTTTGATAACACAATGGAAAGTGTCCGGGAAATGCAGAAGGAGGCTACACCTGATGACTGGCTCAATGGAAAAATGAAGTAGGTAGGCTGGATGAGAACGGGTGCTGGGTTGACTTAAGTGAAAAACAAAGATGGATGCTTCCTAATGCTTTTGTTAATGCTGTAGTAACTATGGCACATGGGACTGCTCAGATAGGAGCCAAGGGCATTTGCAAACTATTGGACCCGGTTTGGAACAATCCCAATATTACTAAAACTGCCATTCATTTGGTTCAACATTGTATGGTTTGTTTATGACATAATCCTGGAGGAAGAGAACCTATTCTTAGTGGAAATTTGCACCACCTTCTTTACCTTTCGAGGTGCTCCAAATGGATTATATTCAACTAGAGAGAGTGAATAATTTAAGGTATGTCCTGGTAGTGGTGTGTGCATTCAGTAAGTGGGTAGAAGCTTACCCTACTAAGGAAAATACTGCATTAGCAACTGCAAAGGCCCTAATTACGGAGTTTTTATATATATATGGGGTCCCTCTGGTCATATGGACAGACAATGGGACCCATTTTAATGCTGCTCTCATCAAGCATATTTGTAATGGGTTGCATATAAATCAAAAATGTCATGCTGCTCGACATCCTCAGTCAGCTGGGTTGGTGGAAAAATATAATGGAATTTTGAAGTTGAAGATGGCAAAGATTCAGGAGTGTACTGTATTGCGGAGGCCTGACACCTTGCCTTTAGCACTGATGTCTGTACGTATGACTCCTCATTCCCGGTCAGGTCTGTCCCCATATGAAGTCATTTTTGGACGACGAGCTAATGTTTGGGGGTTCCTTGTCCGAGAAGTTTTCGAGGAATAAATTACCCTATGATGACAGACTATTTGTACACTTTGACAAAAGATCTTCGTTCTATCCATCAACAGGTATTTGATACATTGCAGCCACTGTCAGAGGGTCCTGGACATCGTTTGGAGCCCGGCCCAGTTGGTAATGGTGAAGAATTATCAGCAGCAAAAATTGAGTCTTGAACCTAGGTGGTCGGAACCAGTGCAGATTTTGCTGGCAACCCGAACAGCGGTAAAGGTGACCGGACGGAAACATGGGGTACATGTGGCCCATGTGAAGCGCGTACCTCTTCCCCTCCCATCTTATTGCCCGAGTTCAGAAGGAATATTGACCCAGGAAAGTGAAGAAGCTCCCCGTATGGTTCCCTTTTCCTACACCCAGGAACGTGAAGGGCAAGACAAGGGAGCTGGGAGCACGAGAGAGGCCACATCATCGAGTGCAGAATTGGCCTCTGTATCTGTTGCTCCAGTTGTTAATCGGAGGGTGCAGGGGAAATTTGGCATTTCGGAGGCCACCACGCCTGTTTTGTTCAATGATCAAGAATTTTCAGGTCAAGCTCGATACAACCTGTGGCGCAGAAAACCAAGGCGGTACCCCCAATGATGATAGGAGATGGGGAAAGACTTGAGTAATAGGAACTTGCTAGAAGAATTTGGGGATATTGAGCGAGACACTGGACTAAACCCGTGGAGAGCTGGAACTCTGTGTTGCTCTGTTCAGAAAGAAAAACTGAAGGAAAAGGGCCAGGTTGTGATTTTGGAAAACCAGTAGATGAGAGGATCTGTCCTTTTGATGAACGATAGGAGCCTGCCTGTGAGGCTCTAGACGGACACAGGAAAGAAACACCCTCTGGCAGAACAGGCTGCGCATTTTTTTTTTTAATAAGTTTGAACTTTTAGTTAGGATGTATTCTTTTGGCCGCTTTATGCCTGAGGAGGACCGTCCTCTTGCTCCTCGATATTTGCCCATTTATGTACCTGTGTTTTCATCATGGACAACCAGAGTGAAGGTAGCTTTCGTGATTACTATGGCAATGCTGTTTATTGTAATCATGAGGGTATTTTTATATTTAGAATTGTATCATCCTATGCATACTATGATAGGGACCTCTACCCCACCCCCAGAGCATCATTTCTTTACCTTAGCCCCTCATAAAGAAAGACATCGTCAGACTTATGTTAAGAATGTATTTGTACAAATGCTGCATCAGACTCACAGTGCTACTAATGCGACCAATTGCTGGGTTTGTGGATTATTACCCTCTGTAATGCATCAACATGACCTCTTCATCTCACTGCCCCTATCCTATTTAGGAAGTTGTGAACTTGGTTCAAACTGTTAAGTATGATGTACCTACATTATACTCTAGATGCTTCTCGCTATACTGACAAAGACTACGAGATGATCTTGACCTATATAGAGGTACATAAAGGTTTTGACCCACAGGGGAATAATGGAGAGGGGTTCTGGTACCCCAAGGACTGTATGAACATGTAAACTGATTATGAGAACCTGGCTAAGGACGGAAATTCTAGACTTTGTGGAGTTTAACTTCACTCAGTATTTTCAACACTTTCAAGATCGAAATGTCACTGATGATAAACCTATCCCAGTGCCCATATTAAACAGTACCTCTGCATTCTGCATACAAGGAGCAGGACATATTTCTGTAGGGGACAGCCAGTGTAATTACATTTATCGGCTTCGTACCTTCAGTAGTCCACCATTGATAACGCCCCCAAATGTATATTTCATCTGTGGAGAAGATGCATACACCTGGCTTCCCCGGGGATGGATGAGTCGTTGTTATTTATCCTTCCTAGACCCACCTGTATACATCGCTCCCTCAAATTACCATAAGGATCATAGACTAGATGGACTTGGGTCCCTAATTAATAGAGAGAAAAGAGAGTTGGATATGTCTGAAGTAGATCAAACGGATACCCCTGAGCAAAATTTTTGTCGATATAGTCAAGGGAGTGTTCCCAATATTGGGACCCATAATAACCAGTAAGGTAGTGAGACGATTATCCAGGGTAGTTGAGAGAGTCAATAATACTACTGCCGGTTTATTAACAAATCTGACTGTAGAGCTTCAGGCTACGAGAGTCGTCTCGCTTCAAAATTGTATGATATTAGACGTCATTCTAGCAGATAGAGGAGGAGCATGTTGCGTGATCGGCAGCTCCTGCTGTGTATACATCCCTGACTCCACCCCTTCCGTCCATTTGGCCATACAAAAGTTGCACAGATTGGCGTCGGAAATGCATGCTGATACTGGGAATTGGTTGGTTCTGGGACTTATTGACGGCCTGGGGATGGAAGATTTTGATGGTTCTGATGGGTATAGCGGGATTCCTTTTTACTTGTTGTTTATGCATACACTGTGGGCCTGACGGTTGATCCTATTGTGGCAGGAGACTATCTTCTGCCCTGGTACCACCACCAGTCAACAAGGAAAAGTCCCAGATGGTGCAACAGGAGATTCAAGATTTGATGCAAATAGATGAGGGTATCTTCGAAGATTGATTTAGCTACATCACGCTAAAGGGGTGGTTCTGAGAGACAGAATTCCTTTCCTCCAAGTTGCTAACATTATATTTGTTAGCATGATGTAGCTGCATGCATATGTATTTACAATTACGCATTAGTTTATGATAGAGTCCAAATGTAGTTTGCGTCTCTTGTAAATAGGCCAAGTTGCACCCCAGTCAAAGGAACCACACAGACCCCATTTTGAAATTGTCGACTTGGGCCTGGATAGCTATCACGTGTGGCTCTCTGAATATATGATTCAGGTCCCAATAAGCTGAGTTGCTGGGAAGCTGAACTCATGACTGTTTTCCTTCTCTAAGGCCCAAGGTCGTATATGGTTGTAGAGACGATAAGCACATTCTTGCTGGCGCCAGGCCGTTACTTCCATGTACCGAGATGAAAGGGAGTTACCCTTTCTGACCTTCCTTATAATAGAAGAAACAGACTTGTAAGCTGTCTTTGTATGCCATATATGGTTCTTCCCGAAGATCCCATACCTAT
The DNA here is from genome assembly GCF_964263255.1 of Lissotriton vulgaris. Taxonomy (NCBI): domain Eukaryota; kingdom Metazoa; phylum Chordata; class Amphibia; order Caudata; family Salamandridae; genus Lissotriton; species Lissotriton vulgaris. The sequence goes on from NC_141685.1 coordinate 728,627,045, forward strand.
TGGAATGCTGCCAAGTATGGTTATATCATGAAACATGTGTTTTGTATAAAGGACTGGTCTCATGTGTAATTCGGAATTCTTCTTCTCGGCGCACTGACTAAGTATGGACTAGGGGGCTCCTCTGTGCAAAGTCTATTTAGAATAAACGATTGCCTCTTCTTCACTGCCGACTAATTGATTCATTTGATAATATATTGGGCCATTTGTAAGTGTGGACGGGTTTCTGTTGTTATGGTACATCACCGCACCCGCTGTGGGTGGGTGATAGGCGCAATGTAATTTCTGTGACCCCAAACCCCTTTCATAGTTCCGCTATTTTATGGGAGATGAACGCAGGGTCATTATCTGAGCTCTGGAGAGATGGAATCCCAAATTGCGGAATGAGTTCTTTTAGAAGGCATTTGGCCTCAGTCTCTGCATCACAGTTCTTGGTGGAATACTCTTTTGTCCACTTGCCCGACATGCACACTATTACCAAAACATATTTGTACTTTTGAGTGGGGGTCATGTCTATGAAGTTGATCTGGAGGCTTTCAAATGGTCCGTGGGGAGGTGGGAAATGACCAGGTGCAGTTGGTGTGCCTTTTCCAGTATTGTATTGTGTGCAAACAGGGCATTCTCTGAAAAATCTTTCTGCTATTTGGCGGAAGTTGGAGTTGTACCAACATAGGGAAAACAGTCTGATCATGCCATCTCGGCCAACATGTGAGGGACTGTGAAAAAAGGCATGTGATGAAAGGAAGCATTGCTGAAGGCAGGAATATCTTCCCATTGGCCCCTGTCAATAACCCCTCCTTGTTTGCACCCATCCTCCTATGGCCCATTCCTCTTTTTCATCCTCCTCTACCCTCCTCTAAATATTTATTGGGTCAGAGTGTAATGAGTCACTGTTATCTTTAGTGTTCTTCTCGCTGCTTGTTATTTGTACCATTGCTAACTGGCAGCCTTTTATTCTCCATAAATAAATGTGTTGCCCTTCGATACATAATCTTTTGATGATGTGTGTGCTGCACATTTTATTGTGGCCACTTTGGATGGTCTTAGTAATTCTCAGATGAGGTCACTCATCAACAGTGCATGTTGTATTTGTTGGCCTGTTGATGTGAGGAATCCCGTCATGGAGAGAGAGGGAGAGAGACAATAGTTTAATAAACACAGAAGGTCATTGTTAATGCCAGACCTAATTAGGTGCCCAGTTATGAGATAAAGTGCACCCACGTTCTTTCATTAAGTGCAGATATACAACTAATTCACAAGACTTTACAGAAGTAGGCCAAGAAATAGTACTCCTGGAAAATATTTGTGAACTGCATTTAAGCATGAGCAAATGTGCAGGAGTAGTTCTGCTCATGCGGAAATCTACACCTCCACTTTTATCCAACCTCAGAAGAAGTATTATGTCTGCCACTTTCAGGAGTAAAAATCCAACCTATCTCAGCATGGGAACATTTTTTAGAGAAGAGCTCGTGAAACCCTTAAAACAAGCAAGTTAGTAGTTTTGCACATACTCCAAACGGCATTTCAGCCATGTAACTTTTCTTACCATTACCTACAGCCCCTGTATGCATATCTCTGAAACGTGTCAGCATAAGGTAATAGTTAGTATTCAAACCCTACTATAGAAGGAGCCCTGGCATAATCATAAATGCTATTTTAGAGATCTTATATAATGATATTGCTGCCATAATTTGTTGCCGCATTACATGGCACAAAAGGGACAAGTGTTTTTTGTTACAGGACACCTATTCACACACACCCCTAAAGTCTGCACCTATATATTAAAAGACATATTAAATGTGTATCCTTGAAACATCATAATATGAAGCACAGTTATTCAATGCACACTATCCTTCTGCATTGGCATATACTCATTACTAAAGATCAATAAATAAACATAATATTACTACTCTTTGTCCAATCCATTGTAGCCCCTGGCGAATGCACTGCTTCAAAAAGCATTTTAGCCCATTCATCTTACAATATAACTTGTTATATTTCCTGCAACTCTGAAGAACCTAGAAATGAAAAACATTAATATACATTCTTTTTGCAACCATGAAAGAGTACTTCTTGCGCCATTCAATTAGGCAAAACCCTTATAATATTGCCCCCTTCCAGTACTTTTCTAGCCGTGACCATTGTTTAAGAATTTTGCAGTGAGCCTGTGTTGTTGCTGAAGCATGAATCAGAATTAGAGCTATATCTCCAAGGGGGAAAAGTGTGCCTCTTAAATCACACTGAACATTTGCATACTTATCTGTAGCCAGCACACATGCATTAGTCTTTACCAAACATTCCCTGTCTATCACCCATTGCTGGATGAGAAATCAGTGAGAAATCAGTAGTGGTGCAATGTGTGGGCCAAATTGTCAGAATTATAGAACATATTTGCACCAGTGGAGCTTTCTAACCAGATATGAGAGGGTGGAAACCTTTAGCATTACACTCTGTAGGGGAATGAAGGAAAGAACCGAAAAAGTATATTATCTTCAAAAGCAAAAGAAGAATGGAAACATTGTGCTTTTGGGGATGGCCAGTTACCTAACCTGAACAAATTGTGTGATCCTGGGCATCTACAGCGTTAGGAAACCTGAAGAAAATTTGAAACCTATTAATAGAAATAGAACGTTTCGGTGTATTGTCCGGCCTCAAAATCAGTTGGAGTAAATCAGAACTATTCCCCCTGACAGACATACAGAATCATGAGTGCAGGGAGTTTCCGGTACAATGGTGCGAGGCGGAAACCAAATATTTGGGAATGTACTTACATAGGGACCGAGAGCAGGTATTATGCTTAAATTATGGCCCTGCACTGAGCCGCTTGCATACCCAAGTAGAACAGTGGGTTAAGCTAACGCTGTCAATGGCCGGACATATAGCCACTAAAAAGATGGTGATATTGCCTCGCTTTCTATATTTATTCACTAACATTCCTATTCCATTAACTAACCTATTCTTTGCGCAACTCTGCACACATCTAATGAAGCTGGTATCGGGGGGGAAACAGCCTAAAGTCAACTGGGACACTTTAACCCTGCCGTATGACAGAGGGGGATTTGGCGTTCCGAACATGCAGCTTTACTTCCTAGTAACGCAGAGTGGATATGCATACCATTGGTTTCACCCTGACGCACGCATATCCTACGCCAACAGGAGAGAGATTTAGCAGACCCCACACCACTGAATGCAGTACTCCCTATTGGGATCCCTTGGGACCCACTCAATATTCAACCGTTTTCTAGTGAGCCTGGAAAATATTACTTACGAAAACAGGAGGGTCAACATTATACTCTCCAGCACTGCCACTGTTAGCGAACCCCTGGATCCTCCCCAAGGTAGAGGCTGGGACTAGAAGCATTCTTTCTCGGCTGGGGCTAGAATCCATCGGTGACTTATTCCCTGGAGGCCATGCATTTTCTCGTACTGAAGATCCCCATTTAACGACAGCCATATTTATGGACCATTTTGTACTGACCCATTAACAGAGCACACTCAGAGGTAAGATATCAATCTATCCAATAGAACCGGCATAGCTTGGTCCTCTCACATTACTTATTACAGACACCAGTGGAGAACACATCACTTCTAGGCTATACAAAGTGAGCCTCGCAGTGATGCCACAACGAGATGCTATGGTCAGAGGAGCTTGGACTGCCGATATAGAACAACCACTCACAGATGACATTTTGAAAGGGTATTGTAAACAAATTAAGTTAATTTCATGTAACCGCAGACATAAGTTACTACAATTCAAGATGCTCAGGGGGGACTATGTTACACCGCTACAGATGGTTAGGATGAAAATCACAACTTTTGCTTATTGCCCCAAATGTAATTTGCAGGCGGCATCATTCATCCACATGGCTTGGTCCTGCAGTATAATAAGCACTTATTGGCAAGAAATATACAGCCTAGTACAGCAGATGGAGGGGGTACAATTGTCGGCATCCCCTTTGATTGCACTGATAGGCTATGTAAACCCATAACCTAAAAGCACACACAGATTCATAGCAATTGCCATGCTACTGGCGAAACTGGAAATAGTTCTCAGCTGGGGCACCAGGTCGAAATCCAAGGTTAAAAAGCTGGCTTAAGAGCATGACATACTGTGACATCATGAGCGAATTATACGCAGATCTACAGCCGACTACATTGCAACCCAAAGATATATGGCAGCCCCCTAGGGAATATCTCAGTTTACAAGAAACACCAGAAATGCAACCCGGTCAAGAGAGACAGGGAACAAGTCAGAGCGCATAGTCTGCGGGGTGGCATTGCAGAGCTTAAAGAGGTTACGGACGCGCTTACGGCAGCATGCAGTCATTAGGATGGCAAATGGGACATAGGAACAAAGAAGTAGGGATTCACGTAACACACTTCAAAGAGATCATTAGCTATACCGGATAAGGAAATGTATCTGTTTATATATATGTTTTATTATGCTTGTTTTCTGAGCCTACGAGCCATGTACCTGCATATCTAAGCATCAGGAATCTATGTGCATGGTTAATAAAATGATAAATCAAGATTTGAAAAAAATTCCAATGTGACAGTACTCTGTGGCAATATGTTGATGACATATTGGTTTGGAGTCCCACGGAGCAACAGTGCAGAAAAGACACTATGGGCCCCATTTATGAAAAGTGATGCATCGCTGTGTGAAAACAGCGACACATCACTTTTCATTCCGCCCTCCTTGCGACATCAATGGTGCGTCATATTTACAGTATGACGCATCATGGCCCAAGAAGTTACAGATACGTCAGTCTTTCTGACGTATCTGTAGGCACAAAAAAGACACATTGCTGGAGTGTGTCACAAAAGTGATGCAACTCCAGCAATGGGTCATTACACATGGGCAAGTCCCAGGTTCAAAGTGCCTGCGTCATTCTTACGCCTGCCATGAGGTAGACGTAAGATATTGACGCATTTGAGGCCTAGTAGTGGCACAGTGAAATCTCATAGAATATTTAGGACAATTGTTGTCAGCATCTGGTAGGCGTATAACACCAGAAAGAGCAGCGTCCATCGTCCAGATGACAGAACCAGAAACTTTCAAAGAAAGGCAGATGTTTCTGGGTCTTTGTAAATATATGGCACAGTGAGTGTCTGACTATAGCATACTAATTGCTGTTAGCTGTGATCAAACAAGCAAGAGACAGGGAGGACAAGATAGCTTGGGCACCAAAGATAAAGGAGGCTTTTCAAAATCTGAAATGTGAAATAGCAAATGCTGCAGCCTTGGGAACTACTGATAATACCAAAGAGTTTTATTTATTCTGCCACTACAATACTCAGGTGATGACAGCTGTTCTCACACAGATGTATCTGCTAGGGCACAAACCCACTGCATACTTCAGCAGGCTTTTTCTGATGCATCCTTTGCAGTACAAAAGAGCACCCCCATAGTTATGGGGCACCCTGGATGCAGCTAGGTGCAATCCCATAAAAGTACCATCAGACCCACAACCTGGCCCAGTTCTGATGGCTAAGACTGCCTCACCAGAGAAGTCTGGATCCAAGAAAACCATAGACAAAGACACACATCATAACAGTGACACAGTGAGAATAGACTTGAGAGAACTACAGAAAGCTGCTACTTTGCACAAAAAGCAGTTGTGGGAATATAGAGAATGCATCCAGTCAGGGGATGACCTAGGGTATAGACAGCTATCTATGGGAAAACCAGTAATGCCACAGGCTTTGCTCACGATAGCCCTGAATCAGACCCATTTGCCAGCCCACACCTCCATGGACTATTTGGCAGCACAAATACAAGACTGGTCTGTCCCCAATTTGTACAACATTATTGCCATGTATTTGCACACGTGTATGATTTACCAGCAGTTTCCCCTAATCCACCCAAAAAGTCATGAATTCTACTATCTGGCGGCCACAAGATGCCTTCAAAGCCCTTCAACTTGACTTTGTTGACATGATCGATAGGTGCAGTAACTACAGGTACCTCATCATGGTGGCCTGACAACTTTCCAGATGGATTGAAGCACGACCATGCGTTCACTGTGATGACACGTATTCAGTCACATTTCTAGTTCAGAAAGTGATTCCACAATGGGGAATCCCTAAGAGGATAAGCTCTGACAATGGCACTAATTTTTCCAATACAATATTTGAAAATATTACAACATTGTTACGGAAAGAGTACAAATTGTCCTCCGTCTACCACCCCAAAAGTAATGGTTTTGTTGAACGCCTGAATGGCCTCTTGAAGAGCAAGTTTGTGCTTCTTTAGGCAAAAGTAGTGACATGAAGGTCAATTGTTGACCCGGTTCCTACCACGAGTAGTGGAATTCAGAGAGAAAGCATATCACAAGCACTGAATGAGGAAATACATATGTATTTGTGTGAACTGATGAAGTGTGCAAGGTTCATCTCCAAACAGGTAACCAAGGAAAAAGAAAAGAACGCCAACGTTGGGGTTGGGAATTCTGAATGCTCCAATGCAGTTACCATGATCACAGCAACCACCCTCAAGTTGGACCGCAAGAAGCCTTGGATACACCACAGCTATATATGCCTCAATCCAGCTTCTCTGCAAAAACAATTAACAATGCAAATGTAACAAGAGGGGGATGAAGATTACCGTCATGATAGCACCACCCTCCAACTATGCTTTAGACTATTTTGTAAAATAACAGCACAAAAAATATGTATTTTTGTTATTTTGCTTCTTTTTTGTCTCTCAATGCTGTCCTTTCTTCTCTTTGCTCGGAAAATACCCTTTAATTGCAATGTTTTCCACATCCATAGAGAGCTCTCTAATAACAATGTGACCTCTAATGCCCACGCTAAATTATCAGATAACGTGGTATCAGCACATCCCATGTCAGACATAGATTCAGAGACCATGAATGAGTCATGCTTGTGTGCTCCCTAATTCCTCATGCAACTGGTTCAGATAGATTGCACTCCACTAAAGAAGTATCCCCAGACATAGCTCAATGTTTATCATGTCTTTACCTGTGTAGAATTAAGGACGAAATACTGTTAACACATGTCAAGGTAGTACACTTCCTAGTTAATGCCACAAGTTAGTTTGACACGTTACCAAAAGTAATATACATTCTCACAGATAGGTAGGACATCAAGGAAGAAATAAAACCCTTGAGAAAGACAGGTTGGCCCACCACTGTAGATTGGACCCAGATGGTCATAGATCTAGTATTTCTTGGAGTAAGATAGCCACCTACTGACTGTAACAACTATTTCTTAAATCCATTACACCCAAAATGTGTTTGAACGCCAGGGTTTAGAGTGAGGGCGTCTGTCTTTGCCCATGATCAGTGGCATCCCAACATTGAATTTGCCTGTAGGACCATGTCTTTATAGAAACCACTGATCTCAGACAGGTTGCTGTAGGGAAATGTACACCTACCTGGGCTGAAAACAAACCATGTTACCCATGGGTAGATGGCACTATAAGGCACCAAACTGTCATGAAACAAACATCTGCTTCCGTATGTTTCAGGGGAAATTGCACCATCAATGTAGGCCCGAAAATTGGTTGTTGGGTCACAGTATTCCATGCCAACATGCAGGAGGGCACCTCAGCCTTGTGGACTTGTTCTGGCAGTGTGGAGACCTGCTGTACACCCAGTTACCACCATCCTGGGGAAGGATTGGTTCCATTGTGACTTTGCATGTCCCAGTCCTGGTAATTCCTGGAATAAAGGTATCCACTTTGCATAAACCCCATAAGCTGTCCAGCAACGTTGCTACACCACAACCAAAGAAATAGAGCTGCCAAATTTTATGGCACAGGCACCTGGAATGAAGTTACCCAGGAGTATTGCCTGTTCAACGATGCTGAACATTTTCTTTGGGAGCATCTTGCAATTTGTTGAAACTAAAGCAATAGCTCGGGGGCTCCAGAATACAAGATATTCCAGGTCATCAAAACTACCAACAATGGCTTGAATGTAATGAAAGAAGAACTGCATGCCATAAGAATGATGGTGCTACAACACCGTTATGTACATACCCTTATGACGGCCATGCAGGAAAGGGTGTGCAAGAAAATAAGAACTGGTGTGCTACATATTCATTCCAGCAAATGAAGAGGAACATGAAACTTTGTCAGAGACAAAACAGACACTGCATAATTTACAGAACAAAATGATCGATGAAGGAGTTGCCCTAGATAGTTAATTTAGTGATTGGTTTGGATTACTGCCATTCTGGATGTCGGGACTGTTGGGTGCCTTGTTGCCCACAACTGTGGTATTACTACTAGTTTACTGTATGATATAAGTAATTCTGGCATTGTGGTGCTAGAGGCACTCCTATGGTTTTAAACCACTTGATAACCTTTGACTACCAACATTATAATTGACTTTTGGAGTTTTTATTTACTCTTGCCTGAATGTAGGTCCTGCATATGCCTTTTTCCCTTGAAGATTTCTTCTGTGTTATCTTGCAGTCTTAAAGTAGGGACTGTCACAGAGTAGAACAGCCGTGCCAGGAACAGAATGTGTGGGATGCACATTTGAAAGCATGATAGAGAGAGAGAGAGGTGTGGAATGTACTTCTTGGTCTCAAAGTGGAGTTTTATGAGCTGTGGTGCTCAAATGTGCATTATGTTGTACATCGAGAGAGGAAGTATGTGATGCTATAGTCAGTAGTATACAAATGTGCATTATTATACATTTGGAAATTGGAAGTATACTGAAGTTCTTACTATTGGCTTTGACATGCCCTCATGTCATCTTGAATTCTGACTCTGTCTTGCTTGAGTTTTTTTGCATGCACGGGCAGGCCCCCAGATTACTCAAGTTGTGTAGGTTATTCAAGTTCAAAGGTTTTGGAGAGGAGACTGATGAATGTACCACCGGAGACTTTCGTAAGCTTCATTAAGATAAAGGCTGGAACATGTCACAATGCAGGAGGAACATGAGAAATCCTTTGCCCAGGAATGCTTGAAATGAAAGTGGCCAATTCCAGTAACTTTCCTTGGCACAGAGGTAAGTCCTATCAGAACCTTCTAGTGTGTTTTGAGATTATAAGGCTGAGGATTGTTGACTTAGAAACCGGGATTGTTCGAGCCTGAATGGTGGGCGCATCGCCAATGCAGGCACCTGGGGCCAGATGTAGGTGGGCCAATACCGGTCGGTAACGGACGAATTTACCGAATTTCGGCCGCTACTGACCGGTATTGGGCATTTGGGATGTAGGGGACCAAAAAGCAACCGAATCGGTAAATTTACCGATTCGGTAAAGTTTCCGAATCAGAAACGTTACTGAGTCGGTAATTAAGAAATGGAAAAAATGAATTTCGAGATGTAGGTACCCTTTTAAATACCAAATTTGCATGAAATTCGGTATTTAAGAGTCAGTATTTACCATGGATTGAAATCAGGTGGTAACCAGGTGCAGGCTATAAAAAAGGCCACAAAATGCACCGCTTTCACCAGAATGGCGGCATTCTATGTCATTGCGAGACAGCTAAGGCTCCAGGCAGAAGGAGAGAGGGTCTGGAGGAGGGAGGAGCAGGTTTACAGGCAGAGGATCACTCTATTCCCGCTAACTAAGCCTGAGATCCTACAGAGGTACAGGCTGGCCCCACAAACTATCCTGGACCTTATCAGGGATCTCCACCCACTGTTGGGCCATCCAACCCCAAGGGCCCACGCGATCCCACCCCATGTGCAGGTGCTGTGCAGCCTACACCTGCTTGCATCTGGGAGTTACCAGAGTGTGGTTGCTGCGGTTGGTGGGGTGTCCCAGAGTTGTCTGTCCCGTTTCTTTAAAAAATTCCTTGATGCCATGTTGCAGAGAATGCATCACTACATCAGCTTCCCTGCAACGCATGCAGAACTGCTAAGGACAAAGACAGACTTTTATCAGATGGCACAGTTCCCAAACATCATTGGCTGCATTGATGGTACCCACATGCCAATATGCCCACCTGCTGCCAAAGAGTACATTTATCGGAACCGTAAGTCCACCCCCACCATAAATGTACAGGTGATCTGTGATTCCAAGTACGTGATCAATGACATAGTAGCCAAATTCCCAGGGAGTACCCACGACTCATACATCTTCTAAAACAGTGGAATCTACGCACGCCTGACAGCGGGGGAATTCGGCGAAGGATACTTGCTAGGTAACACACTGTGTGAAACTCCCTTGATACGTATTGCAGGTGGATGTGTGTGTGTGTGCATGTGAGTAATGTTTTTTCTTCTTACTATTAGGAGACAGTGCATATGCCCTCCGGTCCTTCATCCTCACACCCTACTTCTACCCTACAACACCAAGTCAGAGGAGATACAACAGGGCACATAAAACAACCAGAAACATTGTGGAGCGCACCTTTGGCATGTGGAAGAGCAGGTTTCGCTGCCTCCATAAGAGTGGAGGGGCCCGCCAGTACACACCAATCACCTGCTGCAAGATGATTGCAGCCTGTGCAATGCTGCACAACCTGGCGGTCAAGAAGGGCACAGAAGTGGATATCTCAGATTATGAGGACCATGATGACGAGGAAGCAGTGCCTGAACCACACACATCTGGAGTTGCAACACCAACTGATGGCAGACACAGACGGGAAGAGGTCACACGCAACTTCTTTTAAGTAAGTAAAGAGACACAGACAGGTGGAGTATGCACCCAATGTAGTTTAATAGTGTAACGACGTAGGTTTCTAAAGCACAAATGTGCAACAAAAAGTATTTAACTCCAATGATGTCAGTCCTGGTTCACTTCACCATGAACTGTAATAGTCATTTCCATCCACGCTTCCCAATGCTACTTTTATGTTGCTCCCCGTGCTCACTGTCATGCTGGCCTGTGGCCTCAGCGTGGCGCCTGCTCCTCCTCATCTCTTGGACATGGGAGCTTGCAATGCTGCTCCTGCTTATGCTCTCCTCACTTACAGGCACATCCAAAGCAGCTGTTTGTGCAGTCTGGGCATTCAACAGCGCCTCAAGAGCACTGTTCATCATGCCCATGCCCCTAGTGACCTCATTGGTGTTTTGTGTCATAGCCTCCTGCATGTTACTGCTTCTCCTGCATAGCAGGGATGTGGCAGGGGCCAGGAGGTTCAGCACTTTATTTTGGCCATGAGCACGCTCCCTTTCCTTGCGCCTTGCCTCAAAATCAGTATCTAGTTTGGTGCATAGCAGCTGCACCGATTGGCTAATTCCGCGCATCCCTGCTGCCATCTCTTTGTTCACTAGTACAAGTTCATTGATGCCCTTCCCTATTTCTCCTATGTTACTGTTTAGGGACCTCATTTGGCGGTGGCATGCCTGGATGGCTCTTCCCTGCATCCTCTGTATTCTCACCATGCTCCCCTCCAGACCACGAAACACACACACACACCCTCCACAGGTGCATCTGCTGCCCTTTCCTGGACTCTGCAGCGTCTTTTACCACCATGGCCCACCCCTGCACTTGAGTGCGTTGTACCAGAGCTGACATCTACAGGCAAGTTGTGTGTTTCGTCCCCCTCCATGTCAGCTGCTGATGACTCCATTTCTAGTAGTGGGGCCACAGCATGCCCCCTGCTTGGTTGTGATGCAGGTGTTGTATCATGCTCTGATGCTGGATTTTCAGGGGATGACAGCAACAGTGGGGATTGAGAACTGCGAGGGGACGCATGCAGCTCTGGAGCCATTTCTGAGTCTTGTGCAGGTGGATGGCTACTTGGTGCACCTGTGTCCTGTGGAATGTTCTGGGTAGTTGGACCTGCCTCCTGACTCTCCTCCCTCTCTGGTGGTGTGCCTTCAGTCTCCTGCGAACGCCTGTGAGACGTTTCACCTGTGGACATATGAGCGTACATTAGCTAAGCGCTACTATCTCACAGTCACTTCAATTAAATATTTCTCACATTAGCTTTGTTCTCTATGCAATCATTTAGCTGACTTTCTGGTTGGTGTGCTCTATGAAATGTTCTTACATTTCCTGACTACATATACCATGATGCATTGCCCCTGTATACTGCTCGCAGTACTGCACTGGGGCTCACTTGCCCACAAAGGGTACAGGTATGGATGATGGTATGGGGGGGAATGCTGTGCATTTGTCTCACCTTTTTGCCTTGCAGCTCTTGCTGAGCTGTCTACTTCTCCCAGTGTACAACCGCTGTCTGGTTCAATGGTTGAGGCCACCATCTCCTCCAGGTGAGTAAGGGGGGGTGCAGGGTTCTTGCCTCCGTCAGTTTTTGATGCCTGCTTGTGGTGTTCACCCAATTTCTTTTTGGTTTGTCTCCTGAGGTCATAAAATCGCCTTTTCAGGTCCTCTGTGTCTCTGGTAGTCACCCCAACAGCATTTACTTTGTCCAGTATGTCCAGCCAGAGTTTCCTTTTGGCAGATTCTGCCACAGTGAGGGGCTGCCAGCCAAAGAGTTTTTGGTGCACCTTCACCACCTCCTCAACAAGGACCTGCAGCTCCATGCTGCTGAATTTGAGTTTCCTCCTCCTCTCAGGCTGCTCTTTTTCTTTGCTGCTTGCCATTTTGCAGTTTTAAAAGTGCACAATACCCTTTCTGCTGCTCAGGGACTCAGCTCAGCTTCAATTGCCTTTCCAGAACCTTCTAATTAGTTGCAGCTGCCTGTGTAGCCACTTCCTGGTAGGGAGGGGAGGGTGGTAGCACCTGATTGGCTGCCTACTTAAGTTTCACTTTTGTTTGCTTTCCGATTTGGTAATTACCGAATCGGTATTCACCGAATCGGTATTTCCTATTCATTCCTATGGGCCAAAAGGCCCATAGGAATGAATGGGGAATACCGAATCGGTAAATACCGATTCGGTAATTTCCAATTGTCCGATTCCGAATTTTACCGAATCAGTATTTTTTACAGATTTTTTTATCCACATACCATTTTCCGATTCTAAAATACCAATTCGGTAATATTCGGTATTTTAGAATCGGTAAAATCGGATTGCCTACATCTGGCGCCTGGTTGCTTAGTTTCCTGACTTCGGCTGTTAGTCCCCCACTCTGGAGTGGGCCAGGATGAAGATTGCTCCAGGTGAAGTGTTTGATTTTTTATTGTTGCCATTGTGATGTGTAGCTGTTTGAATGCATATTCAGGTTCCAGTGGCTATGACAGTCATTGTGATGTGTGACTGTCAGCGTGCACCTTCAGCTTACAGTGGCTATAATCATCTCAGGTGTGTTCTTTGAATATTGACTTTGTGATGTGTAAAAGTCTGTGTGCACATCAAAGTTAATAATCTGATGTATTTATTGTATATATTTTCAGATTTCTCGTGGGACGTCCAGTATAACGTGCTTGTGTATTATCTCTGTGTTTTATTTCATATTAATATCCATGCATTTAACAGTTCAATTTGCCAAGTGTGTTATTATTGCTGCCTGGTGAAGTGGTGTTGTGGAATATATATATATAACCTACTGGCAATCGCCAGTAGGTAGTTATAGTTAGGATTTTTTTCAATGTTAAATCTCAAAATTCTATTTGGAATAACTTTAGCGCCGATTGTCGAATCTGCCTGAAAATCTCCTCAAAATGGCCTCGCCGCGCCCCGGTCCTTCCCTGAAAGTTTGGGGGGATTCGTCAAGTGGGGTCCGAGATAAAAGGGGGGTCCCAAAACGCATTTTCCCCATGTTAATTTTTATAGGGCGGTCGATTTCACTTTTAGCCCGAACGCCTGAATGGATTTCCACCAAACTTGGCAAAATTGTAGGGACTGGTAGCCCGATGTGCCTTTGCTATGTCTTAAGATATGTGCTCCAGTGGATTTTTAGTAATTTAGGTTAAAAAAAATATATCTATCTAGAGCCGCGCCCCGGTACGCGCAGCGGGGAGCACTCAAAGCGCGCCACGCGACTTGCGTACGGAAAGCTGATTGGCTCTCGGGTGTCTGTAAATATTCGAAACAGTCCGCAGCGGCCGCCATCTTGTACCTCGGTAGGATTGAGGTGGAAAAAATCAAAGGGGGAAATGAGCAAAAAGGGGCAGGGTACACCCCCCCTGACCCCCTAGGTTTGTTGTGGGGTTCATAAAAGGGCCCCACGGGGCAAAATAAAATTATTTTTTTTTGATTTGCGCGGGGGGAGCGCCTGGTACGCGCACCGGGGAGCGGACCGGGGAGCGTACCATGGAGAAAAAAGAATGACACTTTTTCTTAAAAAAAATAGAATTTTTTTATAAATTGGAGGTAGTTCTGAAAAGAACTTTTTTTTTGTTTTTGATGTTTTATATCTTTTTATACTTTTTAAAACGATTCTATATTTTTTTGGATTTTTTACAGGGGAAAAACAAAAACAGGGATTCAAAAACTGCTCATCAGGAGCAAAAAAATGAGAAAATTTAGGGACGGGGAGAGCATCGGTGTTCCTGTCTCTTCATTGCAATGAGTTCAACGCTCTGCTCCCCATAACAAAGTAGTTTGTCACAGTCCACGCATAAAAATTTTATGCCTGCAAAGACCGGCTGAACGTTAGGGACCATTCTTGCACGTGTTCTTCCTGAAGGTGTTGCTCCACCAGTGGAGGTGCTGCCGCCATCTCTTCGTGCATTCTCTGCCAGCTCCCTGACACTCTCCCTGGAATAATATTTTGGGTGTCTTCTTTTGACATGCCTAATTAAATTGGCATTTCCAAAGCTATATTTTTTTAAAGGATTGCCTCTGGATAAAATACTGCCACATATTTTACAAGTTACTTTACTTGCATTAACTTTTTTTTGTCCTTCAGGGATGTCATAAAATTTCCAGATAAAGTGGTTCTTTGTTTTCTGGTGAGGAGGGTTCTCTTGCACAAATCCATCTGAATCACTGCTGGATGACTCCCTTGCAGCCATTGCTGTAGATCAGTAAATTAATGAGTAGACAATTCACAAAACACCTCTTGCTCTCTCCAAGTGAAAATCAATAGTGAGAGAAATGGGTGGGTTTCTCAAAATTTAGAAAAAAAAAATTATTGAACCAATGAAAAGTGTTATTTTCAGGTCACATGAGCAGGGGCTTCATCATTATGAAACCAAAACTGTAATGAACCAATGAAAAGTGTTATTTTCTGGTCACATGACCCGACGCGCTTACGCTACGTGCCCCGGGGCGCGTCGCGTAAGCGCGTCGGACGTCTATGTTGCGCGATCGTATTCGCTCGAGTGCTTCCGGGTGCGCTTACTCCGTGCGTTTCACGCGGACGCGGCTACGCGATACGTCACAATCATGTTTTCGTTCGCGATTTTGGCGCTTACGGGACGCTCCCCGGAGCGCGCCCCGGGCGCTTTATAAAAGTACGCTTTTAGGGGCGCTCCCCGGGGCGCGCATAGGGAGCGCTCCATAGCAAAAAAAATAAATAAAAAAAAGAAATTGGGAAAAATAGTAGGGATTGGTAGCCCAATGTGCCTTTGCTATTCACAAGTGTTTTTTACGAAAATTAACTTTGAAAAAAATATATATTGTGCTACATTAGGCTATATATATGTTAGAGCCCAAATGTAGCCCAAATGTAGCCCAATGTAGCCCAATGTAGCCCAAAGATGGCCACCAGAGACAAAAAAAGCAAATGTAGCCCAAATATCAGCTAGATGTAGCCCAACTGTAGCCCAATGACAGAATGTACCAGAGTGTTCTAAAGAACAACTAGAGCGCTAACAGTCTTACTTATAAAGTGAGACTTATAGTTAGGAATTAACATTAAAAAAAACTATGAAATTCACTGAAAAAACCATAGGTTTCACACCAGTTATAGTTAGGAATTAGCATTTAAAAAACCTAAGAAATTCACTGAAAAAAAACATAGGTTTCACACCAGTTATAGTTAGCTGGAAATTTTAGTGACATAAAACCAATGAAATTCCACGTTATAGTTAGTTGGACTCACTATAACTTGCGCGTGTAATGCACTGCTGATGACATCACATATTACATCACTCATGACATGGTCAGTGACATCACTCATTTCTTAGGTTTTTTAAATGCTAATTTCTAACTATAACTGGTGTGAAACCTATGGTTTTTTCAGTGAATATATATATATATATTACCTACTGGCGGTCGCCAGTAGGTATATGTAGTTAGGATTTTTTTGAATAGGGATTTCTGCAAATTCTATGTTGAATAACTTTGGCGTTGATGGATGGAATTGGCTGGCATTTTCAGAAAAATGGCACAATTTGTTTCTGAGCGTCCCCTGAAAGTTTGGGGGGGTTTCGTGAAGTGGGGGCCAGAAAAAAGGGGGGTCCCAAAACATGTTTTTAACATTGAGTTTTCCATAGGGCGGTTGGACTCACTTTTAGCTCGAACGGCTGAATGGATTTCTATGAAACTTGGCAAAATTGTAGGGACCCTATATATATCTGTAAGCGCGCCCCGGTACCCGCACCGGGGAGCGCACCGGGCGTGCCACGCGACTTGCGCACGGAAAGCTGATTGGCTCTCGGGTGTCTATAAACATTCTAAACAGTCTGGAGCGGCTGCCATCTTGTGTCTCGGTAGGATCGAGACACGAGAGATGGCCAAAACAAAGGGGGAAATGACTATAAGGGGGCAGAGTAGATCCTCCCTGACACCCTAGGTTTGATGTGGGGGCTTTAAAAGGGCCCCACGGGGCAAAAAAAATTTTTTTTTTTCTTTTTTTTTTGCGGGGGGAGCGCCCGGTACGCGCACCGGGAAGCGGACCGGGGAGCGTACTATGGGGAAAAAAGAATGATAGACTTTAAGTAGCAACATGTAGGTACCAATGCAGAGTCTAAAATGTAATATACACCGTCTCCTTTGTAGATATCTTGCATGTTGTTTCAGAAGTTATTGTGGTATATGAAATTCATACCATAGTCTGTCAGGAAAGCAGAAACAATATGGAGGCAGGAGATGATAAAAAGATGTTAAATACACATTGGAGATAGTATAGTTGGAGAAAGGAAGTAACTATGAGCAAACTTACTATGTAACACAAAAAAGTTGCACAGTATATTTTAAGTCTCACTTTATATTATATCTTTTTGGGTACTATTTCATAATTTTCATATAAAAAAGAATAATGTCTCAAACAATTTTAACTTTTTAAATTTAAATTTATTGTTGCGATTTTTCAAAGTCTAAAAGAATTTGCAACATTAATTCATCTGGTATGTCCTCTTTTTCATTCCATGATTCAATTTCTTCAACACATTTAATCAAGTCTTGGTCTACAGTGCTATCCAAAAAGTCTATTTCTTCTTTCTCTTCTTTAGGATTGTTTTCCATATTTATTTGAAATGAAATATTATTTTCATTTTGTTGTGCTTCCATTTGCTTGCTGTAAATTGCATAAAAATAAATATATCAGTAGAGATAGGGCACTGTTCGGTTTAAGTTCAGACAGGTACTTGTGGGTTTTTAACAGTGAAGTTATCTTTAGGCAGTGTATGGTTTCAGGCAGGAAGTAGAACTATTAAAAAGTGCCTGTGATGAAGCCTAAGTAAATTCATAATTATACCACAGAAGCCTAACTCAATCAATAATTTAAATAAATAAGCCTTTCTCAATGTCTAACTCTTATTGGGGACAGTATATAACTATCTGAAAACGTTTTCCCAAATTAACTTAAAGTGCATAACATAGTTCTCCTTTCAAATTAACAACTTACCTTCTTCAAAGTAGTTGAAGTTTTCTGTCAAATTCTTTTCCAAATGTACCTTAGGCAGTGTTAGTCAAAATGGCTGTGTTTCTCTCTCATTTTCTATATATATTCATGTACTTAACCAATCAAATGTCAGCACATAAAGTACAAAATGTAAGTAACATTTTAATTGGTTGAAAATTCAAACTGTTTCAAATGTGTTTTTGTCATGTAATTTACCTCAGGATATTTAGACAGGGCTACATCCCAAATGGCTCAATGGAATACCACCAAATTTGGGTAAATGGTAGGGACTGCTATGTAGTAGGGCCTATTCTAGATTTGATGAAAGTGTCTCCAGTGGTTTTTCTGTAAATTACTTTCCCACCTTTTTTAGCGAGCGCTTACCAGTGCGCGCCCCGGTAAGCGTACCGGCAGCGTTACGGGAGTCCTCCATTTTGTGTTTCGGTAGAATTGAGACACAAGATGGAGGGCAAACAATGTTGGGAATGGGTAGAAGGGGGCACGGTAGACACTTCCTGACCCTCTAGGCTTTCTGAGGGGGGCTTAGGACGCTCATATAGGCAAAAAATAAAATTAAAAAAATAGATCGCGGGGGGAGCGCCTGGTACGCGCACCGGTAAGCGTACCGGGGAGCATACTTTGGTGAAAAATAGTGAAAAAAGTTAGAAAAAGATAAACTTTTTGAATGTCTTGCATGTTGTAACGCATGCTGGGATCAATTGGTGACATCTCAATCCTCTCTGGCCAATCCAGTTGATTTCCACATTTAGTAAATTGAGGTTGTGTACATTTCTGTTATCAGCATACCTGTGAGCCCAGTGGATGTAATTATAAAAAACTGTATACATAAAAAAAATATTCATATAAAATATATTTTTCCTTTAAAAGAAGAATACATTTTACAGCTTTTGATATTTGCTATTAAAAAACCATTGAAATTGACTGAAAAAACCATAGGTTATATACCATATATAGTTAGGAATTAGCATTTACAAAACCTTGAAAATTCACTGAAAAAACCATAGGTTATAGACCATATATAGTTAGGAATTAGCATTTACAAAACCTTATTTTACTCACACAAAATCATTGAAATTCGCATATATAGTTAGTTGCACTAACTATATATCGTGCACCCGCAAATCACTGCTGATGATGTCACATATTACATTATTCATGACATGGTCAGTGATATCACTGATGACATGTGCCCGCCGGTCTCCCGTGCCGAGGGGGAGACCAGATAATGATGACGGCTGGTGCGGGGCTCTAAACAACTTAAACTGCAAACGTGATGTCATTTGAGATGTCATCAGTGATGTCATCAGTGATGTCACTGACCATGTCATTAATGATGTAATATGTGACATCATCAGCAGTGGATTGCGGGTGCGCCATATATAGTTAGACCAACTAACTATATAGGAGGAATTTCAATGGTTTTTTATATGTTAATTCCTAACTATATAAGGCCTAAAACCTATGGTTTTTACAGTGAATTTCCAAGGTTTTTTAAAGGCTAATTCCTAACTATATAACTATATAAGGCCTAAAACCTATGTTTTTTTCAGTGAATCTATATATATATATATATATATATATATATATATATATATATATATATATATATATATATATATATATATATATATATATATATATATATATATATATTCACTGAAAAAACCATAGGTTTCACACCAGTTATAGCTAGGTGGAAATTTTACTCGCATAAAACCATTGAAATTCCCACGTTATAGTTAGTTGGACTCACTATAACTTGCGCATGCAATGCACTGCTGATCACATATTACATCACTCATGACATGGTCAGTGACATCCCTCATGACATCACTGATGACATCTCAAATGACATCACTCATGACTTCATCCAGTGAATGTGTATCTTTCTGAAAAATAAATATTTTTTATATATGTATATCTAAAGGTTGATGGAGGAATAAATGGGTAAATGCATGTCTAAATGGATGTTTTTTGTGTAAAATTGATTGGTTAACTGACTTATTAAATGTATCTTAGTGAATGCATATAATAGCGACTAATGTTTAAATATTTAAATATCTGTATCTGTGTCTCACTTTGTGTATAAGTGGCTGCATGGGTTGGTGAGTAGCTACATGAGTGTGTATATGGGTTATTAGTTGTTTTTTGAGTATCAGTATCAGTGTCTGTATGGTTCGGTGGGGGATATTACTTAGAGAACGGATGCATGAATGAGTGACTCACTATATGTATGTATTTTTAAGACAGCATGTGTGCAAGACTGTATGGGTAGATGATTGTGTGTATTGGTGGGTTAGTGTGTATGTGTTTTTATAATTGATTGTTTAACAGAGTAAATATGTTTCCGTTTCTGTAGAAGTATGTGTAGTGGTGTGTATATAGCAGTATAATTAAGTAAATGTTTTCTGATAGTTTATTTGCATGTGTGAATTTGTGTGTGAGTAACTATATGGATGAGTATTAGTGTGTAACAGGATGTATAGGTGTATGAGTAAGTACATGCATGAGTGACTATATAGAACTGTTGGTGAATGAGTGGATGTGTATGTAGATGTTGGAATTACCTAATAAGTTGTTGTAATTGGTATTGGTTTCTCCTTTTTTAAGAAAATGTTAGTTTCTATTTTTGAATGTGTGTGTCAAAGGTTATTTTATGCTGATAGGAGGTCTGCCATTTTGTCACAAGGATGTTGTCATCAGGGATGTCATTTGAGATGTCATCAGTGATGTCATGAGTGATGTCACTGACCATGTCATGAGTGATGTAATATGTGACGTCATCAGCAGTGCATTGCACACGCTCAAGTTATAGTGAGTCCATCTAACTATAACATGGGAATTTCAATGGTTTTATGCGAGTAAAATTTCCACCTAACTAACTATGGTTTTTTCAGTGAATATATATATATATATATATATATATATATATATATATATATATATATATATATATATATATATATATATATATATATATGTCAAAATTCTGTCCACTGATGATAAAAGACAACATCGTTTTATTTCATGATAGAGTTTCCCAAGAACTAAGAGCACTTTTTCTTAAAAATGGCACTTTTTCTAAAAAGCATCACTATCGTAGCTTTGAATATCATCAATTGATCAAAAAATTGCAAAAGAACACCAATGTAATCATAAGACAATCCGACAAAGGAGGAAATGTTGTTTTATGGCCCCGCACAATGTACATGGAGGTGGCGATGGGGCAACTCAATGATCGAACATGCTACCGACGGGCGGATGCCAACCAGGTACAGCAAGCGAAGTGGGATATCTATTCCAAATTGATGGCTTGGAGGAGCACTGGCATTATAACCATGGATGAATTTAAGTTCATGAAGAAGGAAAATCCTGTAATGCCAGTAGCCTATTTCATTCCCAAAATCCACAAGGATAGATCTGCACAGCCGGACCGTCCAATCATTTCCGCTTGCAATAGTATACTTGAAAATGTCAGCAAGTATGTTGACTTTTTCTTGCAAGACTTTGTTAGATCACTACCGTCATTTGTGCTAGACACAGGAGATTTTTTGAGCAAGATTAACAATGTGCAGTGGAAACAAAGTTCTTTATTAATTTCACTAGATGTGACTTCACTGTACACTAGCATTGTTCATAATGATGGGATGAGAGCAGCACAGCATTTAGTGAGTTCTAGACCCAATTGTCAAAATGCCATACTTGTATGATTATTGCAATGATAACACTGTGCCTGGAAAACAACTTTTTCTTATTTGGTAAACAACTATTCCAACAAATAAGGGGTGTGGCGACGGGGGCCTGTTTCTCTCCCAGCTATGCCTGTTTACACATGGGCTACTGGGAGGAACAGGTCCTCATGCCTAAGTTCAGAGACATCATGAATACCAAGATTATAAGATGGCTAAGATACATCGATGACCTCTTTTTAATTTGGGATGGGTCACATAATGAGGCAGTAGAATTTATTGAGAATTTAAATATCAATGATCTCAACTTACAGTTCACAGCCCAAATCAGTGACAACTCAGTATGTTTCCTATATGTAGAGGTTTTCCCTCGAGGGGGGAAACTCGAAACTAAGCTATACTGCAAACCAACTGCAGGTAATAGTGTCTTGCATGCGGGCAGCCACCATCCGAGTCACCTCATAAGGAGCATTCCTTATGGGGAAATGCTCTGAATTAGGAGGATTTGTAGTGCAGATATTGATTGCACAGAGGCCCAAGCAGCTTGTAAGGTTAGATTCCTACAAAGAGGTTATTCTAATGAAATAATTGACAAAACCATCGTAAGAGCTAATTCCTGTGATAGAACATCTTTGTTGTCTACCTGTACACAAAGCAGAAACAATATATCCACAGTTGCTGACAATGACACCTGACTTATTCTAACTTTCAATAATCTACATTTGATTATTAGAAACAATGTCAAACGCAACTGGACACTTATCTCTAGTGACCCAGTACTAAGTGGGAGGATTAAGGGCAATCCAAGTATAGCCTACAAGAGAGCTAGAACAATGGGGAACTGTTTAGTATCTAGCAGTCCTGAGATCTGGACCACGGGCTCGTGGTTGGACTCAAGTAAAGGTTTTCTTAAGTGCTCTTCATGCAAAGCGTGTAAGAATGGAGTTAGCAAGAAAGAATATACAACTCCGTTCAGTAACAAACCCACATATGGCCGGGATGCTGTCACCCCCTCCCAACACAATCCCCAAGGATGGGAAGACGGACGCAGTTCTGAACTTTTGGAAGGCGGGAGGGAGTTACTCTCCCGGCCGTATTTATTAAAATATGAAACAAAATGAAAACATTAAAATAACAGTTTCATATCATGTACAATTTTCATTTATTACATTATGATGAAGACACGTTGGTTGGCTAACCTTAACAAATCTCTAGTACAAAGGTTTTCCTAGCCGAGTCTAACGTCCTGCCAATGCATGCTTTCTAAATTAAAATTGTACATCCTAGCATTACGGGCCAACGGCAAGGTCGCAACCGGTGTCAGATCCCAACTACCAGAACTCCCCCCTCATGGTGTGAGGGCGGGCGCACAGAGGACTGTACCTCTGTGCCAACTCCAATTTCCCTTGTCTTCGCGGGGGCCCTCTATTTAACTCGACGCCATCTTAATGGTCGTCCGAGGACTCGTGTGAGGTGTCTAGAAGGTAGCGTGGACCCCCCTGAAACCCCACACTGCTTCTCATATCCGCCGTCGCAGATATCCTGGCCCCGGGAAATTCATAGGAGGGGCATCCGGCCACCTCCTCCCCTGGAAGGGGCCTATGACCACCTTCCCTTAGGCGACCCCATACTTAGTGGGTGCCGCCTCCCCGTTTGAGGGGCCAATGGCCGCCTCCCCCTGGGCGCTCCCATCCATAATGGGTGGCGCCCCCCCTCTAGGGATCTTGAAATTACTGCTCACCGATCATGACCTTACCGCCCGACCAAATATTAAATACGACGTTTGTTTACCTACTAAGAAAGAAAATTAACCTCTAAATTGCAATCTTTATTACTTATACATTCGACACATCCTTCAACTAGATTGTCATACTCCACTCTACCAACTAAGAAAAAATGTTATGAACAAATCATTTTATTGCAGTACCAACATCAACATTTTTATTAACGACTAAACCAGGAGAGAAAAGGTGTTATCAAAGAAAAACATTTTATTGCAGTACTAACTCTGCCATAAGGGGCTGGTGGGTGGGTCAAAATCGCTCCTTGTTCTGTCGAGGGCTCACGTGCAACGAGGGGTGCAGCTTCCTAGCACAGGAACAAGAGGATGCTTCTTCGGATTGCTGCTCCTTTTATTCTTCTTCGAGAGTGCGTGTACCCTCCTCCGATTACGCCTACGGGGCGTGGCCAACGGTGTAGGTGTCTAGGACAACCCCTCTTGGGCGGGAAAAGGCGCGCCCCGGCTACGCCGCTTCGGGCATACCAGCCGTGACACGCCCCCCGCCCAAAATGGTTTCCCGGGAGGATCCGAGCCCCCGACCATACGTTCGGGGGGACCGAGTGGTCGCCCCTTTCCATATGGCCGGGATGCCTGTCACCCCCTCCCAACACAATCCCCAAGGATGGGAAGACGGACGCAGTTCTGAACTTTTGGAAGGCGGGAGGGAGTTACCCTCCCGGCTGTATTTATTAAAATATGAAACAAAATTAAAACATTAAAATAACAGTTTCATATCATGTACAATTTTCATTTATTACATTATGATGAAGACACGTTGGTTGGCTAACCTTAACAAATCTCTAGTACAAAGGTTTTCCTAGCCGAGTCTAACATCCTGCCAATGCATACTTTCTAAATTAAAATTGTACATCCTAGCATTACGGGCCAACGGCAAGGTCGCAACCGGTGTCAGATCCCAACTACCAGAACTCCCCCCTCACGGTGTGAGGGCGGGCGCACAGAGGACTGTACCTCTGTGCCAACTCCAATTTCCCTTGTCTTCGCGGGGGCCCTCTATTTAACTTGACGCCATCTTAATAGTCGTCCGAGGACTCGTGTGAGGTGTCTAGAAGGTAGCGTGGACCCCCCTCCCACCCCACACTGCTTCTCATATCCGCCGTCGCGGATATCCTGGCCCCGGGAAATTCGTAGGAGGGGCATCCGGCCACCTCCCCCCCTGGAAGGGGCCTATGACCACCTTCCCTTAGGCGACCCCATACTTAGTGGGTGCCGCCTCCCCGTTTGAGGGGCCAATGGCCGCCTCCCCCCGGGCGCTCCCATCCATAATGGGTGGCGCCCCCCCTCTAGGGATCTTGAAATTACTGCTCACCGATCATGACCTTACCGCCACAGGCCGGATAGTTGACCGGCTATCCGGCCCCCCCACAAACTCCTACTAAAGGTCATGCTTTTACAAACCCCTTAACCATGCTATGAAGTCTCCTATGAGTAAGACATTCCCCTCCCGGGATAAATGGACCCCATCCTCGATATACATGTGATCCCCCCGAATACATCCATGCGGAATACAGTGCAAGTGCGCCGAGCGAAACAACCTAATAAGTTTGTTATTGACCTTTTTTACTGAATTGTTCAGTGCTGACACAGAGAGGCCCCCCCGCCACACCTTCCTGGGAATCATGTGTGACCATGCTATCGTGCACCCCGGGATCCTTCTCGCCAGCCAGCTAACAGTAGATAGAACCCCCTCGAGTAGTACTCGCCGACCAAGTGTCACTAAGTCATTGCCTCCCAGGTGTTCTATGATTATGGACGGCGGTGACCTTGTCCGCCCTAACAGTCCCTCAATAAAACATTGAAACTGGTCAATACAGAGCCCGCCCCTTCCGTGGAAGGTCACCCTGTACCCGTATTCCCCAGCCGCGTGAATCACGTCACCTGCTTTGAATTCGTCCCCGGCCCGCCTCACGTATGAGTGGCCCACGACCCACACCACTTTTTCCTCAGCCGGTGATCTCTGACCGCTGGTCCCCAGGTGCCGGGTCGATGGCACAGTCCGCCCCGCATCGCGTGCTCGCGAAACTGTAAACCAAACAGAAGACAAGAGGCGTGAGTGCATGACAGTGGCTTCATAGCATGTGCAACCGCACATACCTCTTATAACAGTTCGAGGACCATCGCCCCAGTTGTTTTACCTTCTCAACACTCTGACCCCTGGCTGTAGCTTCCGTAGCAGCCCCTATCCTAAAGGAATGGGTCCCGAAATCGCCCGGGTCCAAGCCCGCCGCTGCGATTGCCATCGTTAGCACCCGCTGGAACTAAAACCTTGTCAGTGGGGTGGCGTCGATGTGTCTCAGCAAGCTTCCCCCCCATGAATCCGCCCTTCACGCCAAATATTCCTCAACGCACTTTACCGGGCACCTGGGGGAGCCTCGCATGCGCTGGACAACAATACTGTCTCCCATAGCACCCTGATCGGTCTTGGATCTGGCTATTGTGATCACCATTGTATCACCCTTGATCAAAATGTGATCCCGACACAACCCTCCTTCTACATCTTTCTTATTTCTTGCTACCAGCTCGCTCACCCGCATGGCCCCATGGAACGCTAATGCGAAAGCGGCCTGGAACAGCACTGCTTCAAACTGGGAGGAACATGTCGTGAGGAGTACCGACATCAGCACGGACAACCTTTCTAACCCAATCGGGCACCTTTCGTCTACTTTCCGACCCTCAAGGCGTTGCCAACCCCGAAGGGCCTTCTTTACCAAAAAGGAAGATGTGGGGTCCTTGATGCCATGAGCTTGCGCCATGAATGAAATGGCGGCTCGGTGCCTGTTGGCTGTCGCCGCTGATCGGCCTGCCCTGTGTAGTGCTACCAGAAAATTCAAGACACACTCCACCTGACCCCACTTGACCTCCCCTGCCGGACCCAAAAATGCACAATAGGAACGAAACGCTCCTTCGTATGCCTTCCATGTCCTGGGGGCTAAGCTTGCTGCCACGAGGTCTTGTAATCCGGGGCACCGAGTAGCCAGAGTGCTTCGGGAAATGGTGCCGCCGCTAGGTCCGCGGAAGGTAGATAACCCCTGAAAGCCTGCATGTGTGAACGAGAGAGTGCATCAGCCGCCTGGTTCAGTACACCTGGCACATGCTTCGCCCTGAATTGTACGTTCAATCTCATGCAAAGGAGTACAATTTCCTTCAGTAATCTCAGTATCCACTTGCAGCGTGCTGCCTGACTATTTATACATTCCACAACAGTCATATTGTCGGACCAGAATACCACAGAGCGATCTCTAAACCCATCTGGCCATGCCATCAGAGCCACAAGAATGGGGAACAACTCGAGAAACCCAATGTTACCTGTGAGACCGCTGGTGTGCCACCACGTCGGCCATGTTTGCGCCGACCATCGATTACCAAAGATGGCGCCAAATCCCACGCTCCCCGCCGAGTCGGTCCACAAACCCAGCTCGTCCGAGGACGCTGGTGGTTTGTTCCACACCACTCGACCGTTGAAATCCGCCAGAAATGCCAACCATATGCGCATGTCCTGGCGAACTTCTGCAGACAGTCTCGTGCGATGGTGTCCTTCCTTGAGACCGACCATGGCTTGTGCAATAGAGCGGGAAAAGGGGCGGGCCATTGGTATCACTCGGAGGTAAAGTTAAGCTGGCCCACTGCTTGTTGTAGCTGATGGAGCGTGACTTTTTCTTTGCTGATGCACAATTACAAGGAAGCCCTGAACTTCGCTACCTTCCCCACCGGCAAACGGAAACATCCCTCCACAGAATCGAGCTCGATGCCTAGAAACTCGAGTAAAGTCGATGGTCCAACCGTCTTACCTGGTGCCAATGGCACCCCGAATCGCTCCATGAGAGTGCAAAAATCTCGTAACGCCTGCGCACACTGAGTGTCGCCGGCTGCCCCCAAGAACAAGAAATCGTCTAGGTAATGCATAACCTGGGTATGGCCCGTGGCCTTGGTGAACGCCCATTGCAGAAAAGAACTGAACTTCTCAAAATAAGCACAAGAAATGGAGCAACCCATTGGCATACATCTATCCATGTAGTAACGTCCTTGAAAAACAAAGCCTAACAGACGCTGATCTTGTGGGTGTACCGGGAGCAACCGGAACGCTGACTCGATATCCGACTTTGCCATCAGCGCTCCGGGCCCCAGGCGATTCAACATGGTGATGGCATCGTCGAAGGATGCGTACCGCACCGAACAAACTCCTGGGTCAATTGCATCATTCACTGAAAGACCCCATCGGTGCGGACAAGTTATGGATCAGCCTAAATTCCCCCGGGTCTTTCTTGGGGACTACTCCCAATGGGGAACAGATAAAATTAGGTACTGGCGGGTGCCTGAATGGGCCAGCAACTCGTCCCAGGGCAACCTTTTTTGCAATCTTCTTTTCTACCACCACAGGATTATGCAGAGCCGACAGTTGGTTCCTACACAGTGACTCCACACGAAAATCCCCCGCCGGGATGTGGAAACCATACAAGAAGCTGTTCCTCAACACCCCAGCGGAGACATGATCAGGGTATTCATTTAGCCAGGGGATCATTTCCATGATATCAATGGGGGAAGGTGGCGGTACGCTATGGTCCCCCTCAGACCTGCTTGGCCCCCCTCTACCCCCTGTTTCACCATTCTTGGCTCTGCACGAACTCTCGGGGTGCGAAGAATTTCCGCAACCTGCACACTCATGCCTGAACTTACATGTCCCCTGAGGTCTTGTGCACTTGCCCCTGTTAAAATTCCAACAGACCCCTTTCCTACCCCCATTCCCTCCATTCCTTGGTTGGTGGTCACCATTGGGGCTCGCTCGAAAGGGCGCCGCTGGCTGACGGCGGGAAGGCCCGGACCCATTCCCGCCAAGCGACGACGACCTCGTCGCGCCCGGCAGGAGCTGTTTCTGCCAAGATATCGAGTCGAGACAATCCCACGTCAGAGATGAATCGAACTCCTTGGCCTTACAAAACTTCATATCATAACCTATCCATTCATCACCTTCATATGTCTCATAAAACTCCATTATTCGTGCCTGGTAGCAGGACAATTCGGTCAAAACCTCGGGCTTACGCTCCCCAATAATTGCAGTAAACATTGCAAATGCCCTGGCCCAATTAGAGATTGTCTCATCCACCCTGAAACCCGCCATTTTGCTCGCCATACACTCGGGTGCCACAAGTCTTTTTGTGTCTTAACATATTCCATCTCGCGGTGGTCGGTCAACAGGGAAAACATATTAACGTACTTATCAGCCCAGATCACCACCTTTTCCCTTCTTGAGGGCAAAGACCCCTCCCTTGCCATTGGCAAAGCATGCTTACCCGGCTCCATTGCTGTTCCCGCCGTTTTCTCCACACCAACTGCCGGTTCTCATGGGGTCACCTGTGGGGGGACACAAGGGAGATTCGCCTTCGCAGCATCTCGCGACTGCCGTAACTGCTCTATTAGTAGCTTGGCCTCCTCGGCCGTGTCCGTCGGTGCCGTAGCACACCCTGATTTTTTACCAAGCCATGCGGCCAACTGGGCGGCCAACTTGGGAGGCATGTCCTCCTCGCTGGCGGGCGTAACAACAACCGGAATCGGTTGACCTGCGTCAGGGACCGGTACCGGGGCCACGACTGGAGTGACCGGGCTTGCCGGGGGCACCTCGGGAATCGGGACTTCACCCCCTGCCGCCCTATTTCTGACCCATCTACCTCGCCCCGCAGGGACAACGCCCGGCAATGCAGGGCCTATAACTTTCTTCGGTCTACCCGAATTATTCATCGCTGCCATCTGCTTCTTCATACTTGCCACGTCCTTTATCAGCATTCGAAGCATCTGGTCAGTCCCAGACTTCTTTCCGACCTTCTTGCCAGGCATCGTTCCGCAGATATCCGATCCTTGTTTGCTCAACACGATCCTGGACCCTAAGGCCGAAGTTCTGAAAGAGAAACGCAAAAGATTACAAGTTCTCAAAATCGCTCCTTGTTCCGTCGAGGGCTCACGTGCAACGAGGGGTGCAGCTTCCTAGCACAGGAACAAGAGGATGCTTCTTCGGATTGCTGCTCCTTTTATTCTTCTTCGGGAGGGCGTGTACCCTCCTCCGATTACGCCTACGGGGCGTGGCTAACGGTGTAGGTGTCTAGGACAACCCCTCTTGGGCGGGAAAAGGCACGCCCCGGCTACGCCGCTTCGGGCATACCAGCCGTGACACGCCCCCCGCCCAAAATGGTTTCCCGGGAGGATCCGGGCCCCCGACCATACGTTCGGGGGGACAGAGTGGTCGCCCCTTTCCATTAATAAAGTGCCAATTAACATGCCGCACAGAGTAGGCAGTATATGTGCTGGAATGCCCCTGTGGTCTGCCCTACGTCGGTATCACAAGACCACAGGTACATAAACGCATCCTGCAGCACCTAAGGTCCATCACCAACGGGGATACTGCGTACCCGATTGCGAGGCACTTTGAGGAGTCACATGCAAAAAAATCCGGCTGGATTGAAATATTATGTCATTGACATGGTACCACCACAAAGAAGAGGTGGAGATAGAGAGTTGCTATTGCGTAGGTTAGAGACCAGGCACATCATCTTATTGGATACTAAGACTCCTAATGGTCTTAACGCAGGGGAAGATTGCCATACCTACTTGTAAACACTGTTTTAACAATGACTAACTGTACCACTATGAACATACCCGCTGCTTCAATCTAGTTTTTACACAAGTATGTTATTTTATGATTTTCACATTTTGATGTTTCACTAGGTGGCACAAATTTGTAGTATTTACGTTGCCAATATTTATTGCTATCTTTGCACATAACGCAACAAGGCTCATCTTTTGCACAGTTGCTTGCCTACCCATTAAGGGTGAATTTTTAAACTTCAGCATTTCATGTGTGTATTGGCTGGCTTTTGAGGATGCTAGCCTTTAGAACTTATATTTCTTGATATTATGGATTTGTTCTATGGCGAATTTCATACATACACCATGAAATGATTATTTAGGTTTATGGTCTCAAATTTGTGAGGATGGATCAATATCAAAATTAATTTAAATGTATAATACTTTATTTTATTGTTGATATTCAGTATTTTGCTGCTATATTTATATCTGTGATTTTAACATCTTATTTATATTCACATATTTATATTCTAAATATTTATGTATTTAATATGTTCAGATATATTTCCATCCTTTTGTACAATTGAATGAGCAATTAGAACACATTATGTGGTTATACAACTAATATGTATTATGTGCATTCCTGCATGCAAGCAGTTACTATCTAAGGCAATATGTTTTCTATGTCTATGAGAGCAATACTATGGCACTAGCACTTTAAAAGGAGCACATACGCCCCTACACGTTGTCATGTGATCATGGGCTTGTTTGGCCCGAAACGCGTAATGGGATGTGGTGGAGAGCTAAATAAAAAATCAGCACCAGTCTTTGGGTTTGTCTCCTCTATTTACCTGCAGAACTGATGGAGACTTTCGTATGCCGAATATATATATATATATATATATATATATATATATATATATATATATATATATATATATATATATATATATATATATATATATATATATATATATATATATATATATATATATATATATATATATATATATATATATATTAAACTTGCAGGTTTTACCATAGTAAGTAATACACGCACTGAAAAAAAGGGTACAGCTAGTGATGGTTTATTCCCAAAGTCACGCTACACGTTTCAGCACCAAAATGCCTTGTTCACAAAGGCACTTTGGTGCTGAAACGCATAGCGTGACTTTGGGAATAAACCATCACTAGCTGTACCCTTTTGAGTGCGTGTATTACTTACTACGGT
This sequence comes from Lissotriton vulgaris, assembly GCF_964263255.1. Lineage (NCBI taxonomy): Eukaryota > Metazoa > Chordata > Amphibia > Caudata > Salamandridae > Lissotriton > Lissotriton vulgaris. Next base: position 728,657,925 of record NC_141685.1, read on the forward strand.
AAAACCTGCAAGTTTAATTGACAATGCTCGGCGGTGGGAACCGCCGGGCTCAACACGCCACCTGACGTTTGGGAACTGGATCCCAGGAATCAACCCTCGCGCAGTATCTCTCTCTATATATATATATATATATATATATATGTGATCAAGGCTTTGTGCCGAAACGTTATGGCGACAGCTGAATAAACTCTGAAAACCAGCATCTCATTTTTGGTCCGTGTCTGTTTCCAGCGCGATCGAGAGCTAAGGCGATTGCGACAGGAGAACGGAGGTTGGTGTATATATATATATATATATATATATATATATATATATATATATATATATATATATATATATATATATGTATATATATATATATATATATATATATATATATATATATATATATATATATATATATATATATATATATATATATATATATATCCAAAACACAGTATCCCACCTGGGGCCAGCCGAACTCGCGGCGGGTGCAACCGGGAAGCGGTGGTGGAAATCGCTTGTAACACAGCAAAAACAAGGAGTTCATGGTACTCCCAAGGTCCGGTGCACGCTCGGGTTGTGTGTCGGCTAGAAAGTATCCGCAGACGCGTTTCTGGCTCTTGCCGTCATCATTGCGGAAAGCCGTCAGTAAAGCGGCACAGTTATTTAATCGGAACTGCCATGTGGTTGGTGGATCTTTGGCCAATGAAAGGCCGATGGCGCTCCCATAGCGAAAAACTTTATTGGCAGCCGTAACAACTGTGCCTGCACATCCCCTCGCCTGCCGCTAATAGAACGAAGACGCTGTGAGTGTCACACAATGGTGGAGCACTCTAGCTTTGTATAAGCCACAACCTGCATGGGTCAACAGCGTCCGTAAGCGGCGTTTCAGCAGCCCAGGTCCGGTGCACGCTCGGTTTGTGTGTCGGCTAGAAAGTATCGGCAGACGCGTTTCTGGCTCTTGCCGTCATCAGTGCGGTTGTTACGGCTGCCAATAAAGTTTTTCGCTATGGGAGCGCCATCGGCCTTTCATTTGCCAAGGATCCCCCAACCACATGGCAGTTCCGATTAAATAACTGTGCCGCTTTACTGACGGCTTTCCGCACTGATGACGGCAAGAGCCAGAAACGCGTCTGCGGATACTTTCTAGCCGACACACAACCCGAGCGTGCACCGGACCTTGGGAGTACCATGAACTCCTTGTTTTTGCTGTGTTACAAGCGGTTTCCACCACCGCTTCCCGGTTGCACCCGCCGCGAGTTCGGCTGGCCCCAGGTGGGATACTGTGTTTTGGATTCAATTTGGGCTGCTGAAACGCCGCTTACGGACGCTGTTGACCCATGCAGGTTGTGGCTTATACAAAGCTAGAGTGCTCCACCATTGTGTGACACTCACAGCGTCTTCGTTCTATTAGCGGCAGGCGAGGGGATGTGCAGGCACAGTTGTTACGGCTGCCAATAAAGTTTTTCGCTATGGGAGCGCCATCGGCCTTTCATTGGCCAAGGATCCACCAACCACATGGCAGTTTTCGATTAAATAACTGTGCCGCTTTACTGACGGCTTTCCGCACTGATGACGGCAAGAGCCAGAAATGCGTCTGCGGATACTTTCTAGCCGACACACAACCCGAGCGTGCACCGGACCTTGGGAGTACCATGAACTCCTTGTTTTTGCTGTGTTACAAGCGGTTTCCACCACCGCTTCCCGGTTGCACCCGCCGCGAGTTCGGCTGGCCCCAGGTGGGATACTGTGTTTTGGATTCAATTTGGGCTGCTGAAACGCCGCTTACGGATGCTGTTGACCCATGCAGGTTGTGGCTTATACAAAGCTAGAGTGCTCCACCATTGTGTGACACTCACAGCGTCTTCGTTCTATTAGCGGCAGGCGAGGGGATGTGCAGGCACAGTTGTTACGGCTGCCAATAAAGTTTTTCGCTATGGGAGCGCCATCGGCCTTTCATTGGCCAAGGATCCACCAACCACATGGCAGTTCCGATTAAATAACTGTGCCGCTTTACTGACGGCTTTCCGCACTGATGACGGCAAGAGCCAGAAACGCGTCTGCGGATACTTTCTAGCCGACACACAACCCGAGCGTGCACCGGACCTTGGGAGTACCATGAACTCCTTGTTTTTGATATATATATATATATATATATATATATATATATATATATATATATAAATATATATAAATATATGTATATATATATATATATATATATATATATATATATATATATATATAAATATATATAAATATATGTATATATATATATATATATATACACACATATACATATATATATATATCAAAATCCACAATCCTGCAGCACAGGAATTCTAGCGAACACCAGCAGCAAAAGCAGGTACAGACCACAGCAAAGAGTGAAAAAAAGTGCTTTATTCCAAAATGGGCAGCAGCATGACGCGTTTCGTCCGGCAGAACCGAACTTGATCACGTGATCTACCCAGAGACACAGGTGGTTTAAATACTATATGCATCACGAATAGCTCCACCTATTTATTGTCATAGACATCGAAAACATACTTCGTAAGTTGATTCAAACCCTATATACACACACACACACACACACACACGTCGTTTGTGCCCAAAATAAAATTCTACTGGAAGACACTTGGATCATTGTGATTTGACATGTGGCCAAGCCTTATTCTGAAAAGAGAGTCTTTGATGTGCTTCATTTTATAAGTGAAAACCATTTTCAGGGAACTTTGGGTGATGTTTATTGCTGTGTCTTGTTTGAACCACCATGTGGGAGAGTGATATGTTACATTATCTGGGAGTACGAAGCAAGACAGGCATGTGAATAGGCATCAAGGTGGGAGGGACGCTTTCAGTTTGAACACCAACATAAGTAGTTGATTCCCAGGACAGCATGTATCACCTGGTGTCAAGGACAGACCAGATCTAAATGAAAAAGTTGAAATATCAACTAGTGGGGGCAGTATTGTAGTGAATGTAAAAAATGAACATGTTGCAGAACATATGAAACATGAAAATATTGTGCAACATGAAGCTCAAGTAGAAAGCCGTTCTTGGTTAAAAAACATTTTAGGCCCAACTCCCACACTAACACAAGCAAGGTGAAAAGTTCACTTGCTCATGTAGTGGAATAGGAAACTCGAAAGGGGTTTCCTTTAAAGGCATACTCATGTCTAACAGACTTAAAAGCATTTACGACATCAGCACACAAGTCTCCCGTCACACCTTGTGCCTGCAAGCACATTGTGGCCTGATTAGAAAATGGGTTCATAATCCAATTATCCCAGATCACACACATGCTTGATTAAACAATGGGTGCAGGGAAGAAACTGAGTTCTGAGCACATTAAAGACTCAGGCACAGAATGCTGCCACGCATACTTCAAGTAAATGGCATCTACAATGAAACACACACACATTCATAGGCTAAAGAATGCTCAATCATTGAGCATTGCCAGAAGTATAATGAACAATGTTGTGATGGTTTAGTTCAAGAATTCAGGATTATGAGGTCACATGTCTTTGAATATTTTTCCATCTTAAATCTGTAACTTGCAAGCCAATCATTGCTTGCTATGTTTAATAAATAATTGTATTGATTTGGATAAAAAGGCTTGTCTGATAACGGGCATTTGAGAAAAACCCCAGCGATAGCCTGAGCTGGACTGAGGTGTTTGTTGGGTTTTTATTCCTGTTGCAACAGTTTGTTTGTTTGTTTGTTTCAACTTTATTTCGTGCTAGAATTAACCATAAAAGCACAGAAAAAAACCCATTACATATTGTTAATAACTCTATAGTCCATTCACCAAAATTTTTGGGGGAAAAGGATGTACAATTTATCAGCTGTAAAAATTATGCCCTAAAAACATTCAATTTACTTCATAAATATAATAAAATTCATTTAAAAGCCAGTCTAAAATATATTAGCAGCACTTGATATTTACAAGCAGTGGTTAGATAGGCAGTTCAGTTGCACTATAGTTTGAGCCCAACCTTCTTCCTGATTAAGAAAACATTATATGAAAACCTCGATATGCAAAACACAATCACCTGTGTAGTATTGGTCTTCAGTATGCGTTCAGCATCTTTACATGACCTAACACCCATATTTCTGCATAAAGGTCTGATCCAGCGAACCCTGGGCAATTTATATAACGGGCAGAAGAAGAGAAGATGAACGTCATCTTCTTTCGCCTGCTGACTACAAGAGGTACATAGGGAAGTGCCCACATTTCCCCCCCACCTGGATGTATTTGCATTGATCTGTAGGACCCCGTATCTTAGCTGTAAGTATAAGCTTTTTGCAATTGATGGTCCAATCTCATCCATGAGGGGTTCAAAAGAGACAGTATCTTTAAAAGTTAAAAACTTTTGGGTGAGTGAACCGAAAGATGTGCCCTGTACCAGTGGGTTACTGATATAAGTCCAAAATGCACACTTTAAAATCTTTTTACAAGAGGGTGTCAATGACCGGGGCTCATCCCAGTAGTGGGATAAACCTAGTCTATTTGTCCAGAAACAAATGTGTTTGAACCAAGGGATATTTTTATGGCCATTAAATTGCATAATTTCTACCAAGCCACGTCTATAGTTGACCAACTCTGGGGTGGTCCATATCTTAATCCAGTACAGTACAGGTCTTAAGATAGCAAGGTCATCTGTACGTTTGATAGCAACATCTAAAAACACAGGAACTAGGGGGTTCTAGATGGAATTTTTAACAACCTCCGTATAAAGATGTTTTCATCCCGTTCAAAATTATTTTTGCAGGAAAGACCCCAAATATTAGCCCCATAGTCCTGCTGATTGGGCCTTTGCTTTGAATACTTCCAAGGCTGGGGTGATGGCCTTAGATTGGCTTCCACCGTGAATTTTTAGAACGGGCATTGAGTTCTGACGAAGGGCTATCCTGCTCTTTTCAAGCTGCCCTTTCCAGGATAGATTACTGTCCAACATTATTCCCAAATAATTAAAACTCCCCACATGTTCTAGATTTTGGTTGTTAAGGGCCAGGTTTTTCCTAAAGGTTTTCTGGGGATTTATGGACATATACTTTGTTTTTGAAGAGTTGATTTCCAATCCTTTGTCCACACAGTAACTATAAAAGCAATTCACCAAATTTTGGAGTCCCTTTGGGGTCTGTGAAATGAGGATGGTGTCATCAGCAAAGAGTAATGCTGGAATCAATTCACCCCCTAGTTTTGGAGAATCATTTACACAGTTCCCTAGGTATGTAGGTATATCGTTAACAAAAAGTATGAACAGCGTAGGTGCCAACACGCAACCTTGGCGTACGCCCTGTCTCACTGGTATGGCCTGTGTTAGCTCCCCTCCCTTCCCCCATCTTACTTTGGCGTAGTTTTCTGTGTGGAGTCTAATTAATTCTATGAGTAAGTCACCAGGTACCCCTATGTTTGCAAATGTTTCCCATAAGAGTGTACGAGGGACAAGATCAAACGCAGCCCTTAGGTCCATGAAGGCAACATACAGACTGCCCTTCTTGATTTTGATGTATTTCCAAACAATACAAGTAAACCTAAAGACCTGGTCTACAGTGCTGACTTTTGCTCTGAACCCTGCCTGATATTGGGATAGTATCTGGGAATCATCCATCCACTCTAAAAGCCTATTTAAAATGTGTCTGGCATACACTTTTTGAATAAGATCTATCAAGCTAATTGGGCGATAATTTGCTGGATCATAGCGATCTCCTTTTTAAAAAATCTTTATGATTTCAGCCCTTTCCAGGACTCCGGAATTGGAGTACCTGCTGCTATGGAGTTACATAAGAAATTAATATATGGTCCCCAAACTTCAACGTCATGTTTGAGTAGATCGGCAGGGACCTTATCAGGTCCCAGGGCTTTCCCTGGTTTGATGGCCTGTATCGCCTGGACAGTCTCCTCTAAGCTGAAATATAGAGTGGTAGTCCGTACTGGCAAATCGACCGCCTGTTCAGCTATGGGGAACCCCTCTTTATTTAGGGAGTATAGCTTAAGAAAGTGATCTCTCCATGTTTTTTCATCAAGGAAAGTGTCCTTGCAGGATTTGCCCGACTTATTTCCTTTTGATATAAGGCTCCAGAAAGTGGCTTGGTCCTTCGTTTTTGCTGCCATAAGTAGATCAGCCCAGATTTCCTCATCCCAAGCTTTCTTTGTGCACGAGAGGGTTTTCTTATATGCTTGTCTGGTATCTCTGATTCCCTTTGAGTCCTTTGTTTTAACTGCCTGGATCAGGAGAGACTTTGCTACACGGCACTCTTTGTTTTACCATGGGTTGCAATGTTCTAAGTTGCTGTTATGAGATCTATCCCCCTTCTCATAGATTTTACTCAGAAGAGGAGTTAAAGCATCAACCAAATTAAGGTGCATATCTAGTACTCCATGATCGCCTAAGGTGAGATCCTGGCATATAGCAACTTTGTCCGCAAAGGTATTATAGATACAAGTCAGAGATGTCTCCTTGGCTAAGATATATGGCCATCTTATTGCACGCCTGTTATTACTTATCTGGTGTTCAACATCATACCCCATGGGCGCTATTTCTGTAGCTGTATTAAATTTAAAAGGCTGAGGATCCAGGGTTAGTTGTAGCGGTAAGTGGTCACTTTCAGTTCTAAATCCAACCTTGAGATCTGCAATTATATGCCACGAACTCATGGAGACCATTATGAAGTCTATATGGGACTTGGAATTTCCTCTACAAAATGTAGGGGCCGCTGGTCTATCTGACTGGAAACAACCGTTACAAGCCCTTAAATCGTGCCCTACAGTTAGTTGTAAGATTTGGCTTGCCACAACAGTACATTGTACCACCCCATTGCTATCTAAAGCGGGGATATTGTTAGCCTTGTCTTGTTCATCAAATAAACCATCTAGTCCCAATATTGGCTCGTATTTGCAATTAAAATCCCCTCCTATGATTATTTGTGAGTTAGGACCCAGAGTATTAAGAAAAGAGTCCAATTGGTCTATCAGCCCAGATTCCTTATTTAGGGGGCTGGGCCTATTATATACATTTATTAAGTAGACATTCTTTTTCCCTCTGGTGGTTATTTTTACACCTAACAAATCGCGATATCCAATAAAAAGCGGGGTGACCTCAATTTGTAGATCGATTTTTATCCAGATCACCAAGCCCCCAGAAGCCCTTCCTCTTACAGAAGGGATGGCTTCACAATAGAAAGTTTTGTATCCCACCCTATGTGGAACATCCAGAGCCCAGGTCTCTTGTAAGAGTATTATGTCATTTTCGTCCAGGAAATTACAGCAGATACTATCCCGGAGGTTCCTGCATAATCCTGCAATGTTCCAAGACAGCATTTTGACCTCAGGATTCTTACTGTGTGTAGGCAGAGTTAAATCTTGTTGGTCAACTTGAGAAATGGAAAACTCTGTTCTGGTCAGTGTTGGGTCTAGCCCCATTTTTCTATAGTCACTAACATTTGGTCTCAATATGCCATCCCCCAAAGGTTTGACAGGCCTGCTTTTGTCTTCCATCAGTTGCGGAGAGGACAGTGGTTGTGACATTCTGCCCACAGTAGACTCCACGGTAGTATTAGTGTAGGAAGGTATGGAGGAATATAATGTAGAGAGTCAATCTACCTCCTCTGGCCTCTGGCCTCTGGCGTCTACTCAGCCCGACGGGCTGAGTAGACGCCAGAGGCTTTCAACCATTGCGTAAACTGCTGGGGAAAGTCCTTTTATGAATGCTGTAGTTACAGCTTTATGAGATATATATCCTCCGGCCGGTACGAGTGGAAATGGCTGTGAGAGGTTGTGCGGACTAAAACTGTCCATATGCAGTGGCTTTAATTCATGTGATGCCCTGAAGAAATTGCCAAAAGTTGTTTGTGGCAATGAAACATGTCGGCAAGTATAGTAGTGGTGGTTGGATAGTCAGTGACCTCACTTACTATTTTTAGAGTCTCTCACGCAACACAAGAAAAAGAATAAAGTTACGTATCTGTGTTGTTGTGAGTTTTGTATGTATATGTTGTCTGACTCTTTTGTAGATCACTTTTTGATCTTCTTTTTCTCTTTTTCACACTGCATATTCCTTTACACAATTACTTTGTGTGTCTGTGACACTTCACTTTACTCCTTTCTGAGCTTGAAAACACCGATGATGACAACAGGGCAATCCTGGTGAGTACCTGCCAGGTTCCCGTTGGTGGTTCGCCCGTGAGGTGTTTTCTCGCTTTCTCTCACATTTTTTCTGTGTCATTGATGTATCACTGGTTGACACTAAGTGTGTAGTTGTCTGTTGTCCCACAACTGAAGTGTTTATCGTGGAACGGGCGATTGCAAAATAGGGCACCATCCAGGGTTATACTTACTACCCCAACAAACTAATGAGAGGGGAGTGGAATCTCGCAATATTAATGCGCAAATTGGTATACCCACAATAAAAGGATAGGTTCTTATGTGCCTAATTAGTCTAGGTCTTTTCTATGTATACCGCCTTGCTTGTGCCCTTGTCCCCGCCAGTTATTTTTGCAGGCCTTTCTGGAGTTTTTGTGGGTAGCAGCAAGCTTGCCGCTTCCTTAACTACTAGCAAGGGTGATGGTGGGAGGTTACTCTTTTGGTGTGTAGAACTAAAACTAGAACTATTCCCCACCATCCTCAGATTTTTGCACATGTGCTCAATTCTCGCAGTAAATTGTGACAGGCTTGCTACCAAATTCTTTTCAATTTCGGCCATTGTCCCCTAAACAATAATTCTAAGGAGTCCTTGAGTGATGTTTCTAAGGTGACAAACCTTCTTTCTAACCCTACATCAAGAGGAGGAATAGAGCTATCTGTTTGGGTACCCATAGATTTTAATGTAGTCCCTTGCTTAACCCTAGCAGTGGCATAAGTAGTTTTTGGTCTCGCACCCCCAACTTCCTTACTATTTGGTTTGTTTCTAGTTGTAGGATTTGGTAAAGTTTTCTTTGTGCCCTGGCCTTGTGCCTTATGTTCTGCCACTCCGCGGTGAGAGCGAAGTCTTGGTGCCAAAGAAGGGGTAGACTTGGGAGTATTTTCCTCAAATGAAGTGGTGACGGAAGTCCTAGGTGTTTTTGACAACCGTGAGGAATTTAGGGGCATATTATCAAGGGGGTTTATCTCCGCTTTTTTGGCTTTAAAAGCCAAGAAAGCGGAGATAAAATTATCTCCCTATTACCAAGCTGTCGCTAACACCAGTTAGCGACAGCTAGTAGGAGATAGCGACCATCTTGGGCCCCACTTTGCATGTCAGTGATATTTATCACTAATGACATGCAAAGTGGGCGTGCCAAGATGTTAGAGACTGAAAACAGTCGCTAACATCGCTATCTCCTATTACCAATTTTTGGAGATATTCGCGCTAAGCGGGAATATCTCCAAAAGCTAACACCTGCCCTGAGCAGTTCTTAGCCATGTTATCCAATGGGAGGTGGATAACATGGCTAAGAGCATTTGCTCAATAATGCATGAATATCGCTGACTTTTCAGCGATATTCATGCATTTCGGCTGTTTTTTATCGCATTTGCGATAAACCTTGTTAATAGCAAGGTTTATCTGCGATAGAAATCTTCGATGTGCGGCGATAATTTTTGTCTCTAAACAAGTTAGAGACAAAAATTATCGCTAGTTGTTGGTAATATGCCCCTTAGTGTTGCCGGTAGAGTGCCAAGAGGAGCAAGTGTAGCGATATCAAAGGAAGGTGTTAAAGAAGCATTAGGGAGCTCACCGTACTCAGCTTCACTTGGGTCGTCAATGGATATATTTATATCATCTTGTAAGCTACCCAACCCTGAAACCTGGCCAGTCCCCCTAATAAGGGGTTCGGGGTTGAGATTTACAGCGAGCGACCTGGCATTGCTAATAGCTCCCAATGAGGATTTTTTCTGTGCCTCAGCTAGACCTTGGGAAAGCCGTTTTTCTGCTAGACTTATCTCGCGTTGCAATACAGAACCTGCTCTAATCAAAAAAGCATCCATAGTTCCTACCACTCCTTCCCCCATGGGATGTGCATTTTTACGGTTCACAGCCATAACAAAAGTCAATATGAAAAGTCAATGGCACAGTAGTGCACTAACCAGAGTCACGCTTGTCAAGGGGGTGGCCCTGCCCTGCTCCTCCAGGCCTCGGACGGCCGCAGACGGTCCCGCCCTTGTCCCGGACTTCTCCCGGGCGTCCCCGCGCGCGTCCCGCGACGCGGGAGTCCTGTGTCCCTTTTCAAAGCGCCGCCTGGTGCGAAATCCTGGTGTGGGCGGGGTTGGCCGCGGGGAGCGCTGGATGTTGTCGTCTCCCCCCTCGGCGGCCGTGCACGATTGACAGGGTGCAGCGGCGGCTACAGTTAATAAATACTGGCTTTGCACTGCCAAAAAGAGTCTGTGTGCTTATTCTAGTTTTATAGATGACGTTTGTGTCATCTGGGAGGGGACTATAGAAACAGCATATGAGTTTGTAAAGTTTACTAACAACAATGACTTCAACTGAAGCTTCACAGCAGAAGCAAGCAAGGAGAGAGTACAGTTCTTAGATGTGGATATTTATATCAAAGAAAATGCTATCCACACTAAATTTCACCGAAAGAGTACTGCAGGCAATGCGGTGTTACACACCAGTAGTTCACACCCCAAGCACCTGTTTAAAAGTATCCCCTATGGGGAATTCTAGAGGATTAAATGCATCTGTAATTCAGATGACGATATTAGGAATTGTCAAACTTAGGCTTTTCAGAGGTTCATAAGTCGAGGATACAAAGAAAGGATGTAAACATGGCCATGTACAAAGTTAACACTCTAACTACTGGGGAGGAAACCACTAATCACATCGATGTAGTCAGTATCAACATTAATGAGTATCTTAAACCCGATAACATCGTAAGACTTATAACATCATAAAGTCAGCAGGAGAAACAGTTCAGAAAGATCATCTACAATAATTGGCTCATTATTAAAACAGACCTACCATGTCTCAAATGATGCCTGAATTACGTAAGATTACTTATAGACTTGCACCCGCTATGAGGGATGCACTTGTTAAGACAAGTACAGACATGAAGGATAATTCAAACTGGTTATCTAAGGGAACAGGCCTTTTTAAATGTAGTACATGCAGAGCTTGTAAATTTGGTAAACATATGAGTGAGATAACTACAGCATTTGAACCCAACCCTATGAAGATTACTGAGATGCTAACTTGTCGCACTGAGTTTGCTGTTTACGTTTTAGAATGTTCGGGCAAACTGGGATACGTGGGCAGCACCAAATTACAGGCTTTTAATCGCATATTGCAACACTTGTGTGCAATAGTGAACTCCGATCCCATTTACCCGGTGGATATACACTTCGAATATGTACATAAGAATGACTTGAAAGAACTGAATTACTATGTCATTGACTCAGTGCCTAGATCCATCAGGGGAGGTAACATGGAAAATAAACTCAGACAACTGGAGTCGCACTACATTTGAACTCTCGATACCAAGATGCCCAACGGTCTGAATAATGGGGAAGAACTGCACTACTTTTTATAATTGTATTACTATTTTTTATATATGTAGCTTGTGTGTAATTCATGAACTGTGTATATATCTCGTATCTCTCCTTTTATCTTTCTTTTTAACTCTCCATTTTTTATTCCACGGTTTTTAGTCTGGTTTTTAGATGGGGTTTTTTCATGGGTTTTTATCTTGAGAAATCCGATTTTTACCTCTGATCTTACCAGTCTTTTAACGGGGCAGAGCCGAGGATATTTATTAGGGTGTTTTTTAGAAAGATAATTCATAATTTAATGTTACTGATATGTTTTAGATTCATTTTTCTTTTGACATGACGTTGCTTAGGTTATTGGGTTTCCCCCCATTGAATGTTTTTTAGCACTTGCCAATTATTTAAGGGAGACCTTAACCAAGTATCCAGCAAAATGACCTAAATATGACATATTGCGTAATGTATATATGCTTGAATTGGTATGTATTGAGCATATAAGTTAAATAGTCATACTGGAAGGAGGATATGCATCACACAGGCTTCTCTGATGGATTAATAAAAAAAAAATGTTATGCTGTAACAATAACTGGTGAACATTTAGGATTGTAAAATATGATTTTTTGCACTTGCACCTTATTCCACATATTTATTTATTTATTTACTGCAATCTTTTCACATTTTAAGTCCCTCTAACAAGATGCATTATACTGGTATTCATATGTGAGGAGTAGAAGTGTTTCTTCTATTTCCATGCTGTGTTTGGAAAAAAGCGGGCAATGTGCAACACGACGATTTTTTCCCCATATTGCACTTGTATTTAATGCGGATTGGCCCTGAGCACGTCATGTGATCAAGTCAGTATTTTACTGACGAAATGCGTAATGCTGGGCACTGGTCATCTTAATATGCTGCTGAATTGGATGCAATAAAACTGCACTTTGAAACCTGAATAACACGTTGTGGTCCGTACCTGTGTCTTGGAGGATCCCAGGAGAAGCAGGATTGTGGAATTTCATATATATATATATATATATATATATATATATATATATATATATATATATATATATATATATATATATATATATATATATATATATATATATTCACTGGAAAAAACCATAGGTTTCACACCAGTTATAGTTAGGAATTTGCATTTAAAAAACCTAAAAAATTCACTGAAAAAACCATAGGTTTCAAACCAGTTATAGTTAGCTGGGAATTTTACTGACATAAAACCATTGAAATTCCGACGTTATAGTTAGTTGGACACACTATAACTTGCGCGTGTAATGCACTGCTGATGACGTCACATATTACATCATTCATGACATGGTCAGTGTAGAGGTCAATGGAAAAATACATGTTTAAATAAGTGTCTTAATGGATGTTTTAAAAAAAACGAAAATTGATTGGTTAACTGGCTTATCAAGTGTATCTTAGTGTGTAAGTGGCTGCATGGGTTGGTGAGTAGCTACATGTGTGTGTATATGGGTTATTAGATGTTTTTTTAGTATCAGTATAAGTGTCTGTATGATTTGGTGGGGGTGTTACTTAACACATAGGTGCATCAATGATTGACTCACTGTTTCTATGTCTTTTGAAGACAGCATATGTGCGGGACTGTATGGGTGGATGTGTGTGTATATATGTGTGTTAGTGAGTGAATGACTGTCTCACTAGTGTCTTTATCAGTAACTACATATGTTTTAATCTAGTATATGTGAGTATTGATGTATATAAGTGAGTATATGTGAGACTGAGAGATTGTAAGAGTTCCTGTTTAAATAAGTTTGTGTTTCTATAAGTGATTGTTTAATAGAGTAAGTATGTGTAAGTTTCCTTAGAAGTAAGGTGTTTGTGTGTGTAAAGCTGTATATGCAAATAAATGGATGTTCAAAAGTTTATTTGCATGTGTGAATATGTGTGTGAGTAACTTTTGGATGACTGTCGGTGTGTAACAGGATGTATAGGTGTATCACTACATATGATGAGTGAGTATATGTATGAGTGACTATATAGAACTGTTGGTGAATGAGTGAATGTGTATATAGATGGTGGAATTATTGAATTGGTTGTTGTAACTGGTATGGGTATCTCCATTTTTTAAAAAAATGTTAATTTATATTTTTCAATATGTGTTTCATGGGTTTCATTACAGTGAAAGGAGGTCTGTCACTCTGTAACAAGGATGGTGTCATCAGTGATGTCATGAGTGATGTCACTGACCATGTCATGAGTGATGTAATATGTGACGTCATCAGCAGTGCATTACACGCGCAAGTTATAGTGAGTCCAACTAACTATAACGTGGGAATTTCAATGGTTTTATGTCAGTAAAATTTTCAGCTAACTATAACTGGTTTGAAACCTATGGTTTTTTCAGTGAATTTTTTAGGTTTTTTAAATGCAAAATCCTAACTATAACTGGTGTGAAACCTATGTTTTTTTCAGTGAATTTCATAGGTTTTTTAACTCCTAATTCCTAACTATAACTGGTGTGAAACCTTTGGTTTTTTCAGTGAATTTTCAAGGTTTTGTAAATGCAAATTCCAAACTATATATGGTCTCTAACCTATGTTTTGTTTAGTGAATTTCAATGGTTTTTTAATAGCAAATATCTATAGCTGTAAAATATATTCTTCTTTATAATGAATACTATATTTTCTATGCATATTTCAATGGTTTTGTGTGAGTAAAATATCAACTTTAAAGGTTTTTTAAATGCTAATTCCTATCTATATATGGTCTAAAACCTATTGTTTTTTTCATTGAATATATATATATATATATAGCAATCCGCATTGAAGAATAAGTGGATGTGTAAGTGGCAGTGTGATTGACTGTTTACTTGACTAATTTGTAGTTTGTCACTAAATATATTGGATAGTAACTAAACTGTGTGAATACTATTTTTTCTATGTATTTAATATTTTTTGGGATGCATGAAAGTTTTTTTTTTTTTTTAATTTTTGCTTCGGTACGCTTCCGGTGCGTGCCCCGGGGAGCGCCCCGTTAGCGTAACTTTTGATCGCGCCCCGGTTCGCGCCCCGGGAAACGTTCCGTTAGCGCAACTAACGCGATCGAAAACAACATCGTGACGTGTCGCGTAAGTGTGACCAATCGCGTAGCCGCGTGATGCGTCTTATGACGCGCTGCGTTAGCGCACCCGGAAGAGCTCCGGAGCACTACAGAGCTTGACGCGCAGCGTCCCGGAAGCGCCCCGGGGCGCGGTGCGGGGCACGTAACGTAAGCGTAACAGGTCATGTGACCTGAAAATAACACTTTTCATTGGTTCAGAACATTTTTTTTTCAAAATGATGAAAGCCCCCACCTTTTTACCTCATTCTTACTTTCTACTTCCAGAGAGCAAGACCTGTTTTTGACAATGGCTTCTGTAATAGCTGCAGCTGGTGCTTCTCAGCAACCACCACCACCACCACCACCAAAAGGACCACCTCCAATACTGGACTTTGGTAGAGAGGAAGATAATGAGAACGAAGAGGAGAAGGAGGAAGAGCAAGTAAGGCAGCAGTTCCTGCCAGAAACACCAAGGCAGAGCCATATTAAAGAGCACTACATATGGCATTTTTTTAAAATTCCACCTGGACAAAAGAAGGTCAATGCACCCAAGGTGTCTTGTTTGATATGTAAACATGAACTTTCTCGTGGCAACCCCAACAAGAAATACAGCTTTGGGAATCATACAATGATTCGCCACATGGAGCGGTGGCATCCTAATAATCTTTCCCAAGCACAAGTAAGGGATCTTGCTGCCCACCCCCCAAATGTCATCCTCAGCACCTCCAGTGGACAAACATCATTCGCCGGACCAGAAGGCCGAGAAATGATCCCCAATATTCAAAGTCCTTTTGAACACTACAAAATAGTTTGTATATATTGTGGAGGAACTATTTCTTTTGGAGAAAAGAGTATTACTTTGATTAACCGAGCTGGAGAAAATCATAAATGCAACAAGAAGAGAAAACAATGAATGCTTTTTATTTTTTTTTTGGCTCCTGTTGAGAAATGTTCAAACCCTGCTTTTTTGTTATTTCCCCTAAAAAAAACACAAAAAAATTCAAAATAATTCTCAAAAATCCAAAAAATCAAAAAATTGTTCAGAAAATTAATAAAAAAATAAAAAAGAAGAAAAAGAATAAAAAAACAGTTGTTTTCAGAACTACCTTCCATTTATAACAAAATTGCAACATTTTTTACACCCTGTCTTTCTTTTTTTCTCTTTGTTCCGCTTCCCGGAGCGCTGCCCGGTTCGCGTACCGGGCGCGAAACCCACGAAAATTAAAAAAAATATATATATTTTTTGCTTTATATGGGCCTTTTCAGCCACCCACTTCAAATCTAGGGGGTCAGGGGTGTCTACCCTGCCCCCTTTTTTTCATTTCCCCTTTCGTTATTGCCACCTCTTGTCTCTCGATCTTACTGAGAGACAAGATGGCGGCCGCTCCGGACTGTTTCGAATGTTTACAGACACACAAGAACCAATCAGCTTTCTGCGCGCAAGTCGCGTGGCGCGCCCGGAGCGCGTACCGGGGCGCTGCCATAGATATATATATTTTTCTGAACCTAAATTACTCAAAATCCACTGAAGCACATATCTTGAGACATAGCAAAGGCACACCGGGTTACCAGTCCCTACAATTTTGCCAAGTTTGGTGGAAATCCATTCAGCCGTTCGGGCTAAAAGTGAAATCGACCGCCCTATGGAAATTAACATGGGGAAAATGCGTTTTGGGACCCCCCTTTTATCTCGGCCCCCGCTTGACGAATCCCCCCCAAACTTTCAGGAAAGGACCGGAACGCCGTAGGGATTTATTTACAAAAAATCAGACATATTGAATGGGTGGAAGGGGACTGGCTAATTGCACTGGACGTTACAGCCCTTTACACCAGCATTGCACATAGTGATGGGTTATCAGCGGTAAAATATTATTTATCGAGACGTGCACCCCTATTCAAAGAACACAATGCAATGTTAATGTACATGTTGGAATTTTGTCTAACTAAAAACATTTTCATGTACAACAAGTTACTGTATCGCCAATTACAAGGGATGGCGATGGGGGCCAGCTTCTCCCCAAGCTTCGCATGTTTACACATGGGAGCTTGGGAGGAGCTGGTCCTCAAAACCACACATGAGCAGGCATTTCTGAACAATGTAGCAGGATGGTATCGATTTATCGATGATTTGATTGTAGTGCGGAAAGGCAGTAAAGAGGATGCCGAAAGATTCATCCAAGATATCAATCAAAATTAACTTAATTTGAAATTTACTGCCTCACTTAGTCAGAGTTCAGTAACATTTTTGGACCCCGAACTATATATAGCAAATGGACGATTGGAAACCAGAGTACACCGCAAAACCACCGTGGGTAACAGCATTTTACATGCGGCCAGTGCACACCCCACACACCTTGTTTCCAGTATCCCCTATGGGGATATGCTGCGCATGAGACGGGTGTGCAGCAATCCCATTGATCTAGAGAGGGCTCAACTGGAGAGCAAAGCTTTTTTTCTAGAAAGGGGTTACACAGAACAGTCAATTGAGAGGGCCAGAGTTAAATCTTTGATGAGGACTAGAGAGGATTTACTAACAAAAACTGGCAACAGGGTTCAGATTGATGTCGAGCCAGCTGAGGGTATTAGACAAACTGAAAAAGAGAAAACCTTTAGAATAATCACTGGCTATAGTAGACAACACAGAGAGATTTACAAAATTGTAAATAAAAATTGTAACAAGTGATCCAATCATTGGGACCAATTTACCTAAGAGGGTGTCATTAACATTCAGCAGGGCACCCTCTCTTAGAGACCAATTAGTTGACACCAACCCTGAGCCGATTGAAAAAACTACGTGTTGGCAGAAAAACAAGGGATTCTTCAGGTGTAAAACCTGTAAGGCTTGCAACCATGGTGTAAATGTCAAATCATACACAGATGGGTTTAGTGGCTTACAACATCCTATATCTCAGGTTTTAACATGCAAAATTGAGTTTGCAATATATGTATTGCAATGCCCCTGCCCACTAAAATATGTGGGAAGTACCAAGCTACCAGTACACAAACGTATCCTCCAGCATTTGAGGGCCATCACCAATGGAGATAACACGTATCCGGTAGCAAGGCACTTCCGTGAATGTCATCAAAGTGTAAACACCTCATTGAAATATTTTGTCATTGACGAGGTCAAGGCCACTAGACGTTGCGGAGATAGAGAGGCCAAATTGCGAAGATTAGAAACCCGTTATATCCTCCTACTCGACACTAAGGTCCCAGGAGGGTTGAATGTAACTGAAGATATATATACATGCCTCCCATAATTAGTCCCACCCTATACTTTAGCCACCAAACTGTTCTGCTCTGGCCCCTACAAAGTTATTATTATTATGAGCCCGGGTCCTACTAATTTTACCCGGCGGGGAAAATAGTGGTATAAGATCTAAATTGGGGATACAGCATTATGTGGATTGACTATATGCTTTTAATATTCTGTGATGTTTTGAAGTGGATCCATTGAGTGCTTTAGCTGCTGCTGTTTATATGAATTATGTTTCCTAAAAGAAGGACTTATATCATCTTCTAGACCATAAGGGTCCTCAATCCCTATTAGTCTTCAGTAAAATGATCCAATTTATAGTCTTATTCACACTAAAGAATTTTTTCATTTGTAGGACAATCAAAGAGGTTATTTATAATGACATATTGTTGGATTTTATGCACCTGGGCTTTTTTTAAACTTTAGAATTGCGACAAAACAATGAGTCGAACAAATATTTTATGATGTTTTATCAAAATTTAGACAAAGAACTGTAGCTGTTTTTATGTATTTTTTATCCACTAGAAAACTTAGTAGTACAATTGTAGTATTTGCATTTTTTGCACATATTTATTATTATATGCACTTTATTTGTTCATATGATTAGAACAAGCTATTTGCACAGCTGTGTATTTTGCACAAAAATACGAGGAGACCATTATCTGGGGATATGTAATTTGCACTATTGTGTAATTTGCACTCATCCTAAGATGTAGCATTATAATTTCACTGTACTGCCAACTAAATAGATATAACTGTATTGAAAATATATGTCAACCAGGGTTTTTCGAATCAAATGGAATGATATATATATCATAGGGTATTTGACCGTGATTTTTTTGTTTTGAAAACTGCCCATACAATTGCTTTTAAATCCACAATATTTGGTTTTATTATTGCAGAGATTGAGATCACAGTATTTGACTGCAAATGTTTTTACATTGTGTTATTTTCTGTAAAAATCGATACTGACTCATGTAATACCTCCGCTATGTCAATTCAACTCTAGTATTTTGTCCATGTCTACTATCAGCCCGATCAGGTGACATTGTTACAACTAATTACTGGCACTGTAAATGAGCGTTCTCCACACTTGAATGTTGTCATGTGAGCAAGGCTCCTCGGAGCCGAAACGTCATGCGGCTGAATTTGCACAAATAAAATCTTCAACACTTACTTGGTCCGTGTCCGTGCTATCTCTGTCTTGGTGTAGGAGATTGATGCTGGTTGGAGACTCGGTTCACCGGATATACATGTGTATATATATATATATATATATATATATATATATATTACCTACTGGCGGTCGCCAGCAGGTATATATAGTTAGGATTTTTTCCCTATGGGATTTTTGAAAATTCTATGTCTAATAACTTTGGCGTTTGTGGACGGAATTGGCTGAAATATTCAGGAAAATGGCACATTTTGTTTCTGAGCAACCCCTGAAAATTTGGGGGGGGGGGTTCGTCAAGTGGGGGCCGAGAAAAAAGGGGGGTCCCAAAACGCGTTTTTCCCATGTTAATTTCCATAGGGCGGTTGGCCTCACTTTTAGCCCGAACGGCTGAATGGATTTGCACGAAACTTGGCAAAATTGTAGGGACTGTTAGCCCGATGTGCCTTTGCTAGGTCTCACTATATGTGCTTCAGTGGATTTTGAGAAATTAACGTTCAAAAAAAGATATATATCTGTAACAGCGCTCCGGGCTGCGCTCCGGTTCGCATACTTTTCGCGTAACGGAACTTTGCGATGCAAAGCTGATTGGCTCTCTGGTGTCTGTCAACATTCTAAACAGTCCGGAGCGGCTGCCATCTTGTCTCTCGGTAGGATCGAGAGACAAGAGGAGGCCAAAACAAAGGGGGAAATTACCATAAGGGGGCATAGTAGATCCTCGTTGACCCCCTAGGTTTATGTGGAGGTTTTAAAAGGGCTCAGCAGGGCAAAAAAAAAAAATTTTTTTTTTTTTTTGCGTGGTGAGCGCCTAGTCCGCGAACCGGAAAGCGTTCTGGGCAGCGTACTATAAGGAAAAAAGAATGATAGACTTTTCAAATACTGTATGTTAATTGTTTGTTGTTTTTGTTGATTATTTTTTTTGTCTTTATTTTTTATTCATTTTTTTTATTTTGATTGTGTTTCATAATTTATTAAATTTTCTAACATTTCATTGTCAGAAATTTCATATTTGTCATTGAATATATTTTGAAGTCTATGAGGGTGTAAAATGTCCTCATTTTTAAGCAGGTTATCCACTGCTTCCACACATTGAAGTAGTTCCTGGTCTCTACTTTCATCCATAAATTCATCAATGTTTCCTTGGCTGCTCTCTTCCAGTACAATTTTAAATTGAACTTGCTGCTCGCTTTCCATTTTGTCTGAAATTTGGATTAAAAAAATATATATTACTAGAGATAGGGCACTGTTGGGATTAATTTTAAATAGGCAGCTTTTATCAGAGAATTTATCTTTTGGCAGTGTATAGTATCAGAGTGGAAGTAGGACTATAAAAAAGTGTATGTGATTTAACCAAGAGAAGCCTAACTCCATCCATAACTATAACAGAGAAGTCTATCTAAATCTATAACTACTACAGAGGGATAGTATATAACTATCAGAAAAAGTTTACCATATTAAGTTATAGTGCACAATATACTTTAGTTTTAAAAATAACAACTTACCTTCACAAACAAGTTGAAGTGTTTGGTAACTATTAAAATGTAATGTACAACAAGAAGTAGCAGTCAAAATGGCTGTGTTTTCTTCTCTTCCTTTATATATATTCAGGTATATAACCAATCAAATGTCAGGTAATAAAAGTAGAAAATGAAAGTAACATTTTCATTGGTTGTCAATTCCAACACTTCAGATGTGTTTTGTGAAGTAATTTACCTCACGGTATTTAGAGAGGTCTACAGGCTTAATGGCTAAATGGAATTTCAATCAAATTTGTGAAAATGAAAGGGATTGTTATGTAGTATGAGCTAATCTATATTTGGTGAGAGTATCTCCAGTCGTTTTTCTGTGAATTACTTTCCCACCTTTTTTATTGGACCGCTTCCCGGTATGCGGCCCGGTCCGCGAACCAGCAGCGTAACGGGAGTCCACCATTTTGTGTTTCGGTCGAATCAAGATACAAGATGGAGGGCAAATAATGTTCAGAATGGGTAGAAGGGGGCACGGTAGATGTATCTTGACCCCCTAGGTTTTCTGAGGGTGGCTGAGGAGGACCATATGTGCGGGGGGGAAAACATTTTTTTTAGAAATTTTGCGCGGTTAGCTTCCAGTTCGCGTACCGGGTAGCGCTCTTTGAGCGTATTTTGTTGAAAATTAGAGAAAAAAGTTAGAGAAAAATAATAATTGTGAGTGATCAGATGTAGGGTAGCTCTGAGAAGAGCTTTTGTGTTTATGGTACATTTTGGTACTTATAAGTAGGTACCAATGCACAGCCTTAAATTCAAAATGAAAATTCTGTTGCCCTCATCTGAGAAGTGAACTCCATCTCCTCTGTAGATATCTTGCATGTAGTAACGCAAGTTATTGTTGTACAAGGAGCCCATTCCATGGTCTCTCATGTAAGCTGAAACAGATTTGTTTACATGCTTCCTCGACTTCTCAATTTGTGGACAAAATTGGTTGGACCACCTCCATTTCTGTCTTTTGGAATATACCAAGGCAGTTTGAGGAAAAAGTGCCATTAATTGCTCAAAGGTGTCCTTTAAAAGCATTTCCAGACCTACCCCAGTCAAAGTGCCCAAATCATTACCTCCACAGTGCACAATTAACAGGTCAGGTTTTGGCAAATGCATAAAGGTTTTCACCAATGGTATCAATTGGTGACATTTTAATCCTCTTTGGCCCAACCACTTAATTTCCACATCTTGTAAATTGAGGTTAGGTAAATTTCTGTTCTCAGCATACCTTTGAGCCCAGTAGATGTAACTATGTCCAACAATCCAGACATTAAACATGGTGAGAGAAGGTTGGGCTGCAGTCAGATGAAGTAATGAATGGGCAGTTGAAACAGTAGGAGTTTGTAAAGAAAAAAAACTGTTGATTTCCAGTGCTAATAATTCATTAGCAGTGATTGGTGCATTTCCATTTCTGAAAACAGAAAGTTAGGGTGCATGGATGTGTTCTTTGAAAGATGTAATTTGAATGGTCAAGGAAAAAACATTTAATGAAAGATTGCACTGGATACTCAGGTGCACTGAGAGTTCAGAGTTCAATTGAAACATTGTTGTGTGAACTTGCAAACATGAGAGGTCTTTCGGGAGGTGGTTGCTAAGCAAAAAAGGCAGAGAGGGCAGAGGGGGGAAGGGTTTTGATTTGAAAAAAATTAGGGAAGAGTTATGATTGGCTAATATGAGAGATATGTGTAATGAATATCTGCATTTCTGTGCTTTCTATAGCTGCAGCCTCTGGAGTGCATCCTCTTTGTTCTGCTGAAGACAATTTGGAGTATTTCTGAGACTGTTTTGAAACTCAAAAAGTATTTGCTAAGGTGAGAAAATATTTATTTAATTTAGATAGAGAATAGTATGATTTAAGGAGAAAATGATGAAGAAAGCTGTGTTTTTAAAATGTGGCTTTGTCTCAAGTGATATACAAATAGATTTTGTTTCTTTGAGAAATTGTAATTGCATATTCGGTTTAGCATTCTGGCATGCAGTAACACAAGATATTGTTGTACATGGAGCCCATTCCATGGTCTCTCATGTAAGCTGAAACAGATATGTTGTGTTTAAAAACGATTTTTGAAAACAATTACATTTCTGGATATGTTCTGCTAGAGCTTCATAGGTTGTTTGGGCCATATTTATAAGGCATTTGAGTGTCTCTGATGTTATTGTTCCCATTTTAATGGAAGAGCTTTCTTCATGGGGCTAGTTTCTTGTAAATACGCTCCCACCTGTGCTTGGTAAATTTATATTTTGATTATGAGAGTTACATAGCCATGTTAAAAATGTCTGAAAAATGGTGCAAGGGCATTCAAAAAAACGCTTTCATGTGTCTTAAGGACATTTTTAGTCATTTCCTCTTGAATGTAGGTATACAATTGATTTATATGCTGTGTTTAAAAACGATTTTTTGAAATCAATTATATTTCTGGATATGTACTGCTAGAGCTTCATAGGTTGTTTGGGTCATATTTATAAGGCAGTTGAGTGTCTATGATGTTATTTTTCCCTTTTTAAATGGAAAGCGTTCTTCATGGGGCAAGTTTCTTGTAAATACGCTCCCACCTGTGCTTGGCAAATTTAGATTTTGATTATGGGAGTTACATAGCCATGTTAAAAATGTCCCAAAAATTGTGCAAGGGCATTCAAAAAAACGCTTTCATGTGTCTTAAGGACATTTACAGTCATTTCCTCTTGAATGTAGGTATACAATTGATTTATATGCTGTGTTTAAAAACGATTTTTTGAAATCAATTACATTTCTGGATATGTACTGCTAGAGCTTCATAGGTTGTTTGGGCCATATTTATAACGCATTTAAGTGTCTCTGATGTTATTTTTCCCATTTAAATTGAAGAGCTTTCTGCATGGGGCAAGTTTCTTGTAAATATGCTCCCACCTGTGCTTGGCAAATTTAGATTTTGATTATGGGAGTTATATAGCCATGTTAAAAATGACCCAAAAATGGTGCAAGGGCAATCTAAAAAACGCTTTCATGTGTATTAAGGACATTTAAAAGTCAATGAGGAAACACAGGTGATGTAATTCTGAAATGAGGAAAAGAAACTCCACATTTTTCAATTACATCACTAGTGTTTCCTAAGTTTATGAATGACATTGTGTAGATGAAGTTTAGGTGTGACCACAGATTCAAAAGAGGTCTGCCCTTTGTTCAAGAGTGAAGTGGACATGACTTACTTCATTCGTAGGCCTTCACATGTACTATCTCCTTTGTTTTCTTCAACAAGCAAAAATCTCATCTGCAACCGTGTGTTGGCCTCACCTCAAACAAACAAAACAGGTGATGGACCGAATGTGGATCAATGACACACATTCACCCCAGTCCAAAGATCTGGGCCCAAACAAACCTTGGGCCTCATTTATGAAAAGTGATGCATCGCTGCGTGAAAACAGCGATGCGTCACTTTTCACTGTGCACTCCTTGCGACACCAATTATGCGTCATATTTAATGTATGACGCATCATGTTGCAAGGACTTACAGATACGTCAGTATTTCTGACGCATCTGTAAGCGCAAAAGTGACGCATTGCTGGAGTGTGTCACAAAAGTGACGCATCTCCAGCAATGCGTTCTTTCACATGGGGAAAGCCCCATGTGAAAGGGCTTGCGTCAGCTTTACGCCTGCTGTGAGGCAGGCGCAAGATTTTGACGCAACAGCATCCTAAAAGTGATGCAGTGAAATCTCATAGATTTCACTGCGTCACTATTACGAGGCTTTTTGCGGGGGAACGCCACCTCTGCATACATTATACCTGACGCAGGTATAATGTGGCGCAGGGGTTTAAAAAGTGACGCATCTACCTAGATGCGTCACTTTTTAAATATGGCGCAACAAGGCGCATGTTTTACGCAGCAGATGCGTCACAAAAAGTGCCGCATCCGCAGCGCAAAACTGACGCAAGGCCTCATAAATGAGGCCCCTTATCGTCATCCTGAATCAATCATTTAAAATGTTAGGGAGAGATTTATGATAGGTGTATGCCTGTTTTGTACCACTGTGCGTCACTTTTGTGACGCAGTGGTGGTGCAAAAGATTTGGTATGTTAAATAATAAGTAGGGTGTTAAGTTTTTGATGACTGTTATTCATTTACTGTTTAGTAATAGTGGTTAATAACATTTTTTATTATATTTTTCCACAGATTCAACTGCAGATCATTTCAAAATTTGAAAAATGCCAACTAAAAATCGAATTAGAAAGGCTAGAAAACGTCAAAGACAGCAGGATCATCAATTATTGCAGCAGTCCTCTCCCCAAAAAATTTGTGAAATCACCAAGAAAGCTCCGGGTAAGAGCACGAAATCATTCATAAGAAATATTTGTAGTAAAAAACGTATTTCTCCCAAAAATGTTTCAGTCCAGAAAAAGAAAAGCAATTTAAATGGAAAGGAAAGACCAATCAAAAATGTTACTGCTAGAGCAAGAGATAACTCTGTGCATGATAGTAGAAGGAAACAACAGTTTAGGGACATTCGAAAACGAATGTTCCGCAACAGGATAATAGTTAATTTATTAAAAAATATTAAGAAAGGCCAACAGAAAGTGGCATTTTATAAGAAGAAGAAAAATGTAGAGAAAATTATTGATCATGCTTTCGAAATTAAGCGAAAGTTATTTATTTTGGTAATCAATAGCATTAGGAAACTAAGCAAGGTAATTTCTGATTTCAAATCAAATAGTAGATGGAAGAGAGTAGTAAATTGTACTAACTTTTGTGAAGTTTTTTCCGGAGAATGGATGCATAGTTCAAGTTGTGAGGCATTTTTTAATGAGGAGAGTTATTTTCAGGATAATGATTTGGTGTTTGCAGTTGACACCAGTGGTCGAGCTTATGAAGTGAAGGATGGTTGTCCAGTTGAAAAAGAAAAACTTGTGACTACAGAGGCAGACGAGGTGTTAGGTAATGAGGTTTTACGAAGAAGTCCTAAGGGTCCTGTGTACATTTGGAAGTGTAGTTCTATTTGCAGTGTGCGACAGGATTCCATCAATTTGCTTTGTGATTTTGTACGGACATTTAATAAGAAAAGTTTGAAGCAGAAAATGAAGTTGTTGCAAGAATTAGATCCTTGCAGAGTGAGACAAATGACAGGTTTGCGTGGTCATTCACTTGCTTGTCTTTCCAGGAGAGTATGCCAGAGTGTTTTTCATCATTTCAGGATGCTAGCAGTGCATCATAATAAAGTCAGGAAATTAGTCAGAATGTTGTATCATGCTAAGAGTCCAGCAATTATGCTTAAACAATTATGTGCTGCTCTTTTGCATGGTTCTGAAATAGATGTCAAGAATATTTGTGAAGAAATTGAGTTTTGTTACTTTGGAAGTAAAGTGGAAAGGGGCGACCATTCGGTCCCCCCGAACGTATGGCGGAGTACCACGATCCCCCCGGGAAGCCATCTTGGGCGGGAGGCGCGTCTCGGCTGGTATGCCCGAAGCGGCGTAGCCGGGGCGCGCCTTTTCCCGCCCTAGAGTGGGTTGGCCTAGACACTGACGCGGCCGGCCACGCCCTTGGGGCAGGCAGGGGCGGGTTTACGCCCGCCCTGAAGACGGATAAAAGGAGCAACAAGCCAAGAGAGCATCCTCTTGTTCCTGTGCTCTGAAGCTGCACCTCTTCGCTGTACGTGAGCTCGAGACGGAACGAAGAGCCAATTTTGAGCGTTGTAATCGTTCTTGTTTGTTTTTCAGATACTCTGTTGGAGAATGCCGAAGAAGGCGGGAAAGATGACTACCGACCAGATGCTGCGCGTTCTCATGAAAGAGATGACCGAACTAAAGAGGCGAATGGATAAAAACGAGGAAGGGGGACCGAAACGTCCTTTGGCGGGAACAGCCCCGGGAGGAAAAAACAAGAGGCCCAGGAGGGGAGCAGCTGGGGAAGACATTCCGGGTCCCAGTACCCCGCTCGAGGCACCTACTCCCGTGCCGGAGGAAGGGAATCCGATTCCCGTTGTGGTCACCCCCGTGTCCAGGGAAGATATGCCGCCCGAGCTGGCAGCACAATTAGCAGCGTGGTTGGGTGAAGGTAGCGAGGGCGCCACGGCTGTCGAAGCGCAGGTGCTGATGAAGCAACTGCGCGAGAAACGGGAAGCAGCGAAGGTGTCCACGCCGGCTGCAGCAGTAGAGAAGCCACAGGGGACGGGTTCGACCGCAGAGGCAGCGTCCGGTTCAGGTAAGCGGCCATTGCCGATTGCGAGGGACGAGTCAGCACCCTCTCGTAGGGAAAAGTTGGGTCAACATGTTCATTTGGCTATTAAAGAGAAGATTTGGGCAGGGGAATATGTAAACATCTTCTCGTTGCTTACTGACAATTATGAGGTGGAGCATGTTAAAAGCCAGAAGGACCTCATGCATCCGAGTGTTTGGCGCGCAAAAATGGCCGCCTTTAAGGTAAATGAAAACATTGGCAATTGGGGCAAAGCGTGGGGGATTTTTACGTCAATTTTGGGGGAACGGAGGCCCGATTTGCTATCCGAATTGCCAACTTACCAGTCAAGAATCATGGGGTACTCGACATCACACGAGGGTAATCATTGGTTTTGCTATGATAATCTTTTTAGAAAGGCCAAAGAACACGATAAAAACTTAACTTGGGATTGTTATGATTCTGTGTCATGGTCTAAAATGAAGGATACTGGTATGTTGAAATTGCCATTAGTAGGGAGTAGCGTTGGCGAATCCTCCCGCCAGTATGCGGGGACGCCCTTTCGATCAGGTGCAGGCACCGACAATTACTCGAGGCCTGCCGGCAATACAGGAAAAAGGGGGGTTTGTTGGAATTTCAACAGGGGTAAATGTACTAGGCCCCAGGGATCGTGCAAATTTAGACACGAATGTAGTGGGTGTGGGCAATCATCCCATCCTGAGTCCACGTGCAGAGCCAAAACGGGTGATAACGGGGGGAGAGGAGGCGCCAAACAGGTCTAACATAGTCCGAGGGGCGCCTTTACCTACCCCGATTGATACCTTGGCAATGATTCCCTGGCTCAGTGAATACCCGAATCGTACTTCTGCTGGGGTGTTGCGGAACGGGTTTACGTATGGTTTCCGCATCCCAGTGGGGGACTTTCAGGGTGTGGAGAGATGTAAAAATCAGCTTTCGGCCCTGCAGCATACGACCGTGGTACAGGATAAGATCCGGAAGGAGGTTACTCGAGGACGAGTCGCCGGCCCGTTTAGTGTACCCCCGGTGCATAACTTTGTGTGTTCTCCTTTAGGAGTGGTCCCCAAGAAGGACCCGGGTGAGTTTCGGCTGATACATAATTTATCAGCTCCACGTGGTCTTTCCGTAAACGAAGCGATAGACCCGGAAGTATGTTCGGTGCGGTATGCATCCTTCGATGAGGCCGTAGCCATTTTGAATCGCCTGGGGCCTGGGGCGCTGATGGCGAAATCTGATATCGAGTCAGCGTTCCGGTTGCTCCCGGTACATCCAGACGATCAGCGTCTCCTGGGTTTCATGTTTCAGGGTCATTATTACATGGATAGGTGTATGCCGATGGGGTGCTCTATATCTTGTGCTTATTTTGAAAAATTCAGTAGTTTTCTACAATGGGTCTTCACGAAGAAGACGGGTTTCCAACATGTCATGCATTACCTCGATGATTTTTTGTTCCTGGGGGCAGCCGGGGATCCGGAATGTGGTCAGGCCTTGGCCGATTTTTGTGTTTTGATGAATCAGTTTGGCGTGCCATTGGCACCGGGTAAGACTGTGGGTCCTTCTACTTGCCTCGAGTTTCTGGGGATCGAGTTAGACTCCGGAGAAGGTTGTTTTCGTTTACCAGCTGACAAAGTGTCAAAGTTCAGGGCATCTCTACAAATGTGTATAAGTGGATCTAAGGTTAAGCTGCATCAATTACAGCAGCTAGTGGGTCAGCTGAATTTTGCCCTGAGGGTTATACCAATGGCCCGCCCCTTTTCCCGTTCGATTGCTCAAGCCATGGTCGGCCTGAGGGAGGGCCATCATCGCACAAGGCTCTCGGCTGAGGTACGCCAGGACATGCGCATTTGGTTGGCATTTCTGGCGGATTTCAATGGTCGAGTCGTCTGGAACAAACCGGCCGTGTCCTCTGAGGAGCTGGGGCTGTGGACAGATTCAGCAGGGAGCATAGGTTTTGGTGCCATTTTCGGCACAAGATGGTCTGCACAAAAGTGGCCGGCATGGTGGCATGACAACGGACTGACGAATAACATCGCTTTCCTGGAACTTTTCCCCATTTTGGTGGCCCTGAGAACCTGGCCCGAAGGGTTCAGAGATCACTCTGTGGTATTTTGGTCTGACAATATGACCGTGGTCGAGTGTATCAATAGCCAGGCAGCACGATGCAAATTGATTCTGAGACTGCTCAAGGAAATTGTTCTACTGTGTATGCAATTGAATGTGCTATTCAGAGCAAGACATGTCCCGGGGGTAATGAACCAGGCGGCTGATGCACTGTCTCGTTTTCGTATGCAGGCTTTCTGGGGTTTTCTTCCCACAGCGGACCCGGAACCGGCACCCTTTCCCGAAGCTCTCTGGTCTCTCGGTGCCCCGAACTTCGGAACCTCGTGGGAGAGAGTTTAGCACCCAGGACGAGGAAGGCATATGAAGGGGCGTTCCGGTCCTATTTAGCCTTTTTGGGGACTGATAGAGAGGGGCTTTGGGGCCACGAGGAATGGGTGGTGAATTTTCTGATGTCCTTACATCTGGCAGGGAAATCGGTGGCCACGGCTCAGAGGCATCGGGCTGCCATTTCCTTTGTTGCTAGGGCTCATGGGATCCAGGACCCGACAGCGTCTTTCGTTGTGCAAAAAGCGCTACGTGGGTGGCAACGCCTTGAGGGTCGCAGAGTAGATGAGAGGCGCCCGATAGGTTTGGATAGGTTGGCCCTGTTGTTAGCCACACTCCCTGCTACATGTTCATCTCAGTATGAGACAGTGTTATTCCGAGCCGCTTTTACGCTGGCATTTCATGGGGCAATGCGGGTAAGCGAACTAGTGGCGAGGAACAAGCAGGATGTGACAGGAGGTTTGTGCCAGGAGCACGTTCAGATCAGGGGGGAGACAATGACTGTCTCATTTGTCAGGTCCAAGACCGATCAGAGTGGGATGGGTGACTGCATAGTTATACGCAGGATTCCCGGGTCCCCCATGTGTCCGGTAAAGTGTTTAGAAGATTACCTAGCACGAAGGGTGGCATCATGGGGGGGGACCTTGTTGAGACACGCTGACGCCACCCCACTGACAAAATTTCAGTTTCAGCGGGTGCTTGCGATGTCGATTGCCGCTGCGGGCTTGAACCCGGGCGAGTTTGGGACCCATTCCTTTCGGATAGGGGCTGCTACAGAAGCTACAGCCAGGGGTCTGAATGTGGAACAAATTAAACGGGTGGGGCGTTGGTCCTCCAATTGTTATAAAAGGTATGTGCGGTTGCACATGTTGTGAAGCTGTAACGATGTACTCACGCTTCTTGTTTTTGTTTGGTTTTCAGTTGCGCAAGCCTACGAGGCGGGGCGGACTATGCAGTCGACCCAACACCGGGCCAGCGGTCAGACATCACCGGCTGTGAAAAAGGAGGTGTGGGTCGTGGGCCACTCATACGTGAGGCGTGCCGCGGACGTATTCAAGGCAGGTGACATGATTCACGTAGCTGGGGAATACGAATACAGGGTGTCCTTCCACGGAAGAGGCGGTCTCTGTATTGACCAGTTTCAATCATTTTTCGAGGGTTTGTTAGGGCGGACGAGGTCACCGCCGTCTGTAGTCATAGTACATCTTGGGGGCAATGATTTGGTCACCACTGGTAGACGACTTCTTCTTGAGGCGATGCTTTCCACTGTAAGTTGGTTAGCGAGGAGAGTTCCAGGGTGCACAATTGCGTGGTCCCATATGATCCCACGAAAAGTGTGGCGGGGGGCCCTTTCTGTTTCTGCTGTGAATCATTCTGTGAGAAAAATTAATAACAAAGTGAGTAGGTTGTTCCGTTCCAGTACACTGCATTCTATTTCGCATGGTTGTGTTAAAGATGACAGTATGTATTTGGGGGATGGTGTTCATTTGTCTCAGGTGGGGAATGAGTTACTCATAGGGGACTTCATAGCTTGGCTAAAGACGTTAAAACATGACCTTTAGGTAGGAGTGTTGTGGGGGGTCCGGATAGCCGGTCAACTATCCGGGCCTGTGGCGGTAAGGTCATGATCGGTGAGCACTAATTGTAAGATCCCTATGAGTGGGCGTCACCCATTACGGATGGGAGCGCTCGGGGAGGTGGCCATTGGCCCCTCAACGGGGAGGCGGTCCCTTCTAAGGATGGGTCGCCGAAAAGAAAGGAAAGGCGGTCAAGGCCCCTTCCTGGGTAGGAGGGGTTACAGCCCCCTCCTGGGGAATTTCCCGGGGCCAGGACGTCTGCGACGGCAGATGTGGTAAGTTGTGTGGGGGTTTGGGGGGGGGTCTACGCTACCTTCTAGATACCTCACACGAGTCCTCGTACGACCTTTAAGTGGCGTCGAGTTTCATTAGGGGCCCCCGTCAAGTCAAGGGAAATTGGTAAGTTGCACGTGAGGTACGCCTCTGTGCGGTCGCCCCTCACAAGTGAGGGGGATATTTTGGGTTAGGGATCTTGACACCGGTTACGACCTTGCCGTTGGCCCTTAAACGTTAGGATGTACAATTTCAAAATTTCAAGTAAATGTTTGGTAGGATGTTAGTTCGGCTAGGAGAACCTTTGTATTAGAGAATATGTTAAGGTTAGCCAAACATCGCAATGTGGTAATGAAATTGTACATAATATGAAACTGTTTATTTAATGTTTTAATTTTGTTTCATATTTTAATAAATACGGCCGGGAGGGTCACTCCCTCCCGTCTTCCAAAAACTTCAGAACTGTTTCCGGTTTCCCATCCTTGGGGATTGTGTTGAGAGGGGGTGGCGGGTATCTCAGCCATATGGAAAGGGGCGACCATTCGGTCCCCCCGAACGTATGGCGGAGTACCATGATCCCCCCGGGAAGCCATCTTGGGCGGGAGGCGCGTCTCGGCTGGTATGCCCGAAGCGGCGTAGCCGGGGCGCGCCTTTTCCCGCCCTAGAGTGGGTTGGCCTAGACACTGACGCGGCCGGCCACGCCCTTGGGGCAGGCAGGGGCGGGTTTACGCCCGCCCTGAAGACGGATAAAAGGAGCAACAAGCCAAGAGAGCATCCTCTTGTTCCTGTGCTCTGAAGCTGCACCTCTTCGCTGTACGTGAGCTCGAGACGGAACGAAGAGCCAATTTTGTCCCACCCACCAGCCCCTGAAGACAGCAAGTGGTTTTGAATAATGTTTGAATAGAAGTTTGATGGATAACTCTGATTTTCGTTTACAGGTTATGGTGATTATCGTGATGACTTTGAGTATGCAATAAAGTATGGTCAATTTGTGTTATGTTTTGCAAATAAAGTATTTCTGCTTTAGTGTTTATCAGTAAGCATGCTTTTAATAAAGTGGTTGTTGCTACTGTCTTTTCATAGTTAGTCATTTAGTAATTTAGTTAGCATTGTCGTATTTATTTTGGTCGGGCGGTAAGGTCATGATCGGTGAGCACTAATTGTAAGATCCCTATGAGTGGGCGTCACCCATTACGGATGGGAGCGCTCGGGGAGGTGGCCATTGGCCCCTCAACGGGGAGGCGGTCCCTTCTAAGGATGGGTCGCCGAAAAGAAAGGAAAGGCGGTCAAGGCCCCTTCCTGGGTAGGAGGGGTTACAGCCCCCTCCTGGGGAATTTCCCGGGGCCAGGACGTCTGCGACGGCAGATGTGGTAAGTTGTGTGGGGGTTTGGGGGGGGGTCTACGCTACCTTCTAGATACCTCACACGAGTCCTCGTACGACCTTTAAGTGGCGTCGAGTTTCATTAGGGGCCCCCGTCAAGTCAAGGGAAATTGGTAAGTTGCACGTGAGGTACGCCTCTGTGCGGTCGCCCCTCACAAGTGAGGGGGATATTTTGGGTTAGGGATCTTGACACCGGTTACGACCTTGCCGTTGGCCCTTAAACGTTAGGATGTACAATTTCAAAATTTCAAGTAAATGTTTGGTAGGATGTTAGTTCGGCTAGGAGAACCTTTGTATTAGAGAATATGTTAAGGTTAGCCAAACATCGCAATGTGGTAATGAAATTGTACATAATATGAAACTGTTTATTTAATGTTTTAATTTTGTTTCATATTTTAATAAATACGGCCGGGAGGGTCACTCCCTCCCGTCTTCCAAAAACTTCAGAACTGTTTCCGGTTTCCCATCCTTGGGGATTGTGTTGAGAGGGGGTGGCGGGTATCTCAGCCATATGGAAAGGGGCGACCATTCGGTCCCCCCGAACGTATGGCGGAGTACCACGATCCCCCCGGGAAGCCATCTTGGGCGGGAGGCGCGTCTCGGCTGGTATGCCCGAAGCGGCGTAGCCGGGGCGCGCCTTTTCCCGCCCTAGAGTGGGTTGGCCTAGACACTGACGCGGCCGGCCACGCCCTT
The DNA here is from genome assembly GCF_964263255.1 of Lissotriton vulgaris. Lineage (NCBI taxonomy): Eukaryota > Metazoa > Chordata > Amphibia > Caudata > Salamandridae > Lissotriton > Lissotriton vulgaris. The sequence goes on from NC_141685.1 coordinate 728,690,877, forward strand.
GGGGCAGGCAGGGGCGGGTTTACGCCCGCCCTGAAGACGGATAAAAGGAGCAACAAGCCAAGAGAGCATCCTCTTGTTCCTGTGCTCTGAAGCTGCACCTCTTCGCTGTACGTGAGCTCGAGACGGAACGAAGAGCCAATTTTGTCCCACCCACCAGCCCCTGAAGACAGCAAGTGGTTTTGAATAATGTTTGAATAGAAGTTTGATGGATAACTCTGATTTTCGTTTACAGGTTATGGTGATTATCGTGATGACTTTGAGTATGCAATAAAGTATGGTCAATTTGTGTTATGTTTTGCAAATAAAGTATTTCTGCTTTAGTGTTTATCAGTAAGCATGCTTTTAATAAAGTGGTTGTTGCTACTGTCTTTTCATAGTTAGTCATTTAGTAATTTAGTTAGCATTGTCGTATTTATTTTGGTCGGGCGGTAAGGTCATGATCGGTGAGCACTAATTGTAAGATCCCTATGAGTGGGCGTCACCCATTACGGATGGGAGCGCTCGGGGAGGTGGCCATTGGCCCCTCAACGGGGAGGCGGTCCCTTCTAAGGATGGGTCGCCGAAAAGAAAGGAAAGGCGGTCAAGGCCCCTTCCTGGGTAGGAGGGGTTACAGCCCCCTCCTGGGGAATTTCCCGGGGCCAGGACGTCTGCGACGGCAGATGTGGTAAGTTGTGTGGGGGTTTGGGGGGGGGTCTACGCTACCTTCTAGATACCTCACACGAGTCCTCGTACGACCTTTAAGTGGCGTCGAGTTTCATTAGGGGCCCCCGTCAAGTCAAGGGAAATTGGTAAGTTGCACGTGAGGTACGCCTCTGTGCGGTCGCCCCTCACAAGTGAGGGGGATATTTTGGGTTAGGGATCTTGACACCGGTTACGACCTTGCCGTTGGCCCTTAAACGTTAGGATGTACAATTTCAAAATTTCAAGTAAATGTTTGGTAGGATGTTAGTTCGGCTAGGAGAACCTTTGTATTAGAGAATATGTTAAGGTTAGCCAAACATCGCAATGTGGTAATGAAATTGTACATAATATGAAACTGTTTATTTAATGTTTTAATTTTGTTTCATATTTTAATAAATACGGCCGGGAGGGTCACTCCCTCCCGTCTTCCAAAAACTTCAGAACTGTTTCCGGTTTCCCATCCTTGGGGATTGTGTTGAGAGGGGGTGGCGGGTATCTCAGCCATAATGAGAATGTTCAAATTGACCCAGAAGTAGAGGGTAATGTTGAAGATAATGTACAGGTTTGTAGTACAGATACATTTCAGAAGGAAATTGCCACGTTTCAGATGAAATCAAGTGAGAGGCCTAATTTCACTTGTGTGTGTTGTCGACGCACTTATTACAAGAATCAGATTAAGTTAGTGGATTTATATGCAAAAAGTGAAAGGGAAAATAATAGTGAATGGAAGGATTTTGCCACATACTTGATGGTAGAAAATTGTTTTGATTTGGGATCGGATCAACATGTGTGTACTTATTGTTGTAACAAATTAAACCAAAACCAGATGCCCGCTAGGGCGGTTCATAATAATCTGGAATTGGTTGAGATTCCTTCTGAATTGAAGGATTTAAATACTTATGAATCTATTTTGATTCAAAGTATCCATCCCTTTCAGGCTATTGTAAGAATGGAGCTAAAGACAGGGAAGTTGCCTCCATCAGATTTACAGAGAGGATTAAAGGGAAGAGTTGTTTATTTGCCTCTAGATTTGAACAAAAACATTAACACAATTGGAGTAGAAAAAGTGGAAGAGGAACCTCTGGTTATCTTGGTTAATGGGGTTCCGACAAAGAATAAGAAAATATGGCAAGATTTAGTGGATGTTAGGAAAGTCAAAAAGGCAACATTGTATTTGAAGAAAAATAATAAGTTCTATAAGAATGTATATGTTGCAGAAGAGGAAGTAAGTGATGAAGAGGATAGCGATTTGTGTGCTGGCCAAATTGAGAAAGTAGAGGCCTCTAAAAGTGAAGAAATATATGAACATTATAGTGTTCATCCTTTGCATTCCAAGGAAGTCATGGGGAATGCTATTGAGTTGTTTCAAATGAAACAAGCCAAAGGGAGTCCCATTAGTGTTTGGGAGGAAACTTTGGAAGCTCGGTGTTTCCCACAACTATTTCCAACAGGTCAAGGAAGAAGATATGATGAGCGGCCTCATCAAATTCCTGCGTCTGAATACCGGACTTTACGATTGTATGCAGAAGATCCTAGGTTTCGTCAATGCATTCCCTATTTGTTTCATCTCCTGTTTGAAAGCGATCTGTCTGGACTGTCATATGCAGTGAACCACATCTTAAAAAGTGGTATACAGATGCGAAACATCTCGGCAAGTGACTTTATGCATAAAGTCAATGTCCAAGACAGTATTTTGGATTCTCACCTAATTAATCTCATGGCGTGTCAGCGTGGTACTAATGAGTACTGGTACCGTCGTCATGGTGATTTAAAATGTATGCTGAGGAACTTAGGAACTCCAACTTGGTTCCTCACTCTGAGCTGTGCCGAGTATGGCTGGGAAGACTTACTTGAATTTCTACGAGAGGCAAATGGAAATATTGAAAACATTGAATTCAAGACACCTGGAGAACTGTGTTCTTTGGATCCAGTGAATGTATGCAGGTACTTCAATCATAGATTTGAAGCTATGATGTCTTTCATCACAAATAAGAAGAATCCACCTCTTGGAGAGGTGTTGGATTTCTTCTGGAGAAAGGAGTACCAAGCAAGAGGTGCTCCTCATTTACATATGTTGCTGTGGATCAAGGATGCACCTAAATTTGGAACAGATCCGGATGACTTAGTGATGAATTTCATAGAACAGTATTCTACGTGTGCTGTTCCAAACGCAACGGAGAAGAAAAGCCTTAGAGAACAAGTTCTACGTTTCCAAAGCCATCGTTGTGGAAAGTACTGTCGTCGTAAATTCAGAAACAAGGACAAGTTCTACACCAAATGTCGTTTCAACTTTCCACGACCGGTGATTTCTAAAGGAAGAGTGAACAGTTTGATGTCTTCGCTGCGACATAATGTGACGAGGAAATCACCCAAAAATACATACAATTTGAAAAGGAACGAAGAGTCCAAGTACATCAACGACTACAACCCAGTGATTTTGTCCATGTGGAATGCTAACATGGATATACAGTTTGTGGCTGACAACTGTATGGCTGTGGCTCGGTATGTGACATCTTACATCACCAAAAAAGAAAAGACAGAATTGAAGGATATGTGGGAGGACATTTCCCATGAAAAGAGCCTCAGCAAGAAGTTGTACAGTTTCAGTCTGAAGATGTTGTCGCATCGAGAAATTGGAGCTTACGAATGTTCTGACCGGTTGTCTTCAGCAAGTCTCTATGCCAAATCCAGGAGTATCGTTTGGGTGAGTCTTGGTCTTGCTGCAACGCGAAATCGAGTTCTAAAACCTGTCCGGGAAATTGAGTATTTGGCGGAAAAGGAACCAAACAGTACCGACATTTTGAAGACCAACATGTTGGATACATATTATCCAAATCGAAGCAGTCACCTTGAGAATGTTTGTCTATATGAGGTTCTACAAAATTATATATTCAAGAGGAACATCAAAGAAGATATTGAGAAAGGAGTGTATGCTGTAATTGGAAGTGAGGGATGTCTGGTCAAGCAAAGAAAATGCCAATTAGTAAACCATCGAAAATTGAGTGGCGAATCTCCAGAAAAAAAGGAGTTTTTCTATTTAGCACTTTTGCAACTTTTCAAGCCTTGGCGTGCAGAAGAGGAACTGCTTGGAGATTTCCTCTGTTACGAAGACTCTTTCACTGCTGCTAAGGAGACCATAGAATGTCCTGCTTTTCCCAAATATCAAGAAATGTTGACTTTGGAAATTGAGCAGGAAGCAACGATTGCAGCCGAGATTGCCAGAGACAGTTCTCAGGACAGTCAGAGTTCTGTTTCATTGAGTCAGGATCCACTAGGAGGACCTATTATCGAAAATGAAGCTGCCACTGCTATGAATGAAGTGGAAAGAGCCATGGCACACGCTCAGGAGGATGCGGTTAACTTAGAAGACTTGGAAAAACAACTCAACGTTGAGCAGAGGAAAATATATGACGAAGTGACCAAGCAAATTGATCATGGATTAAGTCATGAGAAGAAAGAGTGCTCATGTACGTCGTTGAAGCCTGTCCGACTGTACGTGAGTGGAGAAGCGGGAACTGGAAAAAGTTTCCTTATTAAAGCAATTTCTTGTTATTTGCAGGAAAGGACTGAGTCATCGCTGTCTTGTGTTGTTACCGCTCCTACTGGACTGGTAGCACATAACATTAAAGGTATTACTTTGCATCGTCTACTGATGCTGCCAGTGGAGCATGACAACAAATTACAATACCACAAGTTATCTGGGGATGCTTGTTGTGAAGTTTCAAGAGTCTTGAGGAAAATGAAACTTCTCATCATTGACGAAGTAAGCATGGTTTCCAATGTCATGCTTGCCTTTGTGCATTTGAGAATGCAAGAAGTTCTTAAAACTGAGTATGATGTGTTATTTGGTGGCAAACACATCATTGTTTTTGGAGATCTTCTGCAGCTGACACCAGTAAAAGGACAACCTGTATTCAAAATACTCACGCATGAAGATACCAGGAAGTGCCTAGGGAGCATTGGCAACGTCAATATATGGTTAAACTTCAATTATGCTGAACTGCATGAAAATATGCGTCAGGCAAAGGATGAAGATTACAAGAATATTCTACAAGATATTAGAATTGGAAAAGTGACCGAGCATGGGAAAGAAGCTTTAAATGCACGATTACTGTCAAATTTATATCCAGAACAAGACGTTGTGCCTGAGAATATTTTTCAGAAAATTATTGAGAAGAAATCCGGAATATGTTTGATGCCAACTCTTGCAGAATGTGCCATCTTCAACAACAAAATGTTGAATTTAGAAAAGCAAGAGATTGTGAAACTTGAAGCTATTGACAGAATAGAGCATATGGGATCCACAATTATTTTGTCAGAGAATTTGAAATCAAAATTGGATTCATTAGAGAAGACTATATCTAAAACAGCGGGTTTTGAAAAGACTTTGAATGTGTATTTAAATTGCCGAATCATTTTGAGAAGAAATTTACATGTTGAAAGAGGTCTGGTAAATGGATCAATGGGTAATGTTGTTGATTTTGAGAAATACAGAAGTAGAGATGGTATTGAATTTTTAAAAATTAAATTTGATGGCATTGAGGAAGTACAGCTAATTGGTTGTTGTTCTGCTAGGTTTTTGCTTGTTAAAGACTTATATGTTCGCCGTAAACAGTTTCCTGTTTGCTTGGCATATGCGGTGACAATCCATAAATCGCACGGTTTAAGTGTAGATAGTGCATTGGTGAATATTGGCAGTTCTGTGTTCAAAGAGGGTATGGCATATGTGGCATTGTCACGAGTTAGAACTTTATCGGGATTGTACTTGATTGATTGTGATGTTACAAACATTTGTGCGGATCTAGATGGTGTTAAGGAATACAATAGGTTAAGAAGAGAGTATGCGCCACATTTGCCTCAATATCCTTTGTTTGAGAAACGTGTGGTAGGCCGTAAACGAAGAAATATCACTAATAGTAGGGAGGTTGTAGCAAAAAGCCGAAAAGTCGATGAACCAAAAATTGTAAGCAGAAAGAAAACGGATTCTGTTGAAGATGTTGTCGGTTTTCAATTTGAAAACAGTTCTGGTGTCAACTGCTATGCAAATGTAGTGGTTAATGTTCTCTTTTCACTAGAGACTTTAAAATAACAGATTGTGTTCAATTCGGAACAAAGTTTATGCTGTTTGTTGAATTCTGTGTTAGAGAAATGTAGCACTGATCGGACAAAAGTAGAAAGTGTGTCTGAAGATCGTTATCTCTTAGATGAATGTTCAGGTCAAACAGACTTCTCTGAAAATAATCAGCAGGATTGTCAGAAGTTTTTAATGTATATGCTTGATGTATTGCAAGATGAGGGTGTAGATGTAGATCACCTGTTTGGGCTTTCTTATCAATGGCAGCATGACTGCGAGAAGTGTATGGTATCAAGTACTACTAGTGTAGACTCAGAAAGATTTATATATTTAACTTTGCCAGACAGTAAATCAGTCTCCTTTAATAAGCTAGTAAATGCAGCTGATCACAACATGGAGTGTAGCCAATGTAAATCTGAAATGATGTCAACATTATTTATACGAAGATATGGCCAGTATGTCATTTTAATGATCCAACGATGTAGGCCTGATGGATCAAAATTGTCAACTTTAATAAAAAATGTTGTTGCTTCTCAGCTGTCAATATCAGGAAGGACTTTTGTAACTGTAGCAATTATCTATCACGATGGTCCTTCAACAACATCAGGACATTACACAGCTTATTTAAAGTCTAGAAACGGCTGGTCATTCTGCAACGATTCTGTTGTAACTTTCAAAAAAAAAATTGCCGTTTGACCTTAAAAATTCTTACCTGGTGTTTTTAAAACCAAAATTTTAAGGAAAGAATCTCGGGATTTCCTCTGAGGAATTGCAAAAGGTTCATGAAGTAGAGGGAATGTAAGTCTGCAATGCTGTCTAGATTATTGGTCCAAAACTTTTAATTATAATGTCATTTTAAAAATCCAACTATATAAACCTGATGCAAGTAAGTCTGCTTCATAGTAAGCAGTATCAGTGTCATAGGAAAAGTAGAACATGAGTGAGCAAGAAGGGTAAGATATTAGTAGTCCAGGATTGTGAAAGTAATCTTAAATGTTTTCTTTTTGAAAGTTGCGAAAATAGAAAATGACGGGATTTGATTGGAAGAATTACAAGAGTTGTGAATCGCTGCAACATGATTTGGCCAAGTGGAAACATGTGGTAGAATGTGAGAATTCTTTTATTGTATCAATGGAGGTTTTCTTTCAGAAAGTGACGGGCTGAAAATATTTATAGCACAACAGAGTGTACGCTGTTCATAGGACATCCTTCGACGTTATGGGAAGTAAGTTAATTTTAAGGAGTTTTGAATTCAGATTTCTTAGATTGTATGGGTTTTTTAAACACAATCATTTTGATTGTGTTTTTTTTCCCCGCTGTTACATGATGAATACCTTCAAGTCACTGATTTAAGTGAAATTTGATATATTCTGAGAACAGCAAAAATAAACCATTTAACATGTATAATTAATGTTCTACTTTTTGTACTTATGATATACATTTAGAAATGTGAGGTAGATATGGAGAAACTGAGGCTTTTGTAAGTGTCAAAGTTAATGCTTACAGTGCTGCACTTCTGGGTACTGTTTTTTTTTAAAACTGAGTAGGCCTCACCTCAAAGAAACCTCTTGAAAGGACACATCTTATTTGCATCCTGAAACAATCATTTAAAATGTTAGACACAATTTTATGATGGCTTTACATCTCTTTTGCGCTGCTATTGCATCACTATTGTGAGACATCAGCAGTGCAAAAGATGCACCATGTTCCAAAATAGGCCTCAGTTTTTCAGCATCAAGATACTGTTTGTTTAAAATATATATCTTTAGGATTGTGTAGGGGACGTAGAGAAGCAGAGGCTTCTGTAAATGTCAAAGTTGTTGAAAAACTGTTTGTTCTTGAACCTTTTCCCTTGTCTTTTCTAATTTTTAAATACATGTTTTAATATTTTTGAAATGTTTGTTCTCTCTTTTACAGATTGAAAGTATGAAAAAATAATTGAAAAAGTTAACAAGAATTATAAGGTAAAAGTTTTCTACTCTTTCTACCCGCAATCCACTGCTGATGATGTCACTGACCATGTCATGAATGATGTAATAAGTGGACATGACTTACTTCATTGGTAGGCCTTCACATGTATTAATGCATACACTGCTGCACTTCTGCGTTCTGTTTCATATGCTGGACTACATCTGCACTATGAGATACCTAAGCAAAGGCAACACAGGTGATGTGATTGTGAAATGAGCAAAAGAAACTCCACGTTTTTCAATTACATTACTTGTGTTTTCTAAGTTTACGAATGACATTGTGCAGATGAAGTTCAGGTCTGTCTAAGGACACAGAAGAGGTCTGGCCATTGTTCAAGAGTGAAGTGGACATGTTTTACTTCAATGGTAGGCCTTCACATGTATTATCTCCTCTGTATTCTTCAAGAAGCATACATTTGATATGCAACCCTGAGTAGGCCTCAGCTTAAACAAACTTTTGGAGAGGACACACCTTATCGTCATCCTGAATCAATCATTTAATCTATCACATTTAACATCTATTAGTTCTACTGCTTCATTTCTTTAATCCTTACTTTCCTGCGTTTGCTACTTCCCTCATTCCTTTCTCTATTACTTAATTATTCTACTCCTTCCAGTATTTTTCTCAGTCCCTCTCTTCTCATACTTCTTCATTCTTATTCACTCATTCTGTCTCTATTAATGTTACTGTTTCTGAATGATCTCAAAAATAATTTTAAAACAAGAACAGTAAGTATAAGGGTAGGAAACAGAAAGTTATGTTACAAGAAAGAAAGCTATAGGAAGTAAACAAAACATACTGTTACTCGCAATCCACTACTGATGATGTCACTGACCATGTCAAGAATGATGTAATATGTGACATGATCAGAAGTGGATTGCGGGTAACAGTATCTTTTCTTTACTCCCTATAGCTGTCTTTCTTGTAACATAACTGTCTGTTTCCTTCCCTTATACTTACTGTTCTTTTTTTGAAAAAAAATTTTTGGTTCGCTCCCGGTTCGCGTACCGGAGTGGAATTTCAATGGTTTTGTGTGAGTAAAATAAGGTTTTGTAAATGCTAATTCCTAACCATATATGGTCTATAACCTATGGTTTTTTCAGTGAATATATATATATATATATATATATATATATATATATATATATATATATATATATATATATATATATATATATATATATATATATATATATATATATATATATCCACCACCACTCCCGCTTCTTGGCAAGAAACGGGACCGACACATGCGATTGGAGGGGTCAGGAGATTTATTTCGCCACCATCTTGACAAGTAGGATATATATATACACACACATATATATATATATATATATATATATATATATATATATATATATATATATATATATATATATAATTTTTTTTTTACTGCTCCAAAAACCACCAGCCTGCTGCACACTCGAGCGGGTGCTCTTCGAGGCGGGGGTGTGCCCGCCGAACAAATCACTGCTACCACATTTCCTACACGTTCTTATGCGAACAAGAAACAGCACTCTCAGGGGGGTTATCAAAGCCAACAGTTCTTTATTTGGCGAACCAGCACGGACAAGACGCGTTTTGGCGCTTAGCCTTTGTCATTTGCGAATGCGAACGCGCTGCCATTCCTTTTAAACACCATTACTTCAATCACAGTATGTATGGCATGAACATAAAGAAAGGACAACAAAATAGCAAATATATAGCCATCTTTGAATGTGCAATTCTAACATGAAAAGAAAAAACATACATTTCATTAATCATGATAGTTCGTGGTGGGGTAGAGAAAGTAAATACTATTCACTAGTCGCAGTATTTACAATATTTATAATATTTACAATACTCTGTTAAAGCCCTGGATGGGCTTTCTTTATGTTCATGCCATACATACTGTGATTGAAGTAATGTGGTTTAAAAGGAATGGAGGCGCGTTCGCATTCGCAATTGACAAAGGCTAAGCGACGAAACGCGTCTTGTCCGTGCTGGTTCGCCAAATAAAGAACTGTTGGCTTTGATAACCCCCCTGAGAGTGCTGTTTCTTGTTCGCATAAGAACGTGTAAGAAATGTGGTAGCAGTGATTTGTTCGGCGGGCACACCCCCGCCTCGAAGAGCACCCGCTCGAGTGTGCAGCAGGCTGGTGGTTTTTGGAGCAGTAATTAAATTTTTCCAGCTGCACCGTGAAGTGAGGTTTGAAATCGTGACCAATGTGGATTTAAAAGACCGCCAGAGAATGAGACACCGGGATTCTTTGTTTCCTGTAAAGCGTTGGATGCAATCTGTGAATAACTACAGTCGACGTTCGGAAAATACATCTGATTCCGGTAAGCTGCGAGCGAATCCTATCATTATCCATTGAAACGTGTCACAGACCTCACTTACATAGATCAAAGGGGGATTAGCACACATATTTGTGGAGCTGCGGCTGCAGCATTCTATGAACGAACAATGTTTTGCGAGACAGAACGCAAAGAAGCCGCGCTAGGCATGTTAAAAAAAAGCAGAATAATAACTATACAAATAAAGCTGGTCCTAGTAATGGAAGCGCAAATACCTCCAGCCTAAACACGAAATTAACCTCTTTGGAGCGCTTATATGAGCGCGAAATTCAAAAGTGGTGGGAGGCAACCTCATTACAGAACTATATTGAGGTAAATTGTGAACCAAGAGGGTTGAGAATGTATACCATACCTGCCTATGAAAACCCAGACCCTCTGTTGTTAGATGCTTGGGCAGAACACATAGCGGACTCATGCAAAGGCATGGTAGTTATTCTGATACGATTTGCGTGGAGTGACCGCGATAAAGCACTAGCTTCTATAAAAGATTTGGAGGATGAATTACTAAAGGAACAGGACCAGGATAATTTAAAGGAGAAACGAGAGCAAATGAAAAAATGACTGAAAACATATGAGCAAAAAATCAAGCAACGCAAAGAAGACAAGTTTGAGAGAGATGAAAGAGACTACAGATTGGGCAGGGTACTAACATTTTCTAAACAATACGACAATCCAAGGAAAGAGATCCAGAAAAAACAAACAGGCCCGCCACCTACAGTACCTGAAACCTCGGAATCAGAAGTGACACCTGACTAGGAATCGTATGAAGAAGAGCTGGGGGCTCCCACTCCCTCCCATTTTTACGAGGAATTCAAAGTGATGAGAAAACAACAACTGGAAGGCGGCAGAGGGAAACCATCAGAATGAAGAGCGGGACGAGGAAGACGAGGAGGGGTCGTGGGGGCCAAAAATGTGGTAAGCTTACCCCCAATGACCCGCAGCAAAAAACCTACAACAAGAGGAATTAAAATTGATAGATGATCTCTCTATTATCAATTTAACTACTAGAACATTGACTAAAGAGGAAGAAACCATACTCAAATTAGGTCTTTCCTTCTGTCCACATAGAAAATTTGAATTTGCTCAAACTCAAATAGACCTGTTTAAATTTGTGAGAAAGTTAAAACTGCACAAATTCTTCAAACTAAGACCGGTTTCTGCGAAACCTATCAGGAAAGCTCGACAAGAAACAACTGAAGGCCTATTGTGTAAAGATCTCAGTGGTATAATTACCTTGGAAGAACTGCAAACTGAGAGTATGGAAGGAGAATGTTCCAATATAACAAATACACAAATGGTTTCTGCCATGGATGTCCAACTAAAAGGAGGTACCAGCTCTTTCAAACCGGCATCTGTTTTCATGCCTCCGACTATGACTGATGCAATTGATACTTTTTCTGAAGCAGTAATTAAAGATCTGGTCAGATTAAGGCATGATGTCCAGTATCGGAATAACAATACCACAAATTTCAACAAACAACAACAATTGGCCTTCAATAAACTTTGTGATGACTCTTCCCTTGTATGCAAACCTTCTGACAAGGGGGGTAATATTGTACTTATGACAAAAATATATGAAATGGAGGCCTATCGACAACTAAGTGATATTACCTGCTATCTTAAAATCACTAATTCTGACTATCAAAACAGCATCAGAGATTTACATGATATAATTGTCAAATGGTATGATAAAGACATGTTGAACAGTGGCGAATTTCTATTTCTACGTTGTTTAAATCCCATCACTCTGACTTTTTATCACCTTCCAAAGGTGCATAAAGATAATCTCAATCCTCCAGGACATCCCATTGTGGCTTCCCTGGGGGGGGCTCACCGAACATCTTTCTATGTACATTGACTCCTTTTTATTTCTATTTGTAATTGCTTTAAAATCCTATCTCAAGGACACCAAACATTTTTTGAATTTGATGGGTGACTTTGTCTGGCAAACAGGATATTGTATGATGGTGATGAATATCACTAGTTTATACACGAGTATTGCACACACTGACGGGCTGAGGGCTATACAGAGTTTTCTACAAACTAGAGAAATCGAATACTTTGAACACAATAAGATGCTCTTAGAATTCTTAACCTTCAGCCTCAATAACAATATATTTGTCTTTAATGACAGCTGTATAGACAAATATCAGGTGTGGCTATGGGTTCCTGTTCCTCCCCCAGCTACGCTAATCTTTGTGTTGGCTGGTGGGAGGAACAGATAGCCTGGAATAACAGCAATGCAATATGGAATCAGAAGATCAAAGCGTGGCATCGTTTTATTGACAATCTTTTCATTATCTTTGAAGGGTCTATAGCAGAAGCAACCACGTATGTTGATGTACTGAATGACAACAATGTAAATCTAAAATTCAGTGGTGAAATCAGTGAGTCCAGTGTCAACTACCTAGATCTCACTATATATATGTGGAAGGAGGACAATTACATACCAAATTATTTCGGAAAACCACGGCCGGTAATTGTACATTACACGCCACTAGTTATCATCCGAAAAAATTAATTAAAAGTATCCCCTACGGAGAGCTTCTAAGGTTAAAAAGAAACAACACAACAGAAAGGGAATTTCAGGATTCTGCGAAACTCTGCTTAGAACATTTCAGAGTCTGTGGATACAAAGAGGGAGTGCTCAAACAAGCTCTAAGTAAAGTAAACAAACGACCTAGATCCGAGTTGCTAAAACCCAAAGAGACTGAGGTTAAAGATCAGGGAACCTTTAGACTCATAACAACCTATTCCGAAAATTCGGAACAAGTGAGGAAGATATTCAAAAAGAATTGGAACATCTTACTTACGGATAACACTGTTAGAGAAGATTTACCATCTAATCCATTAGTAACTTATCGTAAAACCAGAGCCTTGAAAGATGACTTAGTACACAGTCACCAATACACATGAGGAACTAGCAGTCCATTTGGGATATTAATATTCTAAAATTGAGAGAGACTGTTTGGTTGTAAGATGTCGTTTAGTAACATTTGTTCTTATTTTCTAAACATATGCTTGATGAACTGAAACGTGGAAAAAATACATTGTTTTTCTTACACAGTATGATTTTTAATGGTTTAGCTCATCCGTGGGCGTTAATGAATTGTACAGGGGTTTAGCCCATCCAGGGCTTTAACAGAGTATTGTAAATATTATAAATATTGTAAATACTGCAACTAGTGAATAGTATTCACTTTCTCTACCCCACCACGAACTATCATGATTAATTAAATGTATGTTTTTTCTTTTCATGTTAGAATTGCACATTCAAAGATGGCGATATATTTGCTATTTTGTTGTCCTTTCTTTATGTTCATGCCATACATACTGTGATTGAAGTAATGTGGTTTAAAAGGAATGGCGGCGCGTTCGCATTCGCAATTGACAAAGGCTAAGCGCCGAAACGCGTCTTGTTCGTGCTGGTTCGCCAAATAAAGAACTGTTGGCTTTGATAACCCCCCTGACAGTGCTGTTTCTTGTTCGCATAAGAACGTGTAAGAAATGTGGTAGCAGTGATACATATATATATATATATATATATATATATATATATATATATATATATATATATATATTCACTGAAAAAACCATAGGTTATAGACCATATATAGTAAGGGATTAGCATTTACAAAACCTTATTTTATTTGCACGAAACCATTGAAATTCCATATATAGTTAGTTGCACTAACTATATATTGCGGACCCGCAATCCACTGCTAATGATGTCACATATTACATCATTCATGACATGGTCAGTGACATCACTGATGACATCACTGATGACATCTCAAATGGCATCACTGATGACATCACTGATGACATCACTGATGACAGCACCCAGTGACTGTATGTTTCTGTAAAGTTAAAATATGTCTTACATATTGAAGAATGAGTGGATGTATAAGTGTCTGGATGAAGGATTTAGTAGGTGCATGATTGACTGTATGAGAGAATGATTAAATGTGTCTCACTGAGTGCATGGGTTAGCGATTAAAGTGTCTTAATTTGGCAATCATTATATATGTTGTTCTGTAAACTGCTGCATGTTTAAATCAGTAGCTATATCAGTAACTATATGGGTTATTGAATGGTTGCCCAAGTATTTGTATGGGAGACTGAGTATGTGTGTGGGTGGCTGGGAGGTGTATAACTCTGTGCATAGATGTGTGAGCAGTTGATTCCCTAGGTGTATGGGTTCAAAAGTGCATGTAGAAACAGCTGTATGGACAGTTGACTGTGTGCATGAGTGTATTGGTGAGTGAATGGATATCTCAGTGCTACATGTCAAAGTAAGTACATATGTAAAGCACAGTCCATGTGAGAGTTGACATATATAAATAACTGAACATAAGAGCCAGTGAATGTGAGAGTGGCTGTATGAATCATTGTGAACTTGTATCAGGGATTGTATAAGAGAGTAAATATGTGTTAGTATATGTTTGAATAAGTAAGGTGTGTATAACTGTATAGTTGAGTAAATGGAGATGTGATTGATTCTTTGCATGACTGACTAGGTGTGTGAGTAACTCCATGGATGTGTGACAGTCTGTGAGTGCCTGTTTACACTGAGTGTATCTAAGGTTATATTAGAGTCTGAAGATTTATTATCACATAAATGATATCATCAGTGATGTAATCAGTAATGTCAAATGAGATGTCAGTGATGTCATCAGTGATGTCATTTCAGATGTCATCAGTGATGTCATCAGTGATGTCATTTGAGATGTCATCAGTGATGTCATCAGTGATGTCACTGACCATGTCATGAATGATGTAATATGTGACATCATTAGCAGTGGATTGCGGGTCCGCGATATATAGTTAGTGCAACTAACTATATATGGAATTTCAATGGTTTTGTGCAAATAAAATAAGGTTTTGTAAATGCTAATCCCTAACTATATATGGTCTATAACCTATGGATATATATATATATCTATTACCTACTGGCGGTCGCCAGTAGGTAGTTATAGTTAGGACCTACTTTCCATAGGAAATCCACAACATTCTATTTGGAATAACTTTGGCGCCAATGGACGAATCTACATGAATGTCCCCAAGAAAATGGCCTGCTCGATCCCGCTCCTTCTCTAAAAGTTTGGGGGTGATTCGTCGAGTGGGGGCTGAGAAAAAAGGGGTCCCAAAACATGTTTTCCCCATGCAATTTTACAGGGATACAGCCCGAACGGCTGAACGGAATTACACCAAATTTGGCAGAGTGGTAGAGTTCGGTTCGCAGATTGTGCTTTTTGTTAAATGGTGTAAATCCGTTCAGTAGTTTTCTGAGAAAATTCCAAGTAAAATAATAGCGATATCTAGAGACGGAGTTCAGCACGCGTACGGAAATCCGTACAATTACGAGCACGAGCTGCATGCTGATTGGTTGTCAACTGTCTGTCAACACTCCAAACCAGGAAGTGTTGGCACCCATCTTGTTCGTCGCTAGAACTGAGTCACAAGAAAACAGTAAAACAAAGTTGAGAAATAAGGAAAGGGGGCAGGGTAGAACCATCCTGACCCTGTAGGCTTCCTCAGGGGTTAGGTTTAGAATTTTTAGGCTACTTTTTTAATTGTTATTTTAAATAGAAAAATCACTGAGTACGCGTATGGAAATTCGTATAATTTTGAGCAATAGCTGCATGCTGATTGGCTGTCAAGTGACTGTCAACACTTGAAACCAGGAAGTGTTGGCAGCCGTGTTGTTGGTTGCTAGGACTGAGTCAAAAGAAAACAGTAAAACAAAGTTCAGAACTAAGGAATGGGGGCATGGTAGAAACATCCTGATCCTCTAGGCTTGCTCAGGGGGTCGTTCATGGATTTTTAGGCTATATATATATATATATATATATATATATATATATATATATATATATATATATATATATATATATATCCACAGAACCCTCTCCAGCAAGCAAAGAAGCAGGGGCCACAGCGGGGAATCAGGTAGAAGCATTTATTCGAGATTGCTGGCATAATGCATTTCGGCAGACCTTCTGCCTTCCTCAGACGCCATTCACTTTACTGGTGATTCATTCACCCATTTAAAAACCAGCCTGCCACAGTCTCATTGGCTGCGAGTCGTCACACCCCCACCTGAAGTTGCTGCTCACCACCTGTGATTCGTAGGAACCACAAGTCCCACAATCCTTTATTCGGGTAAGTGCTGCGCAGGGAGTGTCCCAGTGGAATTGACGAAGTGCAGGGAAATGTCTGGTGAAGTTAAAATCAACTGTCCAGTTGCTGTACTCGCAAACAATGCTTCCTCCAGTCCCCAGCCGTTCTTTCCTCTCCAACACGAAATTCAGCCGAGCAGGGGTCAAGAAGCCAGTGCCTTACGACCCTCCGTGCAGTCACGGACCGCGCTGCAGCTGCTCTGGATTCCTCTGTGTGGAGTGGCAGGCCCTGGGCAGTTCCAACAACTTGGAAAACGAAGGAGACTGCCGGAGCAGGAACCAGAAGAGCCCGGGCCACTTAGCAGAACGGGGCCCCTGTAGCGCGTCTCTGGAAACCGCGCAATGTATCCACAGAACCCTCTCCAGCAAGCAAAGAAGCAGGGGCCACAGCGGGGAATCAGGTAGAAGCATTTATTCGAGATTGCTGGCATAATGCATTTCGGCAGACCTTCTGCCTTCCTCAGACGCCATTCACTTTACTGGTGATTCATTCACCCATTTAAATAACAGCCTGCCACAGTCTCATTGGCTGCGAGTCGTCACACCCCCACCTGAAGTTGCTGCTCACCACCTGTGATTCGTAGGAACCACAAGTCCCACAATCCTTTATTCGGGTAAGTGCTGCGCAGGGAGTGTCCCAGTGGAATTGACGAAGTGCAGGGAAATGTCTGGTGAAGTTAAAATCAACTGTCCAGTTGCTGTACTTGCAAACAATGCTTCCTCCAGTCCCCAGCCGTTCTTTCTTCTCCAACACGAAATTCAGCCGAGCAGGGGTCAAGAAGCCAGTGCCTTACGACCCTCCGTGCAGTCACGGACCGCGCTGCAGCTGCTCTGGATTCCTCTGTGTGGAGTGGCAGGCCCTGGGCAGTTCCAATAACTTTACTGGTGATTCATTCACCCATTTAAATAACAGCCTGCCACAGTCTCATTGGCTGCGAGTCGTCACACCCCCACCTGAAGTTGCTGCTCACCACCTGTGATTCGTAGGAATATATATATATATATATATTTATTTTTTTAAATGGAAAAATTGCGGCGTACGCGTATGGAAATCCGTACAGTAAAGAGCTGCATGCTGAACTAGGAAGTGTTAGCAGCCATCGTTTATTTTGAAGTATGGCAGGGGGGCTCATGGCCCTTGTACATGCCCCGGGGACCCCCACCTTCCTGGGGCAGTAATATTTAAAATAGGGGGGGTCCGTGACGGCACGGACCTCCCAGGCCCTGGGATTACCACTTTTTGGGGCTTTTAAATGTTGGGAGTGGGTCGCGCGACCTCCGTCCTGGAGCTCTTGATTGTTTTGGGGACCACCATGTCTCAAGGCTGACTCCTGCAGTGTCCCGGGGTGTCTACGGCACTATTGTTGTCACTGTTTTAAGTTTGCAACACAGTAGGTAGGATAAATAAAGCACTTGACACAATGCAGAGTGACACTATTTATTTTATTTTATTTTCCAATGTTTTTAAAATAGAATACACTCATGTACAAAATATTGTTTTATTTGAAAAATAAATATTTAATATAATTCATATGAATCACCACATATGCTGGTATTACAGTAAAGATAAAATTAAGTGTTTATGTACAAGGAGCTACAACATAAGAAATTCAGTATGGAAAATCAACAAAACAATTTGGAAGACATTTTCCAAATTAGTAACAGTGTCATAGAAGAGCTGAACATACTTTTTACAAGTAGCGAGAATGAAGAGGAAGATATAAATGCTGCAGATATTAGCTGTCATTTCCTAAACTTAAGCTTAGATGTTGATTTTCTGGTAGCATTAGATGACATCGAATATGATCATATGACTTTTGAAATTGATAATGAGGCATATGAAATACATGATGAAATTATTTTAGCTCTATTAAGGTTTGAGATGTTATAAGAATACATTTATTAAAATGATTTGAGACATTCTTGTTTCAGAATAGTAATTATTCAGGTAGTACAGAAGTAGTCATGTTGCAAAGTGGGGTTTAGGGCATGGACTGCTTCAAACCCCTATTGACTATGTATGCACTCTTCCATGCACTGGCAAATTTGTCTTTTATACCTTTAATTGCCCAGTCTGTATCCTTAAAGTTCCAGGAAACACTAACACACTTCTAGAAAGGCAGCAATTGTGCAAATTTCTTACTGCCTTCGGCTGGGGTAGTTGTTACAACAAAAAGGCTCTATACTGGTCCTTTTTTAATATTGGTAGACTTTTATTATGCTTTTTATTTATATATGAACGGCAGGAAGTGTGCAGATTACCCACTGCCATTCATGAGTAATAGTTACCAAGAAGGCTGTTTAAAGGGTCTGTAGTTTGAATTTGTATTACAAGAAGAATAATTGGTAATCCCATCCAAGAAAGGCAGCAAGTGTGCAAATTTCTCACTGCCTTTGGCTGGTGTAGTAGCTACAAGAAAAAGGCTTGACGAAGGGCCTGCACTTTGAATAGGAATATCAAATTGAAGAATAATTGATAACCTGTTAAAAAAGGCAGGAAGTAGGTGTGTGTATGTGTGGATCATGTGTTGGTTGAGTGGAAGATGAATAAGTTAAAAATAACAAAGGAGGCAGACCTGCAGAATACCCACTGCCTTATCAGGGAAGTAGATCTTTGGATATGCAGCTCATTACACAGACTCTGTGTTACAAGAAAGGATGCAAATGTGGAAATTAGCAACTGCAATTTATGGAAAGTAGTTAACAGGAAGGCTGAATAAAGGGGGTTCACTTTGAATTTGTATTAGCAGAAGAATAAGTTATAACCTTAGTTAAAAAAGGCATCAAGAGTGCATATTTCCAACTGCTTGCGTTTGGAGTAGTTACAACAAAAAAGGTTGATAAATGTCTAATGAGTAATGTTCAGGACAGATATGTTCCTTTTTTTATGAAGTTCACTGTTTCACGTAACACAAAAGTTCATCGCAATAAATGTATAAAAATGTAAATTTATTAAAATGTAGAATAATTTGAGACTATGGACTGCTTGTCGAAGATGCTGTTGCAGCAGTTTTTGTGCTTGGTGCAGCAGCAGGTGGGTTGCCGTGCAATTTTTGTGTTGCAGCTCAAGCAAAGTTGTTGTTTTTGTAGTTCTTCACGTGTCGCACTATATTTGCTGTGTCAAATAAGTCTTTTTTGGATGGATTACTCTTTGAAAGAGTTGCTTGGTGAAGTTTACAGATTACTTTTGGAGCATTAACCTTCGTGTGGAATAGTAGCTACGACAAAAAGGTTCGATAAAGGGCCTTGACGTTCAATTAGAATATGAAATTGAAGAATAATTCATAATCCCAGCCAAGAAAGGCAGAAAGTGTGCAAATTAAGCACTGACTTTGGCTGAGGTAGTTGATACCAATTACAAGATAATGTCAAAAAAAGTGATGTCGAGCATAGTGATGCTCCTGCTCCCTGCATTTTATTAGGTTGATAGACTGTTCCCCGTATGACAAAAGTTCATCACAATAAATGCATAGAATGTTAATTTCGCCGAAATGAGGATAAATTTGTGGGTGTGGATTGCTTGCTGAATATGCTGTTGCAGCAATCGATGTGGTTGGTGCGGCAGCAGGTGGGTTTTCCTGTAACGTCCGTGTTGGAGGTTGAGCAAAGTTATTGGGGTGCAAGTTCTTGATATGTCGCATCATAGTCGGTGTGCCAAAGGAGTATTTTTTGGATGGATGACTCCTTTAAAGAGTTGTTTGGCAAATTTTAGAGGTTAAAGACGGAGCATTAATCTTTTTTTGCCCTTTAGGGATAGTAAATAAGTTGCAAATTAGAGCTTTTTTCTTGTTCTTTGGAGGCTCATCTTCTACATTTTCTACACCAATTGTTTCAGTTGTTTAAAAAAAATCTGCAGGCAAATAAAGAACTCTTCCCTTTCATGGTGTTAGTATATCAGAAGGAGGCAATATTCCTGTCTTAGGCTCCATACGAATAATAACCTGAAATGGATGCACACATTTAGTAAGAATAGACTCATAGGTATTAAAATCCATCAGTTCAGAAGGAATAATTACGAACTCTAGATTATTATGCACAGCTCTAGGAGGCATTTTGTTCTTATCTAATTTGTTATAAAAATATTTAGAAATACGCTTATCAGAATCCAAATCAAAACAATTCTCTAACAAATAAGTTATGAAATGCTTCTAGTCATTATTTTTTTCCTTTTTACTTTTTAAATACAGATGAACAGTCCTGGTTTGATTTTTATAATGAGTACGTTTAAAACAAATGGAAAAATAATTTGGTGTTTCAAGTGAAATCACCTTAAACTTTGTAATATGTTGCTCACAATTATCTACAGTACAGCATTGTACATTCTGTTCAACATTTTCTTCTATTAATATCTCAGTTTCTGCACGGTCTTCCTAAGGTCCAAAGTAACTAAGCTGAATTTCTTCAGAGGCATTTGTTACATCTGATACAGAGTACTGTTCAACTTTTTTTAACATTAGTGCTGTAATTTTTGCGTAATACAATGTTCTGACTAATTTCCTGATTTGAGTATGATGAACTGGTAACATTCTGAATTGGTGAAAAACACTTTGCCATGCTGTTTTAGAAAGACAAGCCAGCGAATGACTTTTCAAACCAGTATTTTCTCTCACTCTGCAAGAGTCTAGTCCTTGCCACATCTTAATCTTTTGTTTAAAACTTTTCTTAATATAGTTATGTAAGAAATTGTATAAAAAATTAATAGATTCTTAACTTACAGTATGAATACTACTACAATTGCAAGTGTTCACTGGAGTTTTAGGACGTCTCCCTAAAAGTTTCTCAGCTAACACTTCCTTTGCATTTCTAGGAACATATTTTTCTTTCACAATAGCACAACCATTTCTAACCTCATAGGCACGACTACTAGTGTCATCTGCATGCAAATCATTACTCTGAAGATAACTCTTATCATTAAAAAAAGGCTCAGAACTTGAACTATGGTTCCATTCACCCCAAAAAAACTCTGAAAAATTACTTCTGTTAGTTTTTCTTTTCCACTTACTTTTGGCCTTCATTAAAGGGATTGGTTTATGTAGTGATCAAATTGTATTGTTTACTAAAACAAATTAAAAAAAATCAATTCAAAAGACTTCTGAAGTAGATTTTCTAGTTTTCTTTTTCTTATAATATGCGGTTTTTAAAAGAAATTTGAACACATAGTAGAATTGTGTCTGCATTAAATAAATGAAGGCTTAATTTTCTAGTGTTGATAGTTTAAGAAAATGAAGATTGGATTGAATGGTTTCTGTAGTGCTGGCGGTCTTGGTATCTAGTTGTGAACTCTACTGAGCACAGAATTGATTGAAGGCTCTTCTCATCACTTATAATGAAGAGAAATGTATATGCAAAACTGAATTGAAGTCATGAACCTTGCTGTCCATAAGGCGCATCGAAGGTACTAATTGACACAAACATCGATGAATGGTATTTTGTACAGTTAACAGAATGTGAGGACACAGTATAATTGTCTCTGCCTTAAGGAAAGCAAGGCTGAATACAATGCTGTCCTTAATGTAGAAGGAAAGCTGAATTCAAGTTGTGAACCCTGCTGTCCGCAGTGTACATTGAAGGCAGTTATTGACACAAAGATCGGTGAATGCTATTTTGTCACAGTTAACAGAATATGTGGACACAGTACAATTGTCTGTCTTAAATAAAGCAAAGTTAAATTAAATGTTGTCCTTAGTGTAGATGGAAAGGTGAATTCAAGTTGTAAACGCAGCTGTCCGCAGTGTAGATTGAAGGTAGTTGTTGATAAAAAGATCGATGAATGCAATTTTGTCACAGTTAACAGAATCAGAGGACAGAGTAGAATTGTATCTGCCATAAGGAAAACAATGTTGAACATAATGCTGTCCTTAATGTAGAAGGAAAGCTGAATTGAAGTTGTGAACCCTGCTGTCTGCAGTGTAGATTGAAGGCAGTTGTTGATACAAAGATTGATGAATGCTATTTAGTCACAGATAACAGAATCTGAGGACACAGTATAATTGTCTCTGCCTAAAGGAAAGCAAGGTTGAATACAATGCTGTCCTTAATGTAGAAGGAAAGCTGAATTTAAGTTGCGAACTGAGCTGTCTGCAATGTAGATTGAAGTAAGTTGTTGAGACAAAGATTGATGAATGTTATTTTGTCACAGTTAACAGAATCTGAGGACACAGTACAATTGTCTCTGCCTTAAGCAAAGCGAGGCTGAATACAATGCTGTCCTTAATGTAAAAGTGAAGCTGAATTCAAGTTGTGAACGCAGCTGTGCGTAGTGTTGATTGAAGGCTCTAGTGAGCACAGTTATAGATGAATGCTATTTGTGACATTCTTTAACAAAATCAATGCTCCTGTTTCATATTTTCGATGAGGTTGAGAGACTGTTTCACGTAACACAAATGTTCATCGCAATAAATGCATAGAAATGTAAGTTTACCAAAATAAAGATTAATATGTGAGTATGGACTGCTTGCCGAATATGCTGTTGCAGCAGTTGATGTATTTGGTGCAGCAGCAAGTGGGTTGCCCTTCAATCTTTCTGTTGCAGCTCAAACAAATTCGTTGGGGTGCAAATTCTTCATGTGTGGCACTATATTTGCTGTGGTAAAGAAGTATTTTTTAGATGGATCAGCCTTTGAAAGAGTTGTTTAGCAAATTTTACAGATTACTTTTGGAGTATTAACCTCCGGCTGGGGTAGTAGCTATGACAAAAAGGTTTGAAAAGGAGCTTGACGTTCAATCAGAATATGAAATTGAAGAATAATTGATAATCCCAGGCAAGAAAGGCAACAAAGTTCTGTGAAGTTTGCAATGAGGAGTGGTGCAAGCAGGACGAATTGGTAGCAAAGTCTTTATAATCAAGTTTTCTAATAAATATTGGTTGTCCATTTACAGAAGTAAGTTGAAGTATATCTCCAAAAAGTGTGATATATTTTTTTCTAAATAAGTCAGCTTATTCAGTAAGGTCACGTGGTGATGATTTCTGGTGCACTGAGTTAGTAATCTTTGGCGCTGAGCTTGAACGTACCCAGTGATGATGTGTGGTCGGGGGGAGTGAGGTGGAAGGTACAGTAATTGATGTAATGTCTTTTGACGATTGAATTCTGCATCAATTCCATTTAAAAGGGACAGTATGTCTCCCTGTGACATAAAACTGTTCACTCTTCTTTGTGATGATTTATGGTGCAGTGAGTAAGTAGTATCTTTAACGCTGAGCTTGTACGTTCCCTGTGCAGTGTAGATTGAAGGCAGTTGTTAACAGACATAGAGAAATGGTTTTTGTCAATATTTAAATAAAATCTGAAGACATACAGTAGAAACATCTCTAAATTAAAGAAATGAAGGCTGAATTTCCTACTCTTCAAACTGCAAGAAAATCTGAGGACATTGTGAAATTGTCTCTGTTTTAAATAAATCAAGATTGTATTGAATGTTTTCTGTAGTGCTGGCGCTGTTGGTATCTAGTTGTGAACTCGACTGAGTGCAGAATTGGTAACCTCAGCCAAGAAATGCAGCAAGTGTGCACATTTTCCAGTGCCTTCGGGCAGGGTAGTAGCTACAACAAAAAGGCTCGATAAAGGGCCTATACTTTGAATACGAATATGAAATAGAAGAATAGTTGATAACCATAGCAAAGAAAAGGCAGGAAGTAGGTGTGTGTACGTGTAGATGATGTGTTGATTGAGTGGAAGATGAATAATGTAAAAAATAAGAAAGGCTGCATGTGTGCAAATTTCCCAGTGCCTTTAGCCGGGGAAGTAGTTACAACAAAATGGCTCGATAAATGGCCCGCACTCCATATAGGAATATGAAATTAAACAATAGTTGATAACCCTAGGAAAGAAAGGCAGCAAGTGCACACATTTCCCACTGCTTTCTGGCGGGGTACTATCTACACGAAAAAGGCTTGATAAAGGGCCTTGACTTTGAATCAGAATATGAAATTGAAGATTAATTGAGAACTCCAGTCAAGAAAGGCAGCAAGTGTGCACATTTTCCACTATCTTCGGCTGGGGTACTTGTTACAACAAAAAGGCTTGATAAAGGGCCTATACTTTGAATACGAATATAAAATAGAAGAATAGTTGATAACCATAGCCAAGAAAGGCAGTAAGTAGGTGTGTGTATGTGCAGATGATGTGTTGATTGAGTGGAAGATGAATAATGTAAAAAATTAGAAAGGCTGCAAAAGTGTGCAAATTACCAGGTGCCTTTAGCAGGGGAAGTAGTTACAAGAAAATGGCTCGATAAAGGGCCTTGACTTTGAATCAGAATATCAACATGAACAATAACTAATAACTCCAGACAAGAAAGGCAGCAAGTGTTTTACTGTTCTCTTTCCATAATTTTTCCATTATGTTGTTGGTCCTTGTATACAAATATAAACAGTTAATTTTATCAGTTTTCGTAATATATAATATACAACTAGCATTTTCACCTATTTTGGCTTACAAAAAATATTATATAAATACCATTAGCTAATAACATTTCATTAGTAGAGTTTTACTCCTTTACAAAGTTATATAAATATAATTACTTATAAGGATATTCTGTTCTTATGTTTACTTAAATTTTGAAACCAGTCAATCCTTATGACTTTAAGGAAAAGACTCAGGCTGTTATAGTAAAATATAATACTAAAAAATGTAGAATATGTCTATTCACCTTACCCATTCCAAAATAGCATTGTTTCCACTTTGGTTACAACAAAAATGCTCGATAAAGGGCATGAGTTTGAATCAGAATATGAAATTCAAGGATATTTGATAACCCTAGTCAAATAAAGGCAGCAAGTTGGTGTGTGTTATGTGTAGATGATGTGTTGATTGAGAAGAAGATAAAAAAGGGGAAAAATTAGAAAGGCTGCAGAGGCGCAAAGTACCCACTGCCTTGTCAAGGAAGTGGATCTTTGGTTTTCCACCTCATTATACAGATAGGTCGTCGAATTTCATAGTGGGAGCCTGAGAAATGACTACCACATGAAATGAAGCAATGTAAGTGTACTAAGTTACCACTGTGGGCGATAGGGCTGAAAAATTACAACACCGGGCCCATTTCAGGGACTCCATTTTGAATGAGAATAATACTTGGCAAAGGCAGCAAGAAAGGTAGTAGGTAAGTGTGTTTGAGGTAGTGGATGTAGAATAAGGTGAAAAGGAAGAAAGGTAGCAGAAGCAGAAAGAACCCACTGTCTTGTAAAAGAAATGGGTGTTTTGTTTTCCAGTCCATTACAGACTGTTAGTCGGAATCCGCAGTGGGAGCCTGAGAAACGGATATCTCACCTAAGGAGTTTAGGAAGTGCAGAAAGTACACACACTGTGCGGTAGAAAGGACGCAAGAAAGAACGCAAGTGTGCAAATTACCCAGTGCCATTCATGAGTAATAGTTACTAAGAATGTTCAATAAAGGGCCTGAACTTTGAATTACTTGAAGAATAATTGATAACCCCAGCCAAAGAAGGCTGTAAGTGTGCAAATTTCCCACTGCCTTCGGTTGAGGTAGTAGCTAGAACAAAAAGGCTCCATAAAGGGAATTGCCTTTGAATCACAATATGAAATTCAAGATTAATTGATAACCCCAGTCAAGAAAGGCAGCAAGTGTGCAAATTTCGCACTGCCTTCGGCCGGGGTAGTAGCTACATCAAAAAGGCTCGATAAAGGCCAGCACTGTGTATACAAAATAGAAGAATAGTTTATAACTATAGTCAAGAAAGGCAGTAAGTAGATGTGTGTATGTGTTGATGATGTGTTGATTGAGTGGAAGATGAATAATGTAAAAAATAAGAAAGGCTGCAACGTCACTAAGTACATAAAGAGCAGCTCTCTAAACATGAACTCGCACAAAATGAAGGTACTCATCCTCAGACCCACCCCCTCAGCCTCGGACGACTTATGCTGGCTGACTACACTGTGGACAGTACCAACACCAATCAACCACGTCCACAACCTAGGATTCATTGTCAACTCCTCCCTTTCTATGTGTAAGCAATTCTACACCATCTCCTCGCACTGCTATAACACCCTCCACATGCTCTGCAACATTTACAGTTGGATCCTAAACTAAAGAAGAAGGAGAGTGACACAGTCCCTCATCAGCAGCAGACTACACAATGGCTAAACACTCTATACAGGAATTCCAGCCAAACACGTACAACAGCTACAACAAATCCAAAAGACCTCCACCTGAGTGATTATCAATGTCCCCTGCTGTAGCCACATCACTCACCACCTGATACACCTACACTGCCTCAATACCAACAATAGGATCACCTTCAAGCTCCTCACCCTCACTTATAAAATACTCTCCAACACCAGGCTATTCTACCTTAACAGCAGTAATCCTGAAGGGCCACATTTTGATCTTAAAATGTTGGCTTTAAAAATATTAGGTAAGATTTTGGTAACTCTTCAGGCAAACATTGCTTAAAAACTAATTGACTATCATTACAATGTATTCAATCTTTCAGAGATTTTAAATAAACAGTGTAAAGTCCAGATGTTGTAGAAGGTTTATCATGAAAAATAATTGCAACAGCTACAAAAGTTCTTCCTGATATTGAAAATTGACCAGCTACAACATTTTTAATTAAAGTTTCCAATATTTTTAATGGCTGCAAAAGTGTGCAAATTACCTAGTGTGTTTAGTTGGGGAAGTAGTTACAACAAAAAGGCTTGATAAAGGATCTTGTCTTTGAATTAGAATATGAAATTGAAGAATAATTGATAACCCCAGCCAAAAAAGGCAGCAAGTAAGTGTGTGTACGTGCGGATGGTGTCTTGATCAAGTAGAAGATGAATAAGATGAAAAATAAGAAAGGCTGCAGATATGCAAACTACCCTCTGCCTTGTCAGGGAAGTGGATCTTTGGATATCCTTTTTATTATACAGAGAGGGTGTCGGATTCCGCAGTGGGAGGCTGAGAAATGACTACCACATCTAAGGAAGCAAAGCAAGTGTGCTAAGTTCCCACTGTGGGCCGTAGTGTTTAAAAATAACAACACCCGGCCCTTTCCAGGGTCTCTACTTTGAATTAGAAAATAGTTGGCAAAGACAGTCAAGAAAGGCAGCAGGTAGGTGTGTTTGTGCTAGTGGATGCAGAATTAGGTGACAATTAAGAAAGGCAGCAGACGTGGAAACTACCCATGGCTTTGTAAAGGAAGTGGGTGTTTGGTTTTCTAGTCCATTACACAGACTGTGCGCCAGATTCCGTAGTGGGAGCCCGAGAAATGGGTATCACATCTAAGAAAACAGTGCAAGTGTGGAAAGTACACACACTGTGCAGTAGAAAGGACGGAAGAAAGGACACAAGTGTGCAAATTACTCACTGCCATTCACGGTTAGTAGTTACCATGAAGGCAGAAAAAAGGGTCTGCATTTTGAATTTGAATACATTTTAGAATATGAAATTGAAGAATAATTGATAACCCCAGCCAAAAAAGGCAGCAAGTAAGTGTGTGTACGTGCGGATGGTGTTTTGATCAAGTAGAAGATGAATAGGGTGAAAAATAAGAAAGGCTGCAGATATGCAAACTACCCTCTGCCTTGTCAGGGTAGTGGATCTTTGGATATCCTATTTATTATACAGAGAGGGTGTCAGATTCCGCAGTGGGAGGCTGAGAAATGACCACCACATCTAAAGAAGCAAAGCAAGTGTACTCAGTTCCCACTGTGGGCCGTAGTGTTTAAAAATAACAACACCCGGCCCTTTCCAGGGTCTCTACTTTGAATTAGAAAATAGTTGGCAAAGACAGTCAAGAAAGGCAGCAGGTAGGTGTGTTTGTGCTAGTGGATGCAGAATAAGGTGAAAATTAAGAAAGGCAGCAGACGTGGAAACTACCCACGGCTTTGTAAAGGAAGTGGGTGTTTGGTTTTCTAGTCCATTACACAGACTGTGCGTCAGATTCCGTAGTGGGAGCCCAAGAAATGGGTATCACATCTAAGAAAACAGTGCAAGTGCAAAAAGTACACACACTGTGCAGTAGAAAGGACGTAAGAAAGGACACAAGTGTGCAAATTACTCACTGCCATTCACGGTTAGTAGTTACCATGAAGGCAGAAAAAAGGGTCTGCATTTTGAATTTGAATACATTTTAGAATAATCCATAACTCCAGCCAAGAAAGGCAGCAAGTGTGCACATTTCCCCCTGCTTTCGGATGGGGTAGTTCTCACAACAAAAAAGCTTGCTAAATGTCTAATGACTGATGTTGAGGACAGCGATGCTCCTGTTTCTTATTTTTGATAAGGTTGATAGACTATTTCCCTTAACACAAAAGTTCATCGCAATAAATGCATAGAAATTTAAGTTTATCAAATTCAAGATCAATATGTGAGTATGGACTGTTTGCTGAAGATGCTGTTGCAGCAGTTGATGTGCTTGGTGCAGCAGCAAGTGTGTTGTCGTGCAATCTCTGTGTTGAAGCTCAAGCAAAGTTGTTGGGGTGCAAGTTGTTTACGTGTTGCACTATATTTGAGGGCCAATGGAGTATTTTTTGGATTGATCACACCTTGAAAGAGTTCTTTGACAAATTTTACAGGTTACTGATGGTTGGTGTGTTTCAGTTACTGTGTCTGGACTCTACATCCGCCTTTAGGACTAGTGGGAGGGTAGCATTTTAAAGTGTTTGAGAGGTTACACTACATGTGTCCATGTAGCTAAAGAAAACTTAGCATGGTTATGCATGGGCATCCTCTCACACAAAACTGAGCACTCAGTATTCCGGATTGCAAAAGCTTGCCATAGGAGTGACTGATTAGTTTATATATGTCAGTGAGAAAAGAACAACAAGGACTTTGTTTTACATTAGAAATATACAGACCTGAAAGACTTTGCATGTAAATCCATGAAATCTTTTTTGAAGGTATGGAAGAAAGCAGCGAAAGGGTGTTTAGAAGCAATATTGTCCAGCATCAAAAAAGTGCATGATTGTTCTTTTTGTTGAGTGTAAACACACCTTTTTGAATAAGACAATGGATTAGTGGTGTAACTATATCATAGATTCTATTGTCAGATATCTAGCATAGTGATAGTGGAATTACCACTACTTTTTAGAGTATCATTGAACAATCATGTGTAGAGGACCGATATTGCTTCTTCACCTTCAAAGAGGAGGAAGATTTAGTTTTATATTTCAACACCTAAACAAAATAAATGCTGAATTTGAAAAAGAAAATTAAACAGTAATGTTAGAGGAAGTCTGGTCCAACTCTAAAAGGATTGTGCAAATTGTGACACATGAAAGAAGTTTGTCTCAATAAAGGTTTTAAAAAAAATTCAGGCAACACCCGATTGTAGGAGTGTGCAAATGTCAACTTAGATATGTTGTTTGCGATTATATGTTACTTAAAAAGAAATTTCTTACATATTTAAGCAGTAAAAGATAAGTAACATTTACATTTCATTTTAGAAAGTTTAGGTGGAGTCATCTGCTGCATTCGAAACATTGGACTTGTTGGGAAAATAGTGAAAAGTAACTTGGTATTAAGATTTCATTTTTTAAAGGTCAATAGCTGTTTGAAATGAAAACTTATTGTATTTACATGGTAAACATAGTTATCTCTCATCACTTACATACTCCTTGTATTAGACAAATGTGAACTGGAGAGTTAATGCGTTCTAAAGACTCCAAGGACTTAGAACATTTAATTAAGATATTGTGTATTTATACTCATTGAGGGTACTTACCATTAACTTTTGCACGTATGTTGTTGAAGTACCTTGGTTGCAGACAACAATTATTTTATAAAGACTGTAAATGTAAAAAAGATGCAGATTAGGACATCGTAACAGCTATGCTAACAATTAAAAACTTAGTTTGCAATATATTATGCATGAGTCTAGGTGTTTTGAGATCCAGGATTAGAGACAGTTACAACTGCTGCAAACATATTCAAATGGCTTTACTACAAACAATATTGAAAATTCACAACTATAATGACAATATCTTACTATACTTTGTTAAAAAGTAATGATATGTCTTAATCTATGAAAAATCTTGTTTGAAAAAACAAAATAAAGAAGAATCCAATGTTCAGGACAACACTACAGTGTGAGACCTTACTTATCATTGAAATGTTAAAGTCAAACGTATTTATTATAGCTACACCAGAGGACACTATCATTATATATGTAATCCTAAACAAAACCCAGGTCAGTCCAGAGAACAGAGATCACTGTGGGCCAGTCTCCCACCAGTAGACTTCTGGTGGGAGTCTTCCCCACAGTGATGTCTGTTCTCGGGACTGACCTGGGCTGTGTTTAGGATTACAGATATAATGATAGAGTGTGCTCTGGTGTATCTGTAATAATTTTGCGTTCTCGGCCTTCTTTGGTCTTAAATATTATCATTACCCTGGTGGGTGAGTACGTAAACACCATCTTTTGAGCACCTCCAACCAATAGGATTATACACTGGATAGATAGACTTAGAATGTCCAAAGATGTGGAGACCATACAGCAAACCCAAAACTTGTTTCATATTATTATTTAAAGTTGAACGTGATGCCTCCATTAGGTTCAGTTAAAGATAAGTAACTGTAATAGGAATGAAAATATACATATATTTGGTGTTGAGAGACATATGTTTGAGAGGAAGGCATCCATTACTTGTAAAAAATATATGAAAACAGGGATGTAGAATTCCTAAAGCCCGACGCCCAGGACATATTGTTTGGGGTCAAGGGCAACAAGTTGTAATGTGTATTTTGTCCTTGGGACAAGTAGGCCCAACCCCCTGCAGGACAAACCCTTTGGCTGCCAGTGTGCAGTACCACATTAAGGATTAGGGAAGGGTACTGCCTGTAGTTTAGTTAATATTTGTGTGCATGTGTTAATGCTGTTCAAACTTGTATTTTTGGCACATTAATTGAAAGCCTTTATTATTAGGGAGAGCGCTCTAAGTAAATGTACATTCTGACTGGACTACTGACATTGGTTCCAGTATGAAAATGTGTACACACGGTTTGAAAGTTTAGCAACATGAGGCTATGCATGATGCTCACAGAATGCTCTCTGATTAGATGCAAATATTTGCAGAAGCTTGAAAGCAATATTAATGTTTCTTTGCTTTCTATACAAAATGTTCCTAAAAAATAAAAGTAGGGAAATAACATTTTGCTAAACTACTGTAAAATTTCAGGTACCATTTCTTTGCAGCATCATTTAGTAAAATGTGTTGATGCATGCTAGTATTTCCCAAAAATATTCATATTGGAAAATTTGTGTAACCAGTTTCAATAAGATTATGGGAAACAAAAATAAACATGCCTTGGCAAATTCAGTAGGTCTGACATTGATGATCAGCTTTTTAGTTTTAGCAATGTGTGACTTGTTTTGGCATGGCTTTTGTAAAACCTTAAATGGGAGAGCTGCCGGGCCCTCACCATTATAACAAACATTGGAAAATGCAAAAATAGTTTTAGGTCTCAAAAAAGCACACACTGCCACATTAGTTACTGGCACTGAACAAAACTACTTTGTGTACCGATATGCTCCTTGTGAAAGAGCACATTGCGGTTACTCACAGTGAAGCCAGCCGATTCAGAGAGAGAGAATTGCAATAAACACAAAAGGTCATGGCTAACGCCAGACCAAATTAGGGACCCAATTATTAAAGAAAGTCTCAAAAGTGCACCTTTGGTATATGGCTTTCATGAATTCACAAGAATTTACATTAGTAGTGCAAGAAATTGTACTTTTACAAAATATTTGTGAAGTGCATTTTAGCATGAGCAAAAATGCATGTGTAGATTTGCTCATGTGAAAACCTGGATTTTTGAAAGTTAATTTTCCCTCCAATTACTCTTTTTTCCCAACTCTGAAAGAAGGTTTGCGTATGCCACTCTCAGGAGTAAATTTCCAACATTTCTCAGTATGGGAAAGACTAGAGAAGATTTGTTGAAAAACCTCAAACATGCAAGTTAGTAGGTTTCCACAGAGGCAATAGGGCATTCCAAGCCTGGAACTACTGATTACCACCATCTTTAGTCCCAGTATGTGGAGCTGCGGATACGTGGTAACATAGAATGATTACTAGTATTAAAACACTACTTTGGGGTATGCCCTGGCATAATCCAAGAGGCTATATAAGAGCTCTTATAAAATGAGATTGCTGCCATAATTTGTGGCAGCACTACATGGCACCAAAGGGACAAGTGGATTTTGTTACAGGACAAGTAGATTTATGAAGCAACCTGCCCCATGGACAAGTAGATATTTTAATAAATTTCACACCCCTGAATGAAAGCACACTAGTCCTAAAGAGGAAGCAATATGTACATCATACGCTATTAGCTATAGTATACACATTTTACAATTAGCAGAGCGTGATGTACCTAGTCCAGGTTGTGAAGATTGATCACGTTGTGAAGGATCACATTGTGAAGATTGATCAGTTGCTGGTGAATTATCACTGGTTATGCTTCCTGCAAATTAATTTTGAAAAAGTAACATTTGTTAAAGAAGAAATTAGTTTAACAACCTAACACAAACGTTTTTTAAACACAAAAAGTGAATACAAAATTATTATTTTCTATTAATGTAGTTTGAAAAATATGTTGTTTGCAGAAAGTTTAAGCGAGGGATATAGAGTACAGTCTACACAAAAACAGAGGTAGGGCCTGTGAATTTGATGCAGTTTGAAAACATAACAGTTAAACAAAGGGTGCTCAGGCCGTGCAGTGATAGGCGTGATTTTTATATTTAGAGTTTCTTGTGTGGGTGGCACAATTACTGCTGTAGGCCCAGTAGTAGTATTTATATGAGCAGCCTTGGTATACGTAACTATCAAGATTAACATTTTAATCATAGTGAAACAATTATCATTACAGTTTCAAAAAAGGGAGCAATTGCAGTTAAAGACTGATCATGAAGTGGTGAAGTGTTGAAAATGGATGTATGATGTTAAAACGCATACTTTTACCACGCATACCATTACAACACAATATTTACAACGCAGGATCTTTTACAATGAATACCTTTACAACGCTTGGCATTACATCGCAGATACTATTACAATGCATGCCATTACAACGTAAGTATAGGTAAGTAAATTATTTTCTTATATTAGTATATTATTTTTTTTTAAATGTAAATAATAAATATTTAATTAATTTTATTTATTAAATACATTTTTTATTTATGTCATTGTAATTTTAAAATTATATATATATATATACTTTTTTAAATAAATATTAAAATTACTAAAAGAAATATTTAATTTAATGTAAGTATTTTATAAAACTGAACCCTTAAAATACTCCTGTACCCCAAAACCCAAACCCAGCCCTGAACCCTAAAAATACCCCTGTACCTCAAAACCCAAACCCAACCCTGAACCCTAAAAATACCCCTGTACCCCAAAACCCAAACCCAGCCCTGAACCCTAAAAATACCCCTGTACCCCAAAACCCAAACCCAGCCCTGAACCCTAAAAATACCCCTATACCCCAAAACCCAAACCCAGCCCTGAACCCTAAAAATACCCCTGTACCCCAAAACCCAAACCCAGCCCTGAACCCTAAAAATACCCCTGTACCCCAAAACCCAAACCCAGCCCTGAACCCTAAAAATACCCCTGCACCCCAAAACCCAAACCCAGCCCTGAACCCTAAAATTACCCCTGTACCCCAAAACCCAAACCCAGCCCTGAACCCTAAAAATACCCCTGTACCCCAAAACCCAAACTATATATAAAATTACTTTAATTAATTAATTTAATTTATTTTAAATATTTTGGTAAATAAAAAAAGTTAAATAAAATTATATACTTACCTATACTTACGTTGTAATGGCATGCTTTGTAATAGCATCTGTGATGTAATGACATGCGTTGTAAAGGCATGCGTTGTAAAAGATCATGCGTTGTATTGGTATGCGTTGTAACAGTATGCGTGGTAAAAGTTGCGTGGTAACAGTTGCATACCGTCGAAAACATGTATTTTGGCTGGAGCATGTCATAAAAAGATGTATGATAGGGGGAAAAATGGTTAGGTAACCTAAGGCAAATAAAGGGCTAGTACAACACCGTACTGTCAAAGTTATAAATCCAATAATTATTATGAATTAAATGTATGCTAGTCTGAGGAGGCAAAACTTTCGTAGGCCAACTAGAGCACAGAAAAAATCAACTATAGGTTACGTGAGGAAGCAAGACATTTTAAGTCTGGGAAGGATTGAAAGGAAGCAATTATGATGATTAAGAGAGAGTACGTATGTTCAAACACAAGGCATGTGGAGTAGCACAAAAATGCAACATACATATTTTTGAAAGTATAATATGTAAGAAAATAGGTTTGGGAAGGCCCTGTGAGACAGTAATAAATATTAAAATGTAAGGGGAAAAAAAAGAATAGAGCTGTGAGGGCCACGTGACGCAGTAAAAAACATAATACTAATATGAATGCACAAATTGGAACAATACGGGCTATAGCACGGGGCACAATTCAAAAATACGACACAGAAATTCATGCACGCACAATTCATTTAACCATTGATGCTGCCGTCGGCCGCTGAACGTTCGGAGCAGTACCTGGCTGGTGCTGCAAACGTTCAACGTCCGACGCGGCCCCACCCATTCTTCAGAACGACCGCACTGCGCCAAAAGAACGGTCGCAGTAAACAGGTTAATTATGATAAAAGATATATGATCAATAAGAATAGAGGCCTGGGAAGGCCACGTGAGGTAGCAATAAACATTAAAAGTCACGGGACGAGTAGAAGGGAGCAAATACGATGAAGCACAGAGCATGAGCCGCACGAAAGTAAAGCAAAACAGATGGGAGGGCCACCTGAAACAGCAAAAAACATAATACTAATATGAATGCACAAATTGGAGCAATACAGGCTAAAGCCGGGGGCACATTTTACAAATACGACACAGAAATTCATGCACGCACAATTTATTTAGAAAAGGCCTAGTAGGGCCCGGTGACGCAGAATGTAATATTACTTTCAACCATATACGATCAATAACAATAGAGGCCTGGGAAGGCCACGTGAGGTAGCAATAAATGTAAAAAAAGTTACAGAATGATTAGGAGGGAACAAATACGATGAAGCTCAGAGCATGTGCCGCAGAAAAGTAAAGCAAAACGGCTGGAAGGGCCACGTGACGCAGCAAAAAACATAGGGGCCGATCAGGATCGCGGACGGACTTGCGTCCGTCCGCGACCCCAGAGCAGGAGGGAACCTCCGCATGGCATGCGGAGTTCCCTCCTGTGCAATTAGGATGTGACCGCCACCCTGGCGGTCACATCCTCTATTTTTAACATTGCGGCGGGTGCAGCTTCAAGCTGCACCCGCGGCAATGTTAAAAATGCACGCATTGCTTTTGCATGCAGAAAGAGGCAGGCACCGTGCGGTGCCTGCCGCTTTCTGCATGCAAATGCAGGGGGGTACCATAGGTACCCCCCATGTGCACCCCCCACCCCCCCTTCACCTAGGGGGCCCGCAACGGGCCCCCGCAGTGAAGTTCCGTATGCTTTTCCACGGCGGGAAACGCGCCGCGGAAAAGCATAATTCACTGCCCATCCTAATTTGGTGGACGGTGTCTGAGAGACACCGTCACCATATTAGAGCTTTTCCGCCGCGGGTGTAAGCCAACCGCGGCGGAAAAGCTGCGGACGGAAACCAGGACCCACCAGCCATCCTAATGTGGCGGTGGGTCCTTGGTCAGTCCGCTGCGGTTTTTCCGCATCCTCGGGGCCGGCGGTGGCTTCCGCCGGCCCCGAGGATGCGGAAAAACCGCTATCCTGATCGGCCCCATAATACTAATATGAATGGACAAATTGGAGCAATACAGTCTAAAGCACGGGGCACATTTAAGAAATACGGCACAGAAATTCATGCACACACAATTTATTTAGAAAAGGCCTAGTAGGGCCCGGTGACGCAGAAGGTAATATTACTTTCAACCATATACGGTCAATAACAATAGAGGCCTGGGAAGGCCACGTGAGGTAGCAATAAATATAAAAAAAAGTTACAGGATGATTAGGAGGGAACAAATACGATGAAACTCAGAGCATGTGCCGCAGAAAAGTGAAGCAAAGCGTCTGGGAGGGCCACGTGACGCAGTAAAAAACATAATACTGATATGAATGCACAAATTGGACCAAAACAGGCTAAAGCAAGGGGCACAATTCAAAAATACGACACAGAAATTCATGCACGCACAATTTATTTAACCATTGATGCTGCTGTCGGCCGCTGAACGTTCGGAGCCGTACCTGGCTGGTGCTGCAAAAGTTCAACAACTAACATGGCCCCGCCCACTCTTCAGAACGCCCGCACTGCGCCGAAAGAATGGTCGTAGTAATCGGGTGAATTATGATAAACGATATATGATCAATATGAATAGAGGCCTGGGAAGGCCACGTGAGGTAGCAATAAACATTAAAAGTCACGGGACGAGTAGGAGGGAGCAAATACGATGAAGCACAGAGCATGTGCCGCACAAAAGTAAAGCAAAATGGCTGGGAGGGCCACGTGACGTAGTAAAAAACATAATACTAATATGAATGCACAAATTGGAGCAATACAGGCTAAAGCACGGGGCACAATTCACAAATACGACACAAATTTAGGCATGCACAATTTATTTAGAAAAAGCCTAGTAGGGCCCTGTGAGACAGAAGGTAATATTACTTTCAACCATATACGATCAACAACAATAGAGGCCTGTGAAGGCCACGTGAGGCAGCAATAAATATTAAAAGTGACAGGAGGATTAGGAGGGAGTAAATACAATGAAGTACATAGTATGTGTCGCAGAAAAATAAAGCAAAACAGAGGTTGGAGGGCCAAGTGGCAGTAAAAAAATATATATACTATGATGGTGGTACAATTTACAGTGGAGGCAGATGTTATGACGGCTTCTCCTACCTTTGCTTCTGTTCTCTCTTGTCTTCAAAGGCTGGGGCTTTGGCTGGGCCTGGGTGGATGGTTGTGGGCGCCGCCGCCACTGTGGCTATGGTGGCCTGGCTAGACGGCAGGAGCAGTGACACCACGTCGGGTGTCATGAGTCGTTCTTCTCTCGAGCAAACAGTTCGTAGTACAATCGACGATGATGAGAGTCTGTCTGTTACCGCAGCGTAGGCAAAAGAGAGCGTGCTTACGTCAGTATCCGCTCTATATGGGAAGCACTGGGCTGACCAAACTAAGTCCAGGGTCGTCATTGGTGGTGTTTTCATAGACTTGAAGAATGACGGACCTGGGGGACCTCCTATTGGCTAATGTATTGGCTTCCAGGCTTAGTAATAGCAAGAATGCTACATGGTGATATCTGGGAAAGTGTGGGCGGGCGTGCACCACGCATGTGCAAGTGTGAGTGTGTGCACCAATTATTAACAACAAAGAGAGACATGGGCAAGACATGGGCGGTGTTTTCATGTGCACAGAGGCAGGCCCAGTATGGGATCTCCAATGAGTGACCACTTGTAACCATTCTCGTAGCGTGCCCTGTGCTCTGATTTGACAGTAAGAGAGTGATCGCACAATAGTTTGCACTCGTAATCATTCTCAGCGCGTACCCACGCATACGCTACGAATACGCTTGGATGTTACACGTCCCATCAAAGTTTCCGTGTGACGTCATGTACGGCACCCCGTACGTGAAAGGCGCAAATGTTTTTAATTGTTTAAAAAGATATATTTATATATTTATACATACTAATAGAATACATTATTAGAGTAGTTATGAAAATCGTAAATTAGTTTTAAAAGCAATTATACAAACCGTGGTGAACGTTATACGTACTCGCTTCGTAAGAGCAGCATAAGCGTACGGAAAGCAATGTGACTTTAAAAGGAGAGATTTGATTGGCTCATAATAGTTCCTATTGAAAATGTTGAAAGTTCTGTCCCATTTTAATAATTTCACTTTGACTTTCTAAGAAGAAGCATTTCTTTTGAGAATCCTGTAAAATAGAAAGATAACCACCGTAATATCAGCAATGGACTCATATTTCAGTCATTCTTCAGATGGAGATTTGATTCCTGAAGAACCTCCAAATAAGAGGAAAGAAGCTGTAATTTGGAAGTTTTTTACTTTTCCAGAAGGGGAAAAAAAAGGTTAATGCTCCAAAAGTAACCTGTAAATATTTGCCAAACAACTCTTTCAAGGGGTGCTACATCTAAAAAATACTCTTTTGGCACAGCAACTATGGTGCGACACGTGAAGAACTTGCATCCAAACAACTTTGCTCGAGCTGTAAGACAGAGCTTGCAGGACAACCCACCTTCTACTGCACCAAACACATCAACTGCTGCAACAGCATTTCCAGCAAGCAGTCCACACCCACAAATTGATCGTGATTTTGCTGATGTTAAAATTCTATGCATTTATTGCGATAACTGTTTGTGTTATGGGGAACAGTCTATTGACCTGATGAAATGCAGGATGCAGGTGCATCTCTGTCCTTGAGATTAGCTCTTTTTTTTTTATTCTTTTGTTCATTATGGATACTTTTTGAGTTCCAGTTCCATTTTATTTGGTTTCCTAACAAACTTGTTGAAAACACACAAAAAAAATTGAAAACTAAAAACAGAACAAAACCCAGTTCTTTTTAGAACTACCTTCACTGGTCAAAGAAAGAACTATATTTCTATGTTAGACTATAAAAGTTTCTCAGAATGAATGTGAAGTTTATAAATGAATGAATGAATGAATACATTACTAGTGTATGGTGAATTTGAAAGTGCAGAACTATAAGGAAGTGCTACAACATAAATTTATAAGCTGTTTACCTATAGTATACTGTAGTACGTCTGAAGCACTTGAATGTAACATATGCACATAGATATGTTACAAGTATATGCTTCAATTTGCACTGCTGGTGAAACTGCCTGGATGAATTTGTATGTGTTGGGGGGGATTTACAACCCCCTTGTGTCTCTTAAACGCAGCTGTTGCATCACTTTTGTGACACACTGGTGGTGTAAAAGATGTGCTATGATATGTGGTATTTACAATATGACGCATCTGGAAGGTTCATCACATTATAAAGCCCTGCGCTACAAGGAGGTGATGTCACAGTATACAATAACTGGCATATCTCTGGGGATGTAGCACTTATTGTACATCTGCTGATTAGTGTTTTAATGTAGTAAATGGAATCTTTTAGAACAGTGTATAGATAAACACATAGTGCTGTATGGTCACTACAATACTGAAACAGAAGTATGATAGTGTATACTTGAAGTGTAACAATACAGATTGGGTAATTGAAGGTATAAAAGACAAGTTTGTCGGTGCATAGAACACTGGATGCATAGTCTATAGATGTATGAAGCAGTTCATGACCTAAGGCACACTTTCACCATGAGTACTTGGGTAGTTGCTGAATGATTGCAATTCTGCAAGGAGAGTGTAACGTCAAAGCGTATCTGTAACGTTAAGAATATAAAATATAATTTAAAAAATAAAATAAGTATCAATATTTATATTAAACATGTAGGAAATTAGTATGAAAAGAATAAAATATAGTAATTAATGCATTTAAGAATTATCATTTACAAAACCTTTGAAATTCACTGAAAAAACCACAGGTTTCACACATGTTATAGTCAGGAATTAGCATTTGAAAAACCTTGCAAATTCACAGAAAAAAACATAGGTTTCACACACGTTATTGTTAGGAATTAGCATGTAAAAAACCTTAGAAATTCACTGAAAAAACCAAAGGTTTCAGCCATGTTATAGTTAGCTGGACATTTCTCTCATACAAAACCATTGAAATTCCTCCGTTATAGTTAGTTCAGCTAACTATAACTCGCGCGCCCACAATGCACTGCTGATGATGTCACATATTACATCACTCATGACATGGTCAGTGACATCACTCATGACATCACTGATGATGACATCTCAAATGACATCACTGATGACATTACTGATGGCATCATCCTTTTAAAAGAGTGGCAGAGCTCCTCTCACCCTAATATAACCTTTGATACACATATTCAAAAATAGAAACAAACATTTTCAAAAAAATGGAGATACCAATACCAGTTACAACAACCTGTAATTCCAAAATCTACATACACATCCATTCATTCACCAACAGTTCTATATAGTCACTCATACATGTATTCACTCATCATATGTACTCATACACTTATACATCCTGTTACACACCGATACTCATCCATACAGTTACTTACACACATACTCGCACATGCAAATAAAGTATCAAACATCCATTTACTTGCATATACAGCTATACACACACCACTACACTTACTTTTACAGAAACGTATATACACTTACTCTCTTAAACAATCACTTATAGAATCGCATACTTATTTATACAGGAACTCTTCCAATCTCTCACACTCTCACATATAATCACTTATATACATCAATAATCACATATAGTAGATTAAAACATATGTAGTTACTCATAAAGATACTATTGAGACAGTCATTCAGTCACTAACACACCCATACACACACTCATCCACCCATACAGTCCTGAACACATGCTGTCTTCAAGACACATATAAACAGTGAGCCAATCATTCCTGCATCTGTGCGCTAAGTAATACCCCCCACCAAACCATACAGACACTCATTCTGATACTCCAAAGTCCAACTAATAACCCATATAGACACTCATGTAGCTACTCACCAACCCATGCAGCCACATATACACAAAGTGAGACACTGATACAGATATTTACATATTTAAACATTATTCACTAATACATGTATTCACTAAGATACACTTAATAAGTTAGTTATACAATCAATTTTACAAACAAAAACATCCATTTAGACACTTATTTACCCATTTATTCTTCCGTTGACCTTTTAAATATACATATATAAAAAATATTTATTTTTCAGAAAGACACACATTCACTGGATGATGTCAACAGTGATGTCATTTGAGATGTCATTAGTGAAGTCATGAGTGATGTCACTGACCATGTCATGAGTGATGTAATATGTGACGTCATCAGCAGTGCATTGCGGGCGTGCGAGTTATAGTTAGCTGAACTAACTATAACGGAGGAATTTCAATGGTTTTGTATGAGAGAAATGTCCAGCTAACTATAACATGGGTGAAACCCATGGTTTTTTCAGTGATTTTTTTTTAATTATTATTCTTTTTTTAATTATTTTATTATTTTATGCAAGGATATACAGAAATGGTCAATCACATATCAATACAGAAGAACGAAAAATAAAGCGATAAGAATGAAACAAAAAAACCGCCAAAGTAAAGTAAGAACCACATCAGCATTTCACTTCTATTATAAGCAGTGTCAAACAATGTCTAAATCCATTCAGTTATAAACTCCCACATTTTTTCACCAAAAGCTCTTCTTCTGACCCCTTTGAGTTTATATATGGCAGATTCAATATTATACATATATAATAATCTTTCCCTCCAACTAAAAAAAGAAGGGGGGTCTGCATTATTCCATTCCCTGGTAATACATGCTCGAGCTACTGCCATACAAATAAAAAGAAAACAAGTTAAAGGTTTAGGTCTTAACTCATTGGCCTCTAAACCAATAAAAACCATCTCAGCCGTTACTTTAATATTAAGCTTTACCACGGCACTCAAAAATTCTCAATTTGTTTAAAGAGCTCTCCCAATTTAGAGCAACCAAAAAACATATGTTCAGCATCTGCAGCGTACAACCCACAGCGATTACATTTTGTCCCAGTTGTCGTACTCCATTTTGTAACTTTGCTAGGGGTATAATAAAGATCATATAAACACATACAATGTTGAGATTTCATCATCCCAGTTATTAAGCATTTGGAGGCAAGTTTAACTGAATCAAAGACCCTAATATCGGGTATCCCCAGTTTGCCAGCCCACCTCCCCTGACATTCCGTTAAATCATCCCCGAATTCTTGCAATAAACAAGAGTAGAAAAGGCCTATTGGTGTTTTTTTTTGCAAAAGATCCAGAAGGGGAATTTTATTCATTTTAGTTACTGAGACAAGTCATGGATTTTGAAAAAACCTGCGGATTTGAAGAAACTTAAAAAAGGCATTTTTACTTAATGAGTATTTGCTCTGTAATTCTTGAAAAGAGACCAACTGATCTCCACAAAACAAGTCGCCCAAACAGGTGCACACCTTTCGATTTCCATCTAATCGCAGCTAAGTCACAAAAAATTGTGGATGGTAATAGACCAGATGCTTCAAAAGGTGTATATGCATGCAGTTTAGTTAACCCCAAATATTTCCGAATTTTTTGCCACACCATAAAAGCTGCTTTCAATACCTTAAATTTCGTCTTCTTGTAGTAACTGTGCTCTGTCATCTTAAGAAAATGGGATTTTGCTCCTTCTCCTAGAGTCAGCTCATATATAGAGGGAGAGCTACAGGCAGGTATTTGAGCTCGCTCCCCCATTATCAGCGGACTAATAAATTGTAAAGTTGCCACGAAATAGTAAAACAAAAAATACATAACATTCCATCCTCCGCGCTCTTTGCTAAGAATCATTTTTTGGAGGGCCTTTCGATGTCTTCTATACCCCCATAAAAATCTGGATGTTGCACTTTCTAAATTTCTAATACAAATAGGGGAGAATTCCAGGGGTATAGAACGAAAAAGGTATAAGACCTTGGATAAAATCAACATTTTTAAAACGTTGGCCCTACCATGCAATGATAAATGTAGATGATCTAGCCGTTGCAATGTGGAATTGATCTTAGCAAGCACTGGGTTCATATTTAGATCCGGGATGCATGATACAGGTAGCGAGATTTTAATCCCAAGATATGTAACCTCTGAGACGGTCGGGAAATTAGTCTGCATATTTTGCCCTGCACATAAAATCTGAGTTTTTGACAGGTTTAATTTGTACCCAGAAAAAATGCCGAACTCTGACGCCAGATCATTATTAGCTGGGACCGCATTCTGGACATCAGTTGTGATAACAACAATATCATCAGCGTAAGCTAATGCCAGATAGTTTATGCTGGCCAGACAAACTGGTTTAATCCTCTCTTCCAAATTAAGATAATTAAGAAAAGGGTCGATATAAAGTGCAAAAAGTAAAGGAGAGCAAGGTCACCCCTGTCGGGTACCCCTGGTGATTGAAAAAATAGAGTTTGTTCGAATGATTATTTGAATGCGTGCTTTGGGGGTGACATACATAGTTTTAAGTGCAGTTATAAAGCCCTCGCCAAATCCCTTTCTGCCCAAAATATCCCAAAGATAATCCCAGGCAACCCTGTTGAATGCTTTTTCAGCATTTAACAAAATTATTCCAATATTCGATCGGGTTGCCTGGGCCCAGTCTAGGAAAGTTATAATTCGCCGAATATGGTCAGTCATGTCACGTGCGGGTATGAAGCCATGTTGGAATCTAGAAACTAATGGAGTTATGACTGCAGAGAGTTGGGAAGCCAATATTTTAGAAAAAAAATTGCTGTCTGCATTTATTAACCCGTTCCTGGCGTCGAACGTTCAGCACACAGTGCTGAACGTTCGGAGAACGAATGCTGGCCCGTCGGCCAACGGTCGTGTGCAGCACTGGGGAGGTAGCGCTCGTGACGACCGTTGGCTGACGGCAGCAATTAAAGGGTTAAAGAGATAGGACGAAAGGAAGATGGGAGAAGAGGAGGTTCATCCTTTTTTACAAAGACTGTAATTGTTGATTCTTGCCACGATAAAGGGGATATGCCCTGTTGTGCTGCTGTAAATAAAGAGACCAGTTCGGGCTTTAAAATGAATCAAAAGACCCTAAAGAATTCAAGAGGGATAGAGTCGGGCCCAACTGCCTTCCCCTGCACTAGAGATAAGAGAGAAGACTCTATTTCCTCCCAGGATATAGGAAGATCTAGTTGTTCCTTTTCCTCCTCTGTCACAGTGCCATTAATGTTTAATTCCATAAATTTAGAAATCCTATCTTCAAGATTCGCACCCCCATCCTGTGTATAAAGCCTAGAATAAAATCCACGAAACACTTCCAGTATTTCTGAGGTTTCATTAACGGTTTTCCCTGTATCATCCGTTATTTTATCTATAGAGGAAAATACCGCCTTCTGCCGCAGCCTTTTGGCCAAGTGTTTACCAGAGTTTTCCCCTACTTCATAAACTTCCTCTCGAAACACAGTAAGTTGTTGTGCAAATTTCTTAGCATAGCATTGATGGATTCTAACCTTGTGAACCAATAGATCTCTTAAAATACAGTCAATATCCAATCCTATATTACAAGCCCGCTGTTAGAAACGGGACCCTGGCTGGCCAAGACTCGCGTCGAGGTCAGTCAGGGATCGCCATTTCTAAAGGTCAGGGCAAGGGAGTCACACACCAAGGTAACCCCCGCTCACCCTCTAGGTAACGTGGCGCGAGCTGTCTAGGCTAAACTTGGAGGCGGTATGAGTTAAGTATTTGCGCACGCACCCCAGCAACAACACCCAAGGCCCACCACAAAGGAAAACTCCACACAAGGATATATATAAAAAATAGCCTTTGTATTGTAATAAACAGAACACATTAGATAACACACAAACTTTACAATGTGCCAGAGGCACGGGCAGAATTTACAAGGGGAATTATG
Organism: Lissotriton vulgaris; assembly: GCF_964263255.1. NCBI lineage: Eukaryota > Metazoa > Chordata > Amphibia > Caudata > Salamandridae > Lissotriton > Lissotriton vulgaris. The sequence continues at coordinate 728,735,638 of NC_141685.1, forward strand.
TACAGGACAGGGCCACATGGACCACTGTCAGGGGTAGGCACTTGTCAGAAAATAATACTGGTAGGTACACACTTAGGACATAAACATTAGAATGATTAGCACCAAAATTGTAAATGCAACACACATCCAGTAATCACTGGAACAGAGTAAAGACCTCCTACGCAACCCTAAAACACTGTAGGCAATCACGCAGGTAACAAGGACCTTCTCATCAGGACCTAAGGAAGGAATACCAACACCTAAGCAATTCACTTTTAGCAAAGGGAAGGAAACCTAAAGATAAAGTGGGACATCAACAATCCACTATGCAGGTCACTCTTAGCAAAGTGGATAAACATAAAATGGGACATCAACAATCCTCTATGCAGGTCACTCTTAGCAAAGTGGATAAACATAAAATGGGACATCAACAATTGCACATGAGATAATAAAACACAGAGGCCATTATTAGGCTTAGTCTTGAGAGGTATCTGCGCAGAACTACTAACAGCACCCACTGTGCCACCTGTGTTTTTCTTTCCTAATAAATCGAGTACTGTGCACTCCTTAATATTCTCATTGCGCACCCGGGGAATATTGCTATTCACAGGTGTGGTAGCAGTGTTGGATGGAGGGTCCTCATTACAGGCAGAATTAGAATTGGTATTGATATTTTTCCCTCTTCCTCCCCTTCCTTTTGGTGCCATGGCTGTATTTCTTTTTTTTTTATTTCCCACTTTGCCAAAACGTGCTTTTTTCTTTTTTTAAGTATGTTTTTTTTTAAATGTCGATGCTACACACTGTATGATGAGAAGTCCGGAGAATCCAGAAGAAGATCCTCAATCCTTATAGACTGGGATTCCACACTATGAATAACTGTTACTCCTGCTAGACTGCTAGACACGAGCTTGCACTTCTTTTAATTTTTTTTTCCCCAGTCCATTTTCATCAAAATGCAAAACGCACGTAACTCCAAGTAGTCCGTGGTAACCCACCTCCGCCTCAACTGCAGCTTCACCTCCCTCCAACTCCGCCACACGCCACGACTGCTCTCCCCTTCCAGTGCCAGCAATTGTGCACAGCTGTGCTCCTTCACTCTCAAAGCACAGGGGCGGAGGTAGCCATCTGAAGCCGCTCCGTTTCCACCACGCCTGCCTTGCCTTGCCTTGCTCGTCAGGCTTCGTGACCAGGGCTGCCTCTCTCCTTCGAGCGCCGACTCCTTCGCCTTCGCGGCACAGAGGCGAAGCCGTCACCAGTCCCGCACCCACGAGCGCCGCCTTGCTCCTCTCTACCCCGCAGTCACTCGGCGCATCTGTCGGGGAAGACCCGTCAGCAGCTCCACACAATCACCACATCAGGCTCCGAGATACAACACAGGAGACCCGGTTAAAGGACGCCAGGCAGGTCAGCGACAAGTAGGAGCTTAACACACCAGCTCACTTGGCCGCTGCAGCGGCCGCCATCTTGCCTCTCAGAGGTGTCCTCTGTGTGTTTTTCAGTGAATTTCTAAGGTTTTTTAATTGCTAATTCCCAACTATAACGTGGATAAAACCTGTTTTTTTCCAGTGGATATATGTATATAGAGAGGAGAACAAGTTCATTAGGCAGGTGGTACGACTTCCGCCTAGCATGCCCCTTGTTCCACTAAGGTTAGATCTAGGGCTGCGACCTCTACATGAAGAACTGGCCCTTGGTTTATTTGGCGGGGGTTGTGGGCAGTCCCAGAACTGATCAGTTATAGGCAGGGTCTACAGGAGGTCCTAGCCATGCCTAACGCTGGGAAAATTAAATGGCTTAAATTCATTAAAACTGAGCTGGATGGTATAATCCTATCGACACTCTGGTCTGATCCTTCAACTGCATGCCCACTAATTCCCAAAAAGATACTGGCAAAGGTCTACAACGACAGTATACTAGCGGCACTCTGTCGCCAGGAAACCCTGGGGACACTTACGGAGTCATTTTTATGCATTAAGGACAACTACAGTTTTGAACCAGCCCTGGACAAATTATATCCTGTTCTACTCAGGAAACTCTACTTGCAATGGAGGCATGGGACCCTTCCACTACGAGCTCTAACTAGTAAGTGGAGTGAATCAGCAACTAGTCTATGCCGGGCTTGTAGAGTGGCCAATGAATCAGAGCTCCACATAATCTTTTTCTGTCCGGCCTATAATGTTTCCCGCAAGAAATGGATTATGCCCATATGTAGGAGCCTAGGGTTTGCGGAGTGCTTAGCCGCGTTTAGAGTACTGAAAACAGATTTGACTGATCACATTGTCTTTGCTGTGGCTAAATAGGACCTAAGGAAGGAATACCAACACCTAAGCAATTCACTTTTAGCAAAGGGAAGGAAACCTAAAGATAAAGTGGGACATCAACAATCCACTATGCAGGTCACTCTTAGCAAAGTGGATAAACATAAAATGGGACATCAACAATCCTCTATGCAGGTCACTCTTAGAAAAGTGGATAAACATAAAATGGGACATCAACAATTGCACATGAGATAATAAAACACAGAGGTGCAGGTTAGAACATATGCGCAAGAATCACATATACAGAAATCACAATGTGCGGGGTGCACGTAGCACAACACTCAAAAAGGTCCCTCAGGCCAACTGGCCTCGAAAGGGGCGGAATGCCCTGAGTCTCAGTGTCAGGGAAGCTGAGCAGGTAGCAAAACACACAAACCTAAACGGAGCAGTTGCCCACAAAGTGCTGGGCAACTGATGCAGGACAAGTTAGGGCAACGTTGGAGCCAGGAGGGCTCAAGGACAAGGTGGGGAGACACAGCGTGGGAGCCTCGGGCTACAACCAACTAGCTGCCTGTGTCCCCCTAGAGCCTCTCAGGGCTCGCAAAGCAAAAGTGCAAATAGAGCTTCAGCGCTCTTAAAATAATGAAAGTGCCCCCAGAGCCTCTCTCAGGGCTCTCAATCACGATGTGGGCGTGTGGAGCCTCTCGGGCTCAAAGAACAGAATGGCCCCTCAGAGCCTCGTGGCTCTCAAAATTAAGAAATGCTGCCCATGTTGGAGAGGCCCTCTGCCAACCGGGGCCGCTCTGAAAACAAAGGTATGCCGCTTGGAAGCCCTCGTGGCTTCACTCAATCAAGGGGCGCGAGATTGCGCTACTCGGGGGAGAGGGGGCGGACACCGACAATGTGTCCCGGCGCCCCTCCCTTCTGCCTCACTCACCGGCTGTCTTGTGGCGGGCGGGGCTCCTCTCTCCTCACGGGGAGCCTCCCAGCAGCAGCGCGGGTCTCTTCTCTCCTCATGGGGAGCCTCGGCAAGACGCTGCAAGCTGCTTCCTGCTCCTTCGGCTGCCTCGATGACGCGGGGGAAGGCTCGGCCGTCTGGGCAATCCCAGTGCGGCCGGGCGATGACGTCAGCGGCTGCTTTCTCTTGTTCCCGGGCTGCAAAGGTGAACACCGGGCAATGCCGGGTGGGCTCTGGCTCGGTAAAAGGATAAAATACAACGGGGCAATGCCGGGTGGGCACCGGCTCTCAAATTAAAAATAAAGCGAGGTGGCACTCGCTACGCCGACAAATCGGCAGATCGGCTACAATGCCGGGTGGGCACCGGCAATGCAGATAAAGCGCTCCCAAGCGCTGAAGGTCGAGGCACAGTGCTCTCAAGCGCCAAGGGAAGCGCGCTCGGCGCTTCAAGGAGAAATAAAGTGCGCCTAGCGCTATAAATAGAAGCAAAGCGCTATTGAGCGCTGGGGCACAAGGAAAGCGCGCCTAGCGCTATAAATCAAAGTCAGGGCGCCTCCAGGCACAGCAAAGCTCCAGCAGGGTCTGGAGGCAGGCAGAGGGGCAAGGCAGGGCCAGAGCCAGCACACTGGGTCTCCAAGCAGGGAGACAGCCAAGTGGCGGTCCTCTTGGCCCCAGCAGCAGCAGCAGCCCCCTCTGGCAAGATCCTGGAAGAAAACCAAAGACAGGACATATTGTATGGGGACACAGCCCCTTCTTATACAGCACAATCCCTTTGTCTCAGGGTGCAGGGTGGGGGGAAACCAGTCGCAGCTGGTTTTGAAGTACTCTGTTTACCTCAACCACCCTCTCTATTCACTGGCAGGGCTAGGGCCATCAGTCGCACTACAGGGGGTGGAGCCAGCATTGTCTGGGGAAAGTCCAGGCCCATCAGGGACCAGGGGCACTCCTCCCAAGCCATCAAGCATGCTAATCTCACACTCACCACCGGGCAGACCCATCCAGCCTTCCTGGAGCCAGGCTCACCAGCCAGCTCCAGCCAATCACACGGCAGGCATATTTTACAGTAATATGCCAAGACCTAAAAATGGCATTTCTACTCATGACACACACATGCCACATACACCATTGCAAAGCATTCATTCTCACGAACACGCACATACCAAATTCGAGCATGCACTCCCCACGCAGCAGGAATTACTAGGGACACAGACATTCCCCATGCATCCCTATGGGAGAGCAGGCCAGCCTAACTACATGCACAACCTTTACTCTGGGACACAGAGAAAAAGTGCGCACAGACCAGAAAATCATCCACACGGATCACAGATCTAAAGCAAAAAGATTAGGGGTGAACCTGCCTTAAGGGCCAAGTCCAACACCCGCATTAATTGAATTTCCAGTTCTCTCAGTTTATGCATCTCAGCTTCTACCTTTTTTCTAATCTCTTCCTGTTTTCTAAGCGAGTAGCTCAGGGTTTCCCCAGGAACCCCACATTTAAAAGCATCCCATATTGTTACAAGTGCGGCAGACCCTTTATTATTTTCAAAAAATTCAGGGATCCATTTCCTCATGTGTTCGATATAGGATGAGTCATACAGGAGTTTACGGTCAAAAGACCATGGTCTAAAAGTTGGTGAAAAATTCCAATTGAATCTAAGAAGAATAGGATTATGGTCAGAAATGGCCTTAGGTAGGATCCTATCTGGTAAATTGGCAGAGACATTAATAAGGGCTGTAGCTACAAAAAAATAGTAAAGTCTAAAATGCTTCTGGTGAGGGGCAGAGAAAAATGTGTGCCCGGGCAGACCTCCAGCTCTAACATATCCTGTATCCGTCAGCCCAAATTCCTGGACCAGTCCTTTAACAGCTCTGTATACATTTTTCTTTCTGCCAACATAAGGACTGCCACTAGATAAGTCAAATGTCTCTTCTAGATGTAAGTTAAAATCTCCACAGATAATTAACAAAGGTGGCCATAAGGCCAATTCAATGCTTAGTTGGTGTAGAACAGAGGGGCCATCAGCATTTGGCCCGTAAATTGAGCAAATAGTCAAAGTTATTTCACCTAATTTCAGTGCAGCTATAGCCCAGCGACCCAATGGGTCCTCTTTAATATTTTTAACCTGTCCCAGCCCAAATCTTTTTAATATTGCCACTCCTCTTACAGTAGAGGTCTGTCGGGAACAGCTAACAATCTCTAACCCAAGATCTTTAAGCCACCCTCTATTTTTCCAAGCTAGATGACTTTCTTGAATACATAGAATGTTGACAGCCATAGTTTTCAGCATCTGTCCGATTGTCCCTCTTTTTTTTGTCATTTAGTCCACACACGTTCCATGAACATGTAGATATTTAACCCATTATCATTTTTATTTATGAATTTATCACAGACCTCAGAAATGTCGCTTGATATATCAAATGTATTAAGATAAGAAGACACAAAAACAAGCTTAATTTGAAGTTTAACTGCCAAAAATTCACCATTACCTGTTTTTCCTTGCCCCAGAACCCCCCTCCCGTCCCCTTCCAGACACCCACCCTGCCCCCCCACCCTTGCAACACCCTCCCGACAGAGGCGTAAGGACAAAAGTCCTCATTGATGGTGGGTGGCGTGAAATAGTCTCCCTGTCTGTGTTGACCAAACCTGACCTTATCTGATTAACACCCTAGACAGAAGTACCCCATCAAGACAAAGGAGAAAGAAAAAAAAGGGAAATAAATCTTTCCCTAATTAGCCTTACACTGAGTTTTGATCTCAGATACAAAAAAAGATGTCTTCCCCTTATAGACAATTTTCAATTTTGCGGGGTTTAATAAGAACACCTGGCCCCCCTTCGCTTGAATAGGTGTCATTAGCTGCCTAAGCCTCCACCGTTGCTGGACTGTTGTCTGGCAAAAATCAGGACGGACAAATAATTTGTGTCCCAGTCCTTTCCTAGGTTTTGTAGGTCTAGCTAGATCATACTAAGTCTCACGCAGGAGATAATTATGCAGACAAATAAGAATTGCCCTGAGCTGAGTCGCTGCCCTCCCTGCATCTTGTCTTTGAGTAAAGGGAAAGTGGTGAGCCCTTATGATTTCTTTGTCCCAATCCCAGTCTTTAAGGTCCGTGAAAGTTGCAGAAAAAAGATCAACAACATATCGACGAACATCTTTTCCCTCAGAAAGTTCCGGAATCCCCAAAATACGCAAGTTATTCCGACATGCCCGATTTTCCAAGTCGGCTGAGTTTCCAGTTTATATCTAAGTCATTTTTTTGCATCTGATTGATTGAAGTTTTCGGGCTGGAGAGCTCATCCTCAACTGTAGAAACTCGGGTTTCCACTTCTTGAACTCTCGTGGTCGTTTCAGTGCACTTTTTAGCCAATCGACGAGCCACATTTTGCAATTTACGAACAGCCCCCTGTGTCTGAAGCCCCTCTGCTTTGGTTTCCTCCCTATGGGCCATAATGATTTTATACATGGATGATTGTAGGTTATAAATTGATTTTAAGGTGATCTCCCCTTCTCCTTCCCCTTCCCCTCCGAAGTTATGCGCCTCAACCTGAGTTTCTTCAATTTCCGTCTCTTCTGCCTATTCCTGCCATTGTGGTTGATCAATCAAGTTAAGTTTGCTATTGGCAAGGGATTTCTGTGGTTCATTAATTTTCCTAACTGTAACATTCGGGGAGTCAGGTGATAAGACATCTTCTCCCAAGCTTATATTAGCATTAATGTCATCTCCCCAGTCACCAGAAGAAGAGAATTGTTCATTGTCCTTTCCATCCCCGTCTTCTTCCTCACCCTCTGACATGGAGAAGAACAGGCCCCCTGAATCGACAGATTCCGCATCGTTTACGGCAGAAGGCAAAGTATCCTTTTCTTTCTCAAAGTTTTTCCTGGTCTGAGGTGAGACACTAGCCTCCCCCACTGCCTGGCATAAGAGCGCCAGCTCCCTTTCCAGGTCTTGCTCTTGCTCTTGTCCATAGTCTTGCTCTCTAGGGGCTTCCGCTAGAGACATTTCAACTAAAGATAAGTGGTTCTGAATAGCCCTCTTTTTGGGGATTGCACCAGAGGGATCGGGAAGGCCATTATTAGGCTTAGTCTTGAGAGGTATCTGCGCAGAACTACTAACAGCACCCACTGTGCCACCTGTGTTTTTCTTTCCTAATAAATCGAGTACTGTGCACTCCTTAATATTCTCATTGCGCACCCGGGGAATATTGCTATTCACAGGTGTGGTAGCAGTGTTGGATGGAGGGTCCTCATTACAGGCAGAATTAGAATTGGTATTGATATTTTTCCCTCTTCCTCCCCTTCCTTTTGGTGCCATGGCTGTATTTCTTTTTTTTTTATTTCCCACTTTGCCAAAACGTGCTTTTTTCTTTTTTTAAGTATGTTTTTTTTTAAATGTCGATGCTACACACTGTATGATGAGAAGTCCGGAGAATCCAGAAGAAGATCCTCAATCCTTATAGACTGGGATTCCACACTATGAATAACTGTTACTCCTGCTAGACTGCTAGACACGAGCTTGCACTTCTTTTAATTTTTTTTTCCCCAGTCCATTTTCATCAAAATGCAAAACGCACGTAACTCCAAGTAGTCCGTGGTAACCCACCTCCGCCTCAACTGCAGCTTCACCTCCCTCCAACTCCGCCACACGCCACGACTGCTCTCCCCTTCCAGTGCCAGCAATTGTGCACAGCTGTGCTCCTTCACTCTCAAAGCACAGGGGCGGAGGTAGCCATCTGAAGCCGCTCCGTTTCCACCACGCCTGCCTTGCCTTGCCTTGCTCGTCAGGCTTCGTGACCAGGGCTGCCTCTCTCCTTCGAGCGCCGACTCCTTCGCCTTCGCGGCACAGAGGCGAAGCCGTCACCAGTCCCGCACCCACGAGCGCCGCCTTGCTCCTCTCTACCCCGCAGTCACTCGGCGCATCTGTCGGGGAAGACCCGTCAGCAGCTCCACACAATCACCACATCAGGCTCCGAGATACAACACAGGAGACCCGGTTAAAGGACGCCAGGCAGGTCAGCGACAAGTAGGAGCTTAACACACCAGCTCACTTGGCCGCTGCAGCGGCCGCCATCTTGCCTCTCAGAGGTGTCCTCTGTGTGTTTTTCAGTGAATTTCTAAGGTTTTTTAATTGCTAATTCCCAACTATAACGTGGATAAAACCTGTTTTTTTCCAGTGGATATATGTATATAGAGAGGAGAACAAGTTCATTAGGCAGGTGGTACGACTTCCGCCTAGCATGCCCCTTGTTCCACTAAGGTTAGATCTAGGGCTGCGACCTCTACATGAAGAACTGGCCCTTGGTTTATTTGGCGGGGGTTGTGGGCAGTCCCAGAACTGATCAGTTATAGGCAGGGTCTACAGGAGGTCCTAGCCATGCCTAACGCTGGGAAAATTAAATGGCTTAAATTCATTAAAACTGAGCTGGATGGTATAATCCTATCGACACTCTGGTCTGATCCTTCAACCGCATGCCCACTAATTCCCAAAAAGATACTGGCAAAGGTCTACAACGACAGTATACTAGCGGCACTCTGTCGCCAGGAAACCCTGGGGACACTTACGGAGTCATTTTTATGCATTAAGGACAACTACAGTTTTGAACCAGCCCTGGACAAATTATATCCTGTTCTACTCAGGAAACTCTACTTGCAATGGAGGCATGGGACCCTTCCACTACGAGCTCTAACTAGTAAGTGGAGTGAATCAGCAACTAGTCTATGCCGGGCTTGTAGAGTGGCCAATGAATCAGAGCTCCACATAATCTTTTTCTGTCCGGCCTATAATGTTTCCCGCAAGAAATGGATTATGCCCATATGTAGGAGCCTAGGGTTTGCGGAGTGCTTAGCCGCGTTTAGAGTACTGAAAACAGATTTGACTGATCACATTGTCTTTGCTGTGGCTAAATAGGACCTAAGGAAGGAATACCAACACCTAAGCAATTCACTTTTAGCAAAGGGAAGGAAACCTAAAGATAAAGTGGGACATCAACAATCCACTATGCAGGTCACTCTTAGCAAAGTGGATAAACATAAAATGGGACATCAACAATCCTCTATGCAGGTCACTCTTAGCAAAGTGGATAAACATAAAATGGGACATCAACAATTGCACATGAGATAATAAAACACAGAGGTGCAGGTTAGAACATATGCGCAAGAATCACATATACAGAAATCACAATGTGCGGGGTGCACGTAGCACAACACTCAAAAAGGTCCCTCAGGCCAACTGGCCTCGAAAGGGGCGGAATGCCCTGAGTCTCAGTGTCAGGGAAGCTGAGCAGGTAGCAAAACACACAAACCTAAACGGAGCAGTTGCCCACAAAGTGCTGGGCAACTGATGCAGGACAAGTTAGGGCAACGTTGGAGCCAGGAGGGCTCAAGGACAAGGTGGGGAGACACAGCGTGGGAGCCTCGGGCTACAACCAACTAGCTGCCTGTGTCCCCCTAGAGCCTCTCAGGGCTCGCAAAGCAAAAGTGCAAATAGAGCTTCAGCGCTCTTAAAATAATGAAAGTGCCCCCAGAGCCTCTCTCAGGGCTCTCAATCACGATGTGGGCGTGTGGAGCCTCTCGGGCTCAAAGAACAGAATGGCCCCTCAGAGCCTCGTGGCTCTCAAAATTAAGAAATGCTGCCCATGTTGGAGAGGCCCTCTGCCAACCGGGGCCGCTCTGAAAACAAAGGTATGCCGCTTGGAAGCCCTCGTGGCTTCACTCAATCAAGGGGCGCGAGATTGCGCTACTCGGGGGAGAGGGGGCGGACACCGACAATGTGTCCCGGCGCCCCTCCCTTCTGCCTCACTCACCGGCTGTCTTGTGGCGGGCGGGGCTCCTCTCTCCTCACGGGGAGCCTCCCAGCAGCAGCGCGGGTCTCTTCTCTCCTCATGGGGAGCCTCGGCAAGACGCTGCAAGCTGCTTCCTGCTCCTTCGGCTGCCTCGATGACGCGGGGGAAGGCTCGGCCGTCTGGGCAATCCCAGTGCGGCCGGGCGATGACGTCAGCGGCTGCTTTCTCTTGTTCCCGGGCTGCAAAGGTGAACACCGGGCAATGCCGGGTGGGCTCTGGCTCGGTAAAAGGATAAAATACAACGGGGCAATGCCGGGTGGGCACCGGCTCTCAAATTAAAAATAAAGCGAGGTGGCACTCGCTACGCCGACAAATCGGCAGATCGGCTACAATGCCGGGTGGGCACCGGCAATGCAGATAAAGCGCTCCCAAGCGCTGAAGGTCGAGGCACAGTACTCTCAAGCGCCAAGGGAAGCGCGCTCGGCGCTTCAAGGAGAAATAAAGTGCGCCTAGCGCTATAAATAGAAGCAAAGCGCTATTGAGCGCTGGGGCACAAGGAAAGCGCGCCTAGCGCTATAAATCAAAGTCAGGGCGCCTCCAGGCACAGCAAAGCTCCAGCAGGGTCTGGAGGCAGGCAGAGGGGCAAGGCAGGGCCAGAGCCAGCACACTGGGTCTCCAAGCAGGGAGACAGCCAAGTGGCGGTCCTCTTGGCCCCAGCAGCAGCAGCAGCCCCCTCTGGCAAGATCCTGGAAGAAAACCAAAGACAGGACATATTGTATGGGGACACAGCCCCTTCTTATACAGCACAATCCCTTTGTCTCAGGGTGCAGGGTGGGGGGAAACCAGTCGCAGCTGGTTTTGAAGTACTCTGTTTACCTCAACCACCCTCTCTATTCACTGGCAGGGCTAGGGCCATCAGTCGCACTACAGGGGGTGGAGCCAGCATTGTCTGGGGAAAGTCCAGGCCCATCAGGGACCAGGGGCACTCCTCCCAAGCCATCAAGCATGCTAATCTCACACTCACCACCGGGCAGACCCATCCAGCCTTCCTGGAGCCAGGCTCACCAGCCAGCTCCAGCCAATCACACGGCAGGCATATTTTACAGTAATATGCCAAGACCTAAAAATGGCATTTCTACTCATGACACACACATGCCACATACACCATTGCAAAGCATTCATTCTCACGAACACGCACATACCAAATTCGAGCATGCACTCCCCACGCAGCAGGAATTACTAGGGACACAGACATTCCCCATGCATCCCTATGGGAGAGCAGGCCAGCCTAACTACATGCACAACCTTTACTCTGGGACACAGAGAAAAAGTGCGCACAGACCAGAAAATCATCCACACGGATCACAGATCTAAAGCAAAAAGATTAGGGGTGAACCTGCCTTAAGGGCCAAGTCCAACACCCGCATTAATTGAATTTCCAGTTCTCTCAGTTTATGCATCTCAGCTTCTACCTTTTTTCTAATCTCTTCCTGTTTTCTAAGCGAGTAGCTCAGGGTTTCCCCAGGAACCCCACATTTAAAAGCATCCCATATTGTTACAAGTGCGGCAGACCCTTTATTATTTTCAAAAAATTCAGGGATCCATTTCCTCATGTGTTCGATATAGGATGAGTCATACAGGAGTTTACGGTCAAAAGACCATGGTCTAAAAGTTGGTGAAAAATTCCAATTGAATCTAAGAAGAATAGGATTATGGTCAGAAATGGCCTTAGGTAGGATCCTATCTGGTAAATTGGCAGAGACATTAATAAGGGCTGTAGCTACAAAAAAATAGTAAAGTCTAAAATGCTTCTGGTGAGGGGCAGAGAAAAATGTGTGCCCGGGCAGACCTCCAGCTCTAACATATCCTGTATCCGTCAGCCCAAATTCCTGGACCAGTCCTTTAACAGCTCTGTATACATTTTTCTTTCTGCCAACATAAGGACTGCCACTAGATAAGTCAAATGTCTCTTCTAGATGTAAGTTAAAATCTCCACAGATAATTAACAAAGGTGGCCATAAGGCCAATTCAATGCTTAGTTGGTGTAGAACAGAGGGGCCATCAGCATTTGGCCCGTAAATTGAGCAAATAGTCAAAGTTATTTCACCTAATTTCAGTGCAGCTATAGCCCAGCGACCCAATGGGTCCTCTTTAATATTTTTAACCTGTCCCAGCCCAAATCTTTTTAATATTGCCACTCCTCTTACAGTAGAGGTCTGTCGGGAACAGCTAACAATCTCTAACCCAAGATCTTTAAGCCACCCTCTATTTTTCCAAGCTAGATGACTTTCTTGAATACATAGAATGTTGACAGCCATAGTTTTCAGCATCTGTCCGATTGTCCCTCTTTTTTTTGTCATTTAGTCCACACACGTTCCATGAACATGTAGATATTTAACCCATTATCATTTTTATTTATGAATTTATCACAGACCTCAGAAATGTCGCTTGATATATCAAATGTATTAAGATAAGAAGACACAAAAACAAGCTTAATTTGAAGTTTAACTGCCAAAAATTCACCATTACCTGTTTTTCCTTGCCCCAGAACCCCCCTCCCGTCCCCTTCCAGACACCCACCCTGCCCCCCCACCCTTGCAACACCCTCCCGACAGAGGCGTAAGGACAAAAGTCCTCATTGATGGTGGGTGGCGTGAAATAGTCTCCCTGTCTGTGTTGACCAAACCTGACCTTATCTGATTAACACCCTAGACAGAAGTACCCCATCAAGACAAAGGAGAAAGAAAAAAAAGGGAAATAAATCTTTCCCTAATTAGCCTTACACTGAGTTTTGATCTCAGATACAAAAAAAGATGTCTTCCCCTTATAGACAATTTTCAATTTTGCGGGGTTTAATAAGAACACCTGGCCCCCCTTCGCTTGAATAGGTGTCATTAGCTGCCTAAGCCTCCACCGTTGCTGGACTGTTGTCTGGCAAAAATCAGGACGGACAAATAATTTGTGTCCCAGTCCTTTCCTAGGTTTTGTAGGTCTAGCTAGATCATACTAAGTCTCACGCAGGAGATAATTATGCAGACAAATAAGAATTGCCCTGAGCTGAGTCGCTGCCCTCCCTGCATCTTGTCTTTGAGTAAAGGGAAAGTGGTGAGCCCTTATGATTTCTTTGTCCCAATCCCAGTCTTTAAGGTCCGTGAAAGTTGCAGAAAAAAGATCAACAACATATCGACGAACATCTTTTCCCTCAGAAAGTTCCGGAATCCCCAAAATACGCAAGTTATTCCGACATGCCCGATTTTCCAAGTCGGCTGAGTTTCCAGTTTATATCTAAGTCATTTTTTTGCATCTGATTGATTGAAGTTTTCGGGCTGGAGAGCTCATCCTCAACTGTAGAAACTCGGGTTTCCACTTCTTGAACTCTCGTGGTCGTTTCAGTGCACTTTTTAGCCAATCGACGAGCCACATTTTGCAATTTACGAACAGCCCCCTGTGTCTGAAGCCCCTCTGCTTTGGTTTCCTCCCTATGGGCCATAATGATTTTATACATGGATGATTGTAGGTTATAAATTGATTTTAAGGTGATCTCCCCTTCTCCTTCCCCTTCCCCTCCGAAGTTATGCGCCTCAACCTGAGTTTCTTCAATTTCCGTCTCTTCTGCCTATTCCTGCCATTGTGGTTGATCAATCAAGTTAAGTTTGCTATTGGCAAGGGATTTCTGTGGTTCATTAATTTTCCTAACTGTAACATTCGGGGAGTCAGGTGATAAGACATCTTCTCCCAAGCTTATATTAGCATTAATGTCATCTCCCCAGTCACCAGAAGAAGAGAATTGTTCATTGTCCTTTCCATCCCCGTCTTCTTCCTCACCCTCTGACATGGAGAAGAACAGGCCCCCTGAATCGACAGATTCCGCATCGTTTACGGCAGAAGGCAAAGTATCCTTTTCTTTCTCAAAGTTTTTCCTGGTCTGAGGTGAGACACTAGCCTCCCCCACTGCCTGGCATAAGAGCGCCAGCTCCCTTTCCAGGTCTTGCTCTTGCTCTTGTCCATAGTCTTGCTCTCTAGGGGCTTCCGCTAGAGACATTTCAACTAAAGATAAGTGGTTCTGAATAGCCCTCTTTTTGGGGATTGCACCAGAGGGATCGGGAAGGCCATTATTAGGCTTAGTCTTGAGAGGTATCTGCGCAGAACTACTAACAGCACCCACTGTGCCACCTGTGTTTTTCTTTCCTAATAAATCGAGTACTGTGCACTCCTTAATATTCTCATTGCGCACCCGGGGAATATTGCTATTCACAGGTGTGGTAGCAGTGTTGGATGGAGGGTCCTCATTACAGGCAGAATTAGAATTGGTATTGATATTTTTCCCTCTTCCTCCCCTTCCTTTTGGTGCCATGGCTGTATTTCTTTTTTTTTTATTTCCCACTTTGCCAAAACGTGCTTTTTTCTTTTTTTAAGTATGTTTTTTTTTAAATGTCGATGCTACACACTGTATGATGAGAAGTCCGGAGAATCCAGAAGAAGATCCTCAATCCTTATAGACTGGGATTCCACACTATGAATAACTGTTACTCCTGCTAGACTGCTAGACACGAGCTTGCACTTCTTTTAATTTTTTTTTCCCCAGTCATTTTTCAGCAAAATGCAAAACGCACGTAACTCCAAGTAGTCCGTGGTAACCCACCTCCGCCTCAACTGCAGCTTCACCTCCCTCCAACTCCGCCACACGCCACGACTGCTCTCCCCTTCCAGTGCCAGCAATTGTGCACAGCTGTGCTCCTTCACTCTCAAAGCACAGGGGCGGAGGTAGCCATCTGAAGCCGCTCCGTTTCCACCACGCCTGCCTTGCCTTGCCTTGCTCGTCAGGCTTCGTGACCAGGGCTGCCTCTCTCCTTCGAGCGCCGACTCCTTCGCCTTCGCGGCACAGAGGCGAAGCCGTCACCAGTCCCGCACCCACGAGCGCCGCCTTGCTCCTCTCTACCCCGCAGTCACTCGGCGCATCTGTCGGGGAAGACCCGTCAGCAGCTCCACACAATCACCACATCAGGCTCCGAGATACAACACAGGAGACCCGGTTAAAGGACGCCAGGCAGGTCAGCGACAAGTAGGAGCTTAACACACCAGCTCACTTGGCCGCTGCAGCGGCCGCCATCTTGCCTCTCAGAGGTGTCCTCTGTGTGTTTTTCAGTGAATTTCTAAGGTTTTTTAATTGCTAATTCCCAACTATAACGTGGATAAAACCTGTTTTTTTCCAGTGGATATATGTATATAGAGAGGAGAACAAGTTCATTAGGCAGGTGGTACGACTTCCGCCTAGCATGCCCCTTGTTCCACTAAGGTTAGATCTAGGGCTGCGACCTCTACATGAAGAACTGGCCCTTGGTTTATTTGGCGGGGGTTGTGGGCAGTCCCAGAACTGATCAGTTATAGGCAGGGTCTACAGGAGGTCCTAGCCATGCCTAACGCTGGGAAAATTAAATGGCTTAAATTCATTAAAACTGAGCTGGATGGTATAATCCTATCGACACTCTGGTCTGATCCTTCAACCGCATGCCCACTAATTCCCAAAAAGATACTGGCAAAGGTCTACAACGACAGTATACTAGCGGCACTCTGTCGCCAGGAAACCCTGGGGACACTTACGGAGTCATTTTTATGCATTAAGGACAACTACAGTTTTGAACCAGCCCTGGACAAATTATATCCTGTTCTACTCAGGAAACTCTACTTGCAATGGAGGCATGGGACCCTTCCACTACGAGCTCTAACTAGTAAGTGGAGTGAATCAGCAACTAGTCTATGCCGGGCTTGTAGAGTGGCCAATGAATCAGAGCTCCACATAATCTTTTTCTGTCCGGCCTATAATGTTTCCCGCAAGAAATGGATTATGCCCATATGTAGGAGCCTAGGGTTTGCGGAGTGCTTAGCCGCGTTTAGAGTACTGAAAACAGATTTGACTGATCACATTGTCTTTGCTGTGGCTAAATATTTAGGCGCAATGTGGTTCCTGAGAAGTCAGTGCCTTAAGGCTGGTCATTGATTATTGATTGACTGTAGCATAAAATCTGAAACTCTGTATCTTTGGAAAACTTTTATCTACCCGGATGGATTGTGATGTTTTTAATGTTTTACTGTTTTAATAATTATGAAATGTATTCTGTGTATCTTTTATGGTGATAAAATTACCGAAATAAATATATATATATATATATATAACCTACTGGCGGTCGCCAGTAGGTAGTTATAGTTAGGATTTTTTTCAATGTTAAATCTCAAAATTCTATTTGGAATAACTTTGGCACCGGTTGACGAATCTGCCTGAAAATTTCCTGAAAATGGCCTCGTCGAGCTCGGGTCCTTCCTTGAAAGTTTGGGGGGGATACGTCAAGCGGGGGCCGAGATAAAAGGGGGGTCCCAAAACGCGTTTTCCCCATGTAAATTTCCATAGGGCGGTCGATTTCACTTTTAGCCCGAACGGCTCAATGGATTTCCAGCAAACTTGGCAAAATTGAAGGGACTGGTAGCCCGATGTGCCTTTGCTATGTCTCAAGATATGTGCTGCAGTGGATTTTGAGTAATTTAGGTTCAAAAAAATATATATATCTATAGGCGCTCTCCGGTGCGCGCACGGGAGTGCGCTCCAGGCGCGACACGCGACTTGCGCGCAGGAAGCTGATTGGCTCTTGGGTGTCTGTAAACATTCTAAACAGTCTGGAGCGGCCGCCATCTTGTGTCTCGGTAAAATCGAGACACAAGGGGTTTGAAAAAAAAAGGGGCAAATGACCATAAGGGGGAAGAGTAGACCCCCTCTGACCCCCTTGGTTTGATGTAGGGGCTAAAATAGGGTCCTGCAGGGCATTACATTTTTTATTTTTTTTTTTCGTTTTGCGCGGGGGAAGCGCATGGTACGCGCACCGGCGAAGCACGGGGAAAATCCAGGACTATATTTATGAAGGCCTTGCGCTGCTAGTTTTGCGCCTCCTGTGCGTCAATTTTTGTGACGCACCAGCGGTGTAAAAAAATGCGCATTGTTATGCAAAATTTAAAAAGTGACGCATCTATCTAGATGCGTCACTTTTTAAATATAGTGCAACGAGGCACATTTTTTAACACTGCTGTTGTGATGCGTCACTTTTCTGTGCGCACTCCTTATGACATTCCAGATGTGTCATATTTAATGTATGACGAATCATGTTGCAAGGAGTTACAGATACATCAGTATTTCTGACATATCTGTAAACATAAAAGTGATGCGAGGCAGGTGCAAGATTTTGACGCAACAGCATCCTAAAAGTGACGCAGAGAAATCTTATAGATTTCAGTACGTCGTTATTACCAAGCTTTTTGCGGGGGAATGCCCCCTTTGCATACATTATACCTGACGCAGATATAATGTGGCGCAGAGTTTTAAAAAGTGACCCATGTACCTAGATGCGTCACTTTTTAAAAATAGCGTCAGGTATAATGCATGCAGAGGGGGTGTTCTCCCGCAAAAAGCTTTGTAATAGCGACGCAGTGAAATCTTTGAGATTTCACTGCGTCACTTTTAGGATGATGTTGCGTCAAAATCTTGTGCCTGCTTTACAGCAGGTGTTAGACTGACGCAAGCCCTTTCACATGGTGCTTTTTCCATGTGAAAGGACACATTACTGGAGTTGCATCACTTTTGTGACGCACTCCAGCAATGCGTTACTTGGAATGTCATAAGGAGTGCGCACAGAAAAGTGACGCATCGCACCAGTGGTGTAAAAAAATGTGCCTCGTTGCGTTATATTTAAAAAGTGACGTATCTAGGTAGATGGGTCACTTTTTAAAATCAAGCGCCACATTATATCTGCGTGAGGTATAATGCATGCAGAGGGGGTGTTCCCCCGCAAAAAGCTTTGTAATAGCGACGCAGTGAAATGTTTGAGATTTCACTGCGTCACTTTTAGGATGCTGTTGCATCCTTTAAATATAGTGCAACGAGGCACATTTTATTACACTGCTGGTGTGATGCGTCGCTTTTCTGTGCGCACTCCTTATGACATTCCAGATGTGTCATATTTAATGTATGACGAATCATGTTGCAAGGAGTTACAGATACGTCAGTATTTCTCACATATCTGTAAACATGAAAGTGACGCGAGGCAGGCGCAAGATTTTGACGCAACAGCATCCTAAAAGTGACGCAGAGAAATCTCATAGATTTCAGTACGTCGTTATTACCAAGCTTTTTGCGAGGGATTGCCCCCTCTGCATACATTATACCTGACGCAGATATAATGTGGCGCAGAGTTTTAAAAAGTGACCCATGTACCTAGATGCGTCACTTTTTAAAAATAGTGTCAGGTATAATGCATGCAGAGGGGGTGTTCCCCTGCAAAAAGCTTGGTAATAATGACGCAGTGCGTCTTTTTTAGGATGCTGTTGCGCCAAAATCTTGCGCCTGCTTCACAGCAAACCTTTCACATGGTGCTTTTTCCATGTGAAAGGACACATTACTGGAGTTGCGTCACTTTTGTGACGCACTCCAGCAATGCGTTACTTTTGTGTTTACAGATACGTCAGAAATACTGACATATCTGTAACTCTTTGCGAATTGATTAGTCATATATTAAATATGACATATCTGGAATGTCATAAGGAGTGCGTCCAGAAAAGTGACGCATCACTGTTTTCACGTAGCGATGCGTCACTTTTCAGAAATGAGGCCTCCAGTTTATTCACTGTGTCATAACTTTCTTTTCTAACACTCACCTTCTTTCATTCCTCCTACTTCACTTCCTTTCACCTCTCATACCTTTCTGTTCTTTCTTACTCATTCTCCTTTCAATTATCAATGCACTATATTTCACTTACTCTTCATTTTTTTAAGAATATAGCTCTTTGATGAGAATTGGAGGTAGTTCTGAAAAGAACTTTTGGTTTTCTTCTTTTAACTGAACAGGAACAAAAACAGGGAATGGAAACTGCTCAACAGGAGCAAAAAGAAAAGAAAAAAATTAGGGGTGGGAAGGGCAGCGATGGTTCTCCAATGCTCGAACCATGAGCAGGACACTTTGCTCCCCATAGGTGAGGAGTTGATTGCAGTATCTGCATTTGACGACCCCATGGTTAAATGCAGGTTGTATGTTTGCCACCTGCTCCTGCGATTGTTCTCTCCCAGAAGAAGTTGCTCCTCCTGTTGATGTAGAGGCCCCATCTCTGGGAACCTCTTGTGCCAGAGCCCTGACACTTTCCCGGGCAAAATTCTGGGGGTGCCTCCTCTCCACATGGCGAATCATGGTGAAGTTGCCAAAAGAGTATTTTTTTGGGGGGTTACCCCGTGACAGGACCTGTTTGCAGATCCTGCACTCTACTTTTGGTGCATTCACCTTCTTCTGGTCTGCTGGAAACTTAAAAAATTTCCAGATGAAATGTTCTTTGACCTTCGGCTGAGGAGGCTCTTCATCAATGAAATCATTGGAGTCATCTTCACTGCTGGATGGTCTGGCAGCCATGATTAATCAAGGAATATGGAACAGCAAAAAAGGCAGGTCTTTCAGTCACAAAAGTGAAAGAAGAAGTGAAGGAAATGGGTGGGGATTTCATTCATTGTAAAAAAAAACTGTTAGCAACCAATGAAAAGTGTTATTTTAGGGTCACATGACCCGACGCGTTTACGCTGCGCGCTCCGGAGCACTTCCGGTGCGTTTACGCAGCGCGATCGTAGGCGCTTCCGGGGCGCAAACGTGGCGCGATCGTAGGCGCTTATGCGTGCGTTTATGCGCCGCGAACGTAGGCGCTTCCGAGGGCACTTACGTTGCGCGCCGAAGTGACGTCATCAAACTTTTACAGAAATGCATAATCATTTTCCTTATTAAAAAAAACTAATTTTATTTGTATGGTACGAAATGTTTTGCATTATTATTAACTTTTCATTCATATTTTTTTCACGAACGACAGTTGCGCTCTGGGTGCGCTTTCAGATGAGCTCACGGAAAAGCTTACCGGAGAGCTTAGCTGAAAGCTTCCCGGAGCGCGCACCCAGAGCGCAAAAGAAAAAAATTATATAAAAAAAAATGAATACTTTAAAAAAAACAGCAAATTGTACAAAAAAAAAAAGGTTAGAAACTCGATATACAAAGGAATTAGCATTTAAAAAACCTATGAAATTCACTGAAAAAAACCATAGGTTTCACACCAGTTATAGTTAGGAATTAGCATTTAAAAAACCTATTAAATTCACTGAAAAAACCATAGGTTTCACACCAGTTATAGTTAGCTGGAAATTTTACTGACATAAAACCATTGAAATTCCCACGTTATAGTTAGTTGGACTCACTATAACTTGCGCGCCTGCAATGCACTGCTGATGACGTCACATTTTACATCACTCATGACATGGTCAGTGACATCACTCATGACATCACTGATGACACCATCCAGTGAATGTGTGTCTTTCTGAAAAATAAATATGTTTTATATATGTATTTGTAAAGGTCGATGGAAGAATACATTTTTAAATAAGTGTCTAAAAGGATGTTTTTAAAAAAAATTGATTAGTTAACTGGCTTATTAAGTGTATCTTAGTGAATACATATATTAGCGAGTAATGTTTAAATATTTAAATATATGGATCAGAGTTTCACTTTGTGTATAAGTGGCTGCATGGGTTGGTGAGTAGCTACATGTGTGTGTATGGGTTATTAGATGTTTTTTTAATAACAGTATGAGTGTCTGTATGGTTTGGTGGGGGTATTACTTAGCACATAGATGCATCAATGACTGACTCACTGTTTGTATGTGTTTTGAAGACAGCGTATGTGCAGGACTGTATGGGTGTATGAGTATGTATATGTGTGTGTTAGTGAGTGAATGACTGTCTCACTAGTGTCTTTTTGAGTAACTACATATGTTTTAATCTAGTATATGTGAGTATTGATGTATATAAGTGAGTATATGTGAGAGTGAGAGATTGAAAGAGTTCCTGTTTAAATAAGTATGTGTTTCTATAAGTGATTGTTTAAGAGAGTAAGTATGTGTAAGTTTCCTTAGAAGTAATGTGCTAGTGTGTGTATAGCTGTATATGCAAATAAATGGATGTTCAATAGTTTATTTGCATGTGTGAGTATGTGTGTGAGTAACTTTTGGATGACTGTCAGTGTGTAACAGGATGTATATGTGTATCACTACATATGATGAGTTAGTATATGTATGAGTGATTATATAGAACTGTTGCTGAATGAGTGGATGTGTATATAGATGGTGGAATTACTCAATTGGTTGTTGTAACTGGTATGGATATCTCCATTTTTTTGAAAATGTTAGTTTCTATTTTTGAATATGTGTTTCAAGGGTTACATTACACTGAAAGGAGGTCTGTCACTCTGTCACAAGGATGGTGTCATCAGCGATGTCATGAGTGATGTCACTGACCATGTCATGAGTGATGTGATATGTGACGTCATCAGCAGTGCATTGCTGGCGCGCAAGTTATAGTGAGTCCAACCAACTATAACGTGAGAATTTCAATGGTTTTATGTCAGTAAAATTTCCAGCTAACTATAACTGGTGTCAAACCTATGGTTTTTTCAGTGAATTTAATAGGTTTTTTAAATGCTAATTCCTAACTATAACTGGTGTGAAACCTATGGTTTTTTCAGTGAATTTCATAGGTTTTGTAAATGCTAATTCCTAACTATATATAGGGCCTCAAACCTATGTTTTTTTCAGTGAATTTCAAAGTTTTTTTAATAGCAAATTTCAATTGCTATCAAATATAATATTTTTTTATAATGAATCCTATATTGTAAATTTATGTAATACTATTTTTTATATGTATATATATATTTTTTTTTTTTGCCCTTGAGCGCTCCCGGTGCGCGTACCGGTGAGCGCATCGGTAAGTGTAGTCTTGCGGCATGTACTGGTGAGCGTCCCGTTAGCGCTATTGCCGCGAACGAAAACATCATCATGACGCGTCCGCATGATACGCACGGCGTAAGCGCACCCGGAAGCACCCAAGCGCATACGATCGCGCTACGTAAGTGCCCCGGGTCGCGTAGCGCAAGCGCGTCGGGTCATGTGACCTAAAAATAACACTTTTTATTGGTTCAGGACAGTTTTGGTTTCCAAATGATGAAAGCCCTGGTCATGTGACCTGAAAATAAGACTTTTCATTGGTTCAGGACAGTTTTGTTTTCCTAATGATGAAAGCCCCCACCTTTTTTCCTCATTCTCACTTTGTACTTTGAGTGAGGAAGATCTGTTTCCAGACCTATTTGTACTTATTTGTACTGAGAAATGGCTACAGTAGCAGCAGCAGCAGGAGCATCTCAGCCACCACCACCACCACAAGGACCACCACAACACCACAGTGGTGGAGATGAAGAAGAGGAGGAGGAGGATGAGGAGGAGAGGCTCTACCTGCCAGAAGATACTACCCCCTACAAGCCAAAGTAGCACATTGTCTGGGAGTTTTTTCAAATCCCAAGTGGCCTCAAGAAAGTAAATGCGCCAAAGGCGACTTGTCTGATCTGTGGCACTGTACTTTCCAGGGGGAACCCTGCCCAAAAATATTCTTTTGGCAACAACACCATGATTCGCCACATGCAGCGCCGGCACCCTAACAACTATAGTATGGCAGAGGTCAGAGAACTGACCAGAAACCCTCCCCAATCTTCTCCCAGCACCTCCCAAAGTACCCAACCCACTCCATCGGGACCAGAGACAAGGGAGATGGTCCCAAACATCCAAACCCAGTTTGGAAATTTCAAAATAGTGTGCATATTTTGTGGGCGTAAAATTTGCTATGGTGAGCAAAGTGTTAAACTCATCAACCGTGCTGGTGACAACCACAATTTCCCAAAGAAACCTTAATTTTTTTCCAGATTTTTTTTGCTCCAGTTGAGCCGTTTACAATTCCCTATTTTTTGTTTGTCCCCATAAAAATTCCCAAAAAAATATAAAATTGTTCATAAAAGCCAAAAAAAGTACAAAATGTTCAAAAAAACAATAAAAAAATATAAAACAACAAAAAGAATAAAAAAACAGTTCTTTTTAGAGCTACCTCCAATTTATAAAAAAATGCTACATTTTTTTAAAAATCTGTCATTCTTTTTTCCCCATGGTACGCTCCCCGGTACGCTCCCCCCGCGCAAATCGGAAAAAAAAAGAATTTTATTTTTTTGCCCGGCGGGGCCCTTTTATGGCCCCCACATCAAACCTAGGGGGTCAGGGGGGGTCTACCCTGCCCCCTTTTGGTAATTTCCCCCTTTGTTTTTGCCACCTCTTGTGTCTTGATCCTACCGAGACACAAGATGGCGGCCGCTCCGGATTGTTTGTAATGTTGACAGACGCCCGAGAGCCAATCAGCTTTCCGCTCGCGAACTCGCGTAGCGCGCTGGAGCGCGTCCCGGTGCGCGTACCGGGCCTCGCTTAGAGATATATATATTTTTTTAACCTAAATTACTCAAAATCCACTGGAGCACATATCTTGATACCTAGCAAAGGCACATCGGGCTACCAGTCCCTCCAATTTTGCCAAGTTTGGTGGAAATCCATTCAGCCGTTCGGGCTAAAGGTGAGTCCAACCGCCCTAGGGAAATTAACATGGGGAAAACCCGTTTTGGGACCCCCCTTTTATCTCGGCCCCCGCTTAACGAATCCCCCCCAACTTTTAGGGAAGGAGCGGAGCACAGCGAGGCAAATTTCAGGAAATTTTCAGGTAGATTCCTCAACCGGCGCCAAAGTTGTTCCCAATAGAATGTTGTGGATTCCCTATGAAAAACAATACTAACTATAACTACCTACTGGCGACCGCCAGTAGGTAATATATATATATATATATATATATATAAAGGAGCTGTTGAGCTCAAAACACGTCGTTTGTGCCCAAAATAAAATTCTACTGGAAGACACTTGGATCGGTGTGATTTGACATCTGGCCAAGCCTTATTCTGAAAAGAGGGTCTTTGATGTGCTTCATTTTATAAAGTGAAATCCATTTCCAGGGAATTTTCTGTGAAGTTTATTGCTGTGTCTTGTTTGAACCACCATGTGGGAGAGTGGTATGTTCCATTATCTGGGAGTACAAAGCAAGAGAGGCATGTGTTAGGAGAATAGGCATCAAGGTGGAGGGACGCTTTTAGTTTGGATACCAATTTGCACTGATTGTATATATATGATATGGAATGTTTTTATAAATGTCTTCACTTTGTCTTTTATGATTTTAAGTAATCGCATAAAGTGTTTTGACTGACTGGACACCAACATAAGTAGTTGATTCCCAGCACAGCATGTATCACCTGGTGTCAAGGACAGACCAGATCTAAATGAAGTAGTTGAAATATCAACTAGTGCGGGCAGTATTGTAGGAAATGTAAAAAATGAACACACTGCAGAAAATATGAAACATGAAAAGATTGTGCAACATGAAGCTCAAGTAGAAAGCCGTTCTTGGTTAAAAAACATTTTAGGCCCAACACTCACACTAACACAAGCAAGGTGAAAAGTTCACTTACGCATGTAATGGAATAGGAAACTCGAGAAAGAGTTTCCTTTAAAGGCATACTCATGTCTAACAGACTTAAAAGCATTTACGACATCAGCACACATGTCTCCCATCACACCTTGTACCTGCAAGCACATTGTGGCCAGAAGTATAATGAAGAATGTTGTAATGGTTTAGATCAGGAATTCAGGATTGTGAGGTCACATGTCTTTGAGTATGTTTGCATCTTAAAACTGTAACTTGCAAGTCAACCATTGCTTACTATGTGTTATAAATAATTGTATTGATTTGTATAAAAAGGCTTGTCTACTAACAGGCATTTGAGAAAAACCCCAGAGATAGCCTGAGCAGGACTGAGGTGTTTGTTGTGTTTTTCTCCCTGTCGCAACAGTTAGTAAATACTGTCTTTGCACTGCCAAAAAGAGTCTGAATTGTAGTATTGGATGTTTTGTCATTCCGCATCAAGGGTAACGCATTGGGTGCCTCTCCTAGTCCAACAAGAACCCAATCCATGGGGGAGGAGCTTAGCGCGCATCCAAGATGGTCGGGTGAGCTCCCGAAACCCTCGCCGCCTCCACCGTCTATCCTGGCGCAAATCCTGTTTCTGACGACGGGTTCTACTAGCCACGACTCTCCTGATCTGAAAGGCCCTTTTCAGAATTTGAATCGGATGCCGGATGCCCGACTTACTCCTTCCTGAAGCCTAGAGGCCTACACCGTGGCTCATCCCGGGACTTGGGCATCTGGAGCACCCCGAAAGTAGTTGAACAACAACGGCCTGTGGTTGGAGGGCGGCTACCCGGGGTCTACTTTCGGTTTAGTTTTCCCTGTCTACGAAGATTGGAGGTGGCTGCCTAGTGCTCGAGCCGGCCTGTGAACGCAGTCACTTGATTAATCTTCACCGACGCCCTGCATTTCAACATCTCGTGGTTTTCCTTTGGGGGAGCCATTTACACCAGGTCCCAAAAGCCCCTGAGGGGTGCGCAACCCACCATGGCGGCCAAGTCTGAGAGTGATAAGCGGTCCCTCAAGAATGCGACTCGTGGTGGTGGGACTCAAATCACCATTATGGATAGATTTGCGCGCAATAAGGGCTCGCCCAGCGGGACTGGTAAAACCCCGGAGGACCTTGGTGGTGGCCCCCCGGAATCTGAGGAGCCAACACTTTGAGATGTGATGGGCGCCATCGCCAGCATACAATCGTCGATGGGCCAACAATACGAGACCTTGGCAGCCAAGATCGACACAGTGGCGGTGGATGTGAGCCTGATCAGGGCGGACTTTGCCAAAACCAACGAGAGAGTTAAGTCGTTGGATGTCAAGACAGCCAGTCTTACACGGATGTCTCCGAACTCCAGACTGAGATCCGGACTCTTCGATCCTCTAGTGACCAGTGAGGATTTCGAAAGTCGCGTTAGGCGCAATAATATACGCATAGTCGGAGTTCCGGAATCATCAGCCGATCAAGCGACGGACTTGCTCGTTGAAGATCTGATCGTCAACAACCTTGCCCCTAAGGGCCTGAGTAACCTTTTTGCGGTGGAGCATGCCCATAGAATTCTGGGCGGTAGACGCAAGCAGGGGACGGCTCCGCAACCCATCATTGCGCGGATCTTTAACTTCAGGGACAGGGACGCCATTTTGCAAGCTTCGAGGACTGCCGGTCCCACTAGGTTCGAGAATGCATCCATCAACTTTTACCCTGATTTTACCCCTTCGGTGCAGAAGCGGAGACTGGGATTTACTGGAGTGAAACGGAGATTAAGAGATCTGGGCATGAAGTATGCTATGCTTTTCCCCGCCCGATTGCGCATCAAACATAATGAGCGGGTGCTCTTCTTGCACATGCCAGAGGTGGTCAGTGACTGGTTGGACACATTATCTATGCCACGGGACAATGTGGAACAATCCAGAGGTGCTGAAGGCAGCCAACGGGACCAGGAGGAGTAGGGGCACCGGTGTGTGCTTCCATCGTATTGTGCTACGGTCGATTGTTCTCCCTTTTTTGGGTCGATTACTTTTTTCTTCAAGATAAGCCCTGGGGCGGCGGGGAGTTCGGGGACTTTTCCTCCTCCGGGGTTTTTTTCCTTTTCTACTTGTAGTTTAGTATTTGGGGTAGGGAGACAGGCACACTGCTGAATGGGGTGGTTTTTTGATTTACTGCAGGGGTGCAGGGTGGGGGGTTGTTGTTTTGGTGTTCAGGGGGAGGGGGGAAGAGTCGTCTTTTTTCTGTTTGCATTGTTCTTGAGGCTACGTATTGCTGCTTATTTTGTGTTTCCTTCGTGGGGCTTGGGGGACCCGACTATCTACTTTCGGGATGGGGGGTAGGGGGTTGAGAGTCTTGAGTTGGAACGTCAACGGCTTGGGGGACAAAATAAAACGGGGAATTGTACTCCAATATGTGAAGCGCCACTCTCCCGACATTGAAGAAACGCATCTGGTGGGGAACACGTTCCATGCAATGAATCAGAGGGGCTACAGGTTGGTGGCACACTCGGGGTTCACTTCAGGCTCTAGAGGGGCTGGTGTTATGATCCATAGTTCCCTTCCCTTGGAGATTGATGAAACATTATTGGATGACAGGGATAGGTATGCAGCGATTGTTGGGAGGTGGGAGGGGAGAACGGTAGCCATCCTCTCGGTGTATGTCCCCCCGGGTTTGCAGGCCACCACCTTTGTTGACCTGGGGAAATTGGTACTGAGGCTTCCTGAGGGGCTTCTGGTGGTTGGAGGGGACTTCAGCTCGGTGGTTGATGGCCTGGTAGATAGACATCCTCCCAGGGCTCTTACACCGTCGCAGTCCTGCCTTAGTGGTTTCTTGGAAATATTTGGTATGGTGGACTGTTGGCAGATGCTTCACCCAGGACAGGCTCAATATACTTTCCACTCCGGGGCCCATGAGAGCTTAGCCAGACTTGACTATATTCTTGTGCCCGCAGCCCAGGCCACGACGGTGCGAGAGGCCCCACATTTGCCTAGAGGCATTTCGGATCACTCCCCGCTATGGACCCATATAGATCTCCATTTGGACGCAGGGGGCCGGGTCGCCCCAATTAATCCCTGGCATCTCCGTGTTCCAGAGACTAGGGCGGGGGTGATTAAAGCTATAGATCACTACTTCGCTGACAATGTGGGATCCGTGTCATCATCTGTGTCCCTTTGGGAAGCTTTTAAAACGGTGATACAGGGCCAGACTCTGTCGCTGGTCGCCAGCTCTAAGAAGCGCCACAATGGGGACGTTGAACAGTTGGAGTCTGATATAGTGGCTTTGGAGAGGGATCTTGAGAGTGGGGTCACGCGTGAAAAAGTACATGTTTTGCAACTGAAGCAGTCTGATTATAAAGCCTTGGTTACGAATGCCGCGAAAGGTATGAGTCGAGAACAACAGGGCCGTCTGTATGATGTGGGCGACAAGGCGGGGAAGTTGATAGCTTGGTTGGACAAAAGGGAGAGATTGAATTGTGTGGTGCCTGTGATCGAGCGAGTGGATGGTGTACGTGTGACGGATCCGCTGGAGATTGTGGAATAGTTTGATTGTCACTTTCAAATGGTGTATGCGCCGATCTCGGACCGGCCAGAGGAAGACTCCCATCTTTTGCTTAGGTATATTGCTTTGCCTTGCCTGTCCGATTTTGATAGAGAGCTAATGGAGGCGGATTTCTCCACTGATGAAGTAGCGCTCGCTATTCGCTCCATCCGCTCTGGAAAAGCTACGGGCCCAAATGGTATACCCATCGAGCTGTACAAGTTGTGTCCGGACAAAATGGCGTCGTATCTTCGCTCGATGTTCTTGGAGTCCAGGGAGAGGGGTTCGCTTCCCCGTGATCTGCGCTTAGCGTCTATCATGGTGATCCCTAAAGGGTGTAAACCCCGTGAATTTTGTACCTCCTATAGACCTATTTCACTTCTGAATGTGGAACCTAGAGTCTTGGCGAAAATATTAGCAAACCGTCTGATTAAAGTGATCGGATATTTGGTGCACCCGGACCAATCTGGCTTTATTCCAGCCCGTAATACCGCGCTGAATTTACGCCGTCTTCATGGCGTGCTGGCGAGGGCGGAGACGTTGTGTGAGCCGGCCATTTTGGTTTCGTTAGATGCCACCATGGCATTTGATACAGTGGAATGGCCATATCTATGGGCGGCTCTGGCGAAGTTTGGCTTCGGACCGGTGTTCATCGGCTGGGTCCGACTACTGTATGAGGAGCCCCTTGCCCAGGTGGTCGTCAACGGTCGAGTGTCGGCTCCCTTTGTTCTGGGAAGGGGTACGCAGCAGGGATGCCCTCTTTCTCCGCTGCTTTTTGCCCTGGCACTTGAGCCCTTGGCAGCTTGGTTGCGATGGGAGCCATCCCTCAAGGGTATCAGGTGGGCCCCCGGTTTTGAAGATCGCATTTCACTTTATGCGGATGATATTCTCCTTTACCTCACCTCCCCTCGGAAATCTTTGGGAGTCCTGTTTGACGTCCTTAATTCCTTTGGAAGGAACTCGGGACTGGTCATCAATTGGGCCAAGTCCTGTGTGTATTCGCTCACGGACGATACACCACTCGTACCGCGCAACTGTCCTATACAAATATCATCCACCGGGTTTAAATATTTAGGAATCCATATTTCGCGTGATTCGGCTGTCAGGTATCGACTCAACTTACTCCCCCCGCTTACTCGCTTAAAAGCAGATGTGAAAGCCTGGAGCAGACTGCCTCTATCCCTGGTGGGTAGGGCAGCCTTATTCAAAATTATGTCCCTTTCCAGATTTTTGTATGCCCTTCAAAATACTTTAGATCTAGTGCCTTCCAGCTATTTTCACGAGATCGAGTGCCTACAAAGGAAACTGTTGTGGGTCGGACGTCCCCGGATTGCTTTGGCCAAGCTTACGCTGCCTTGGTATGATGGCGGTATTGCGTTGCCGGATATACGACGATATTACTGGGCCTCTCAACTGAGCTCGGTTAATCATGCGATGTATGGTCCGGCTTCTAACCCGGCTTTTGCTATGGATAAATGGCTGCTTCCGGGCGGAGATTATAACAGGGCGCTTTATTCAAAACGGTCCGATGTGGCATTGACTGGGCCTACCAGAGTTGCGGTGCGGGTCTGGTACAACGCTAATGCTGCTATGGGCTGGTCGGATACTCTCACTCGAGTGACTCCACTCTTCGCTGCTGAGAAGTTGGGCAATTTGTGGATGACTAAGGGATTTGATAAATGGGACCTTATTGGGATTAGTAAGGTGGGAGATCTTTGGCGGAAGGACAAGATAAAATCCTTTGAGGAGTTGCAGCTAGAATGTAAACTCGGTCCTCGAGAATACTTTCGATACCAACAAGTCCGACACGCTCTTTCTTCTGCTTTACCGGCTGGCACGCCCGTTCCAGAATCCTCACCCCTGGAGGACAGAGTACTCGATGGACACGTCCCGGACAGTACGATCTCTCTTATATACAAAAAGTTGATAAACGACCGAGCGGACCTTCTTCTACAGCTCCGCGTGGCCTGGACCAGCGATGGACTGGAACTTGATTATGAGTACTGGCAGGCGGCGATATCCTCCCCGAAGGAGGTGGAAATCTCGGCCCGTCTGAGGTTGGTGCAGTTAAAAATCCTACACCGTGTGTACATGACGGGTCCTTGCTTGTTACGTATGGGGTATGTCTCAGATGATTTGTGTAAACTTGGCTGTGGCATGGTGGGTACGTTCCTTCATATTATGTGGGAATGTCCTGCGGGAGCGTCCTTTTGGAATTGTGTGCATGGTGTTATGTCTGAGGTGACGGGTGTTATGCTTTTGCCGGAGGCCGGAAGGTGCCTCTTAAATGTGTGGGAGCCCAATGATTATAATGTGGCCCAGACGCTGTGGGCCACTTTGGGTAACATGATCGCCAAGTGTGACATTGCGCAATTGTGGGGGTCAGCTAGGGCACCGAGTCTTTTGGCCTGGTCTAGGAACATGGACTGGTGCATGTTCCGTAAAAAACTGTTTACATTGCTCGGGGCAGGCCCAAGAAATGGGGGAGGGTATGGAGTCAGTGGAACCAATATCGTGGTGAAATTTGTTCCCCTCCTTTTGAGCCTCCACCGGAGGTGCTACAATCCCCTTAGCATGATGTTCCTTCTAGTCTGGAATTTGTCTATGTGTTGCTGGCTACCTCTTGTTCCCTCTTTCTCCCCCTCCCGGCTGCTCTTACTGTTGACTGCGTACAGTTGTCGATGTGGTATGCCCTCCGCAGAAAGGTTAACTTATGTTTCAGCCTTTCGTTTAGCCTATGCAGTTATTTTCTTTACTTTTTGGGTGGTAGGTTTTTTCAAAATGTAAAATTAAAACCTTATTCCTCCTGTACAGTGAAGTATGACATAACATGATTCGTTAATCGCTGCCGGGCCATAGGGTTGTCAGCTGAAGGGCTGTGTATTCTTTCATCCTGATATGATATTGGAATTGTTGCCAGCCGACCCGAAACGACTGTATGACTGCTATTGTATTTTCGTGTTTATCAATAAAGGTTTTAAAAAAAAAAATAACCCAATCCATGAGACAGGTCTATGTCATGGCTCACACACATGATCGGTGTTCACCTACGACACAAAATGAACATTAGGGATCCAGACAACAGTACAGTTGGGCACTCAGGGCAGAGGTACATGTCTCTTACCATGCAGAGGTCCTTTCCTTCTCAACAGGTGGATATTGTTTGCTGCTGATGAAGATTAATATAGCTTAAAATGCATGTTGGTAAAATGTAAACAGTTTTGCTGTGTCTATAGAACATAACTGTCACACCATCAGTGTTTGGCAAGGGATCATTGATTTCTGTGATAAAAACTATGTAGATAAAACCATACACAATCTGAACAGCTTACGGTTATAATTATTGTTAGAGGCTTTAAGAGTTTTAGCATACTATACACATCTGATAGTGCTCACTGCCTATATTATTTTGATCCATGATGATTTTGTAAGACAATTGTAATGTTTCCTTCAAGTTGGTGGCCTTTAATTTCCAATTTTCCAATAGCCTCTACACAGACATATTTTTAAGTGGGATACTAGACTGTAAAGTATGTACATAAGAAAGATCAGCTATTCATATTTCATAAAGCAGATAGAGCAACTTGATTTTGTCTAACTCCTGAAGCTTCAGTATGTTCTTTTGAGACATGAGACTCACATGCACTATTTATGGAAGTGTATCATATGGTCATCCTCTTCCTCCCTTTGGTAAAAAGCACAGATATAAATGTCCTTCTGAATTTGTCTTTCATGGGCGATTTTTATTGTCTTTAGCTTGTTTGATTTGGTATTCATCTCTAGTTTCATCTACAACTTTATTCAAATATGTGGGGCATGATGTGGTGCTCATAAATGTATTTTAAGTTGCCTTGTATTTTTCCTAATTGTCCTGTGCAGGCTCCCTTTTGAATGACATTTATTTGATGAATGAAATATAATAAAAGGGATTATAGGATAATGTACAGAAACACTTTCTCCAGTTTTTTTACCAATAATTTGTTTCTATATTTTGAAGTATTTCGTTTGAACTCTATATGTTAACACAAAAAGTTTGTATTCCACAATATTACCAATTCTAAATGAATATTTTCAAAATATTTCATAGTAAGTATAACATATATCATGTAGTCTTTAAATGCAAAGGTTGTTTTAGTTTTTGTGCAAACTTTTTTGAAATACACAGACAGTTTCCTTAAAAATGTGTTAATGTAAATTATAGCTTTGATGGGTTCATGGTTCATAAAAAACGTGTTCAGCATTGAGAACACTTCTTGTGGGGGGTTTATTTTATTTATACTAAAAGCAGCAATATTTACAAAAGGCTTCTAAATCTACTAAATAAAATGTATATTTTGTTGCACTCTCTGTAATTACTTGC
Organism: Lissotriton vulgaris; assembly: GCF_964263255.1. NCBI lineage: Eukaryota > Metazoa > Chordata > Amphibia > Caudata > Salamandridae > Lissotriton > Lissotriton vulgaris. The sequence goes on from NC_141685.1 coordinate 728,767,932, forward strand.
ACCACTTGGCATAGTTTTTTCTTGTGCACATTTTTCATTTAAGCTCATCCATTGAACATGAGAATGATAGATTCCTTTGTATTAGTTATGGGTACAATTCTTCGATAATTCAGCAACTATAATCAAACATTTATATGCATAAAGCAAAGATGGAAAGAGAAACAGAAATCTCATTAAAATAAAACAATAATAATACACTTGGAATAAACTAGAAGAGCCTAAGTAATAATTTCATTTACTCACTGAATTAAAGAATAAAGCTTCTGCCTCTGGACCTGTCTCTACCTCAAACACTATCAAATATTTGAACAATATATGTTCTCAAAGAGGTTGAACACTAGAATCAGGAGTGGAAAAAATGTATGTTTCCTTTTAAATTATAATTATTATGAATTGTACTGAACCATACAATTAACAATTGGCATTACATGTTTGGATTTGTAACTTTTAATAATTAATCTTTCTCTCTTGAATTTCAATTAACCACATTGAAAATGGCCAGCAACACTAGTTGACTGACTTCTCCAGTTACAACTGCCTGAAAGTATTCTTGTTTACCAGCACTATACCTGTGCCTAGCTTTTTTTTAACATAGATGTGCATATCATAATCTTTAGTATTGGTTGAAATAATGGGCTAAATGACACAAAAGTAGGAAATCTGCACATGTACTCATATCTAATCCAAATGTAGATTTACTATATTTTTTGACTACGGAAAATTCCTGGTAATCCACATGGAAACCTGCATCATTTCGTATTCTATACAGGATTTAATTACCACTCTAAGGCATTGTCCACAGCTTTTATGGCCCAGGAAGGTTGTATGTGATGCTAGAAGAGGGGGCCAGATACAAATCCACCATTTTCCATAAAAGAAGAGATGTGGCTGAAACATGAATTCATTCAAGCCTACAGGTTGTCAGGGCTAGGAAATCGGGATAGGGAGGAGAGGGAAAACCCAACTGAGAATTTAGTATCAGCAATCTGATTCTACATGATGAACGTTATATGGTCAATAATTTACCTAATAACAAAGCTACCAGTGCTATCAGTACTTCACGTTAAACAAGGCAAAGCATGAGTATACATGGTGATAATTGCAGAGGAACGTTACAAAGTAGGTTGTGGATTAAATAGGAAATCTGTTTCCAAAAATCTGTCAGAAAAGTGAAAGCTTCTGTTACACAATCGACTGTTGACCTGTGGATGTCTGGGCACAAGCTCATGTTAAATATGACAGACATTTTCTATGTAAACCTGAGGTTTATAAGGTGTGAACATTTTCTTTGCAGAACCACCCAGATACCATATGGCCCAGCAAAAGGTGTCTTATAAGTGGCTAATGCATTTCTGTCAACCTCTTGACCCAAGCGTGCAGATCATATGAGATGTTTAAGAGGGTGATGCCAATTGAAGGGATGGAATTCCACCTGAAGTATTAAAGTTACTAACCTGTTAACACCACCGAAGGTTTCACTAATTTAAACCTGGTTACACTCCTGTTAGCTATGGCAGAGAACAGACAGGCTTAACTTAAAGGAAATGTGTATAGCATTTAAAAGTGCCCAAGCATTTACAAAGTCAAAGAAACAAAACAATAAAAATTCCAATACGGGGGGGCGCTAGAGGGCGCACAGCGGAATGGCTGCCTCTTGAGTCATCTAACGGGCCGATATGATGGAAAGCTGGTGAAGTGGATATCGAAAAAAGTATATAACGCAATCGGAATGTGAAGGGAACAACGAGGTGCAGAGTAACAACAGAGAAGAGCCTCGGTGGTCCCGGAATTGGCCTCGGAGACCAGAGTGGCTAGCGCCCAACTTGAAATAAGATGGCGGCCCCATGAGTCAATTGTATAGCGAGAACTGCTGGACTGCCTACACGATGGAGAACCATGCTCTGTGAAAATAGCGAAATATGCAGGTAGCAGTGCTAACAGCAGCGAGGACGAGAGGACATTGTTGATCGGTGTTCAGATACGGAAGTGAGTGTTCCAAAACACTGAAGGCTGGCGCGGATCGGGACGCAAAATAATGGCACGAAAAATCGAACAAGCAAACTGACCTCGGAACAACGGCGGTACTCCTGCGCCAGAATGGCTTCGGGTCTCATCCACTGCGGGCGAGGGCATCCATGAGACATCTCCTCGAAGACGACCAGTAATCAGCAAGCCCTGGAGTGCAGCTGAAGGGTGGTGGAGCGTGATCCGGAGATGCAAGATGGCGGCGCCCATGAATAAGTAAGGTGCGGAGGCAGCAACGTAGTGTGTAGCACATAACGGCAAATGCGGGTAACAGAGCGGCTGAAGTGCGCTGCAGGTAGCATCACAGCGAAGAAGCGGTGGGACCCCTACTGTCTATGCGCTGATCTGGGACGAACCGGAGACACCCGATGCCAAAGAGATCATCCACACATTAAAAGGGTGCCAAAAGAGGATTAGCGGAGTACATACCAGGAGGAGACGGTAAACGGGTCCCATACGCGCTTTATGACCAGCGCCAGCGGGGTAACGCTTGAAGCGCGTGGAATCATGCGACATACCGGCATGACACAGATGAACTCCCTCTGACAGCGAATTCATAAATCAGAGACAACGCTTGAGTTAACTAGCACCGGGCGAAGCGAGGCACTTGCCGACCTAGGAGTGGGAGGTGTTCAGCGATTACACCTACACGCTGCCTGCATAGAAGAATTGGTTGCCTATACTATATATATAAGTTGAAGGTACATAATATCTGATATCTGCCTACACACACAGACTGAAAAGATCTATACAGCGAGCGCTGGGATATCGGAGGCCAGCGAAATGGGCAAACCAGAAAAAGTGCAGACCAAGCTGGCATTTGATCATAAAAAGGCTACGAAGGGAGCCACTGCACCCTCAGACCCTGAAATCGACAACGACGCGGAGTCGCAAAATAGCATGGAGACAACACTGAGAGTCATACACAAAAGCCTGCAGGACGTGCACGGCAAATTGGATTCCATCACGCAGAGAGTTCACAATATGGCTGCAAAACTCGACAAGCACGGTGAGCGGTTGGAGGAGGCTGAAACGCGCTTGTCGGCTGTGGAAAATGAGTCCCGCACGACAACGCAGAAATGTTCTGAGATGGACAGAGTGCTAGAAGTCATCAAAAACAAGTCTGAGGAGTTGGAGGCGCGGTCCCGCCGCAATAATGTACGCATAGCGGGTGTCCCTGAATCAACCAACACTGGGAAGATGGAGACATATGTGGAAGACCTGCTGAGAACGATATTTGGGGCTGAGCAACTGTCGGCAGTACTTATTGTGGAACGTGCGCACAGAACACTAGCACCGAGACCGAAACCGGGGGCTCCCCCAGGCCCGATAGTGGTGCGCCTGCTAAATTACAGGGATAGAGACGCAGTGCTGAGAATGGCAAGGGAGAAACAGACAATTGAACATCAGGGGAACAAGCTACAATTTTACCCAGACTTCACAATCAACGTGCAAATGGCACGGAAAAAATTCACATCGGCGAAGCAGAAACTAAGAGAGATGGGTATTGACTATGCAATGCTCTACCCGGCCAGATTGAAAATAACCAAAGATGGAAAGTCATGATCTGCCAAACTCCCAAGGAAGCGAATGAATTCATTAAAAAGATGGGACAGTGGCGACGGGAGCAACAACAACAGGAACAGAACCAGGATTCAGATTGAGGCACGGGCAGTAATGTGCGACGCGAATAAATGATGGTGAACAAGACTACGCCAAGCTACATACAGCACCACTGAACTATTGCTACACCATGCATGGGAGAAGGAAAACATTTGCCGAGTGCAGATATGAACAGAGACCCCCCCTTCTGGAGCAGTACAGACGTTGAACTAATATGTGTGCACAGGGTGGGATGCGAAAGCAACTACTGGGAAGTTAGTTGCTGTAGCGGCTGCGGCACTGCCCAGGGGGAGGCAGATATGGTGCCATGGAGAAGTGTTGCACTATATCCGGCAATGCGTGGAGAACATAGCGAGGCGTGGTAATGTATTGTACATGATGGCGGGGAGTCCAGGTAATGGCCGGTTGGCTAGGAATTTTGTTGATATGAGGGGGAAGAGGAAAAACAATTGCTAAACGGTCTGCGCTAGCCACAGTTGGAACTGCAGGATTGACTGGGTTCGCCTATCGCTGACTACTGTAGACAATGTAAGTGTGGTAGGAGATGGACACTGGTACAGTAGCTTCACACGATTAAACTGCTTAGTTAACCACGAATAAAAACATACTAGCACCGTGCGCGAAACCCTGGCCACATCCACCATGTTGGATGCAGTTGTGTGACCCAGGTGGACCCCCCGATAGTGTGACCCCCTACAATGGTATTGTTACGTTAACTGTTCATATAAGGGTGTGTCTTTGGCATGTTTGGGGTGCTGAAGTGGGTGAGGGGCGGCGGGGAGGTGTTGGGGAAGTTTGGTTCATAACACTGCATTTGAGAGACACTGCCGGAATCCAAGGGAGGAATGTAATTGTTTATACATTGAAACTGCTACAGAGACCACATCTCACATACAAGACTAACAGTTCCAACCCGAGTATGATGGAATTAGAGACAGGATATGGGTGAGCCTCTAATGTCAGGTAGGCTAAAGTTAATTACCTGGAATGTACGTGGCTTAAAAAACCCCAAGAAAATAAGGCAAATACTGGCATACCTAACACGACTGCACATTGACATAGCCTTTCTCCAGGAGACTCACGTTGATCCTCATGCACAGACACATATTGGTACCAGGTGGGCGAAGGCGACATATGGAGCGGCCTACTCCTCGTTCTCGAGGGGGGTGCTAATATTGATAAGAAGAGGGTTGCATTTCATAATGGAGCAGGTGCACACTGACAGTGAGGGGAGATATGTAGTCGTCACAGGCACCCTGCGGGGACACAGAATGAACCTACTGAATATATATGACCCAAATGTAGACGATTCCATGTTCTATACTAATATTTGGATGAAGCTAGCTGAACTGCCCGATGTCCCGGTGGTGTGGGGAGGGGATTTCAATGTAGCCTTAAATGACGATATAGACAGGTCAAGTGCTTCGACAGAGACCCACAGACATGCGTTGAAGAAACTGCACAACATATTGGTAGATAGGCAACTAGTGGATCTCTGGAGAACAAAACACCCAAACAAACTGGAGGCCACGCACACGACGGCGGCCTATGGCAGCTGGTCACGGATAGATTACCGTATTGAGTCATCGGAGGTGCTGCAGTGGATGGTAGACGTTACTCACCTTCCCCGGACACAATCAGACCACAATCCGGTGTTACTGACGCTCGATCTCCCCAACTATGTGCCCCGCCCCCATTTCATTGGAGATTCAATGGGAAAGCCCTACTTGACCCGATCTATAAGGCCACAATAGGTAAAGCCATAGCAAAATATTTGAGCTCAATGCACCCACAACAGATGATCCGGGGATACTGTGGAAGGCCTTTAAGGCCACAATTAGAGGGGTATGTATCAGCCCGAATGCAGGTATATTAAAAGACCTAAGACAGCAATTGGCGAGAGTAGAAGGTAAAATAAGAGAACTTGAGGTGGAATATGCAAGGACACAGGATCCGGGTATATTGGGTACAATTCGAGGAGAACTTACTCAATACCAAAAAAATGCAGAAGCAGAACTAAATTATGTGCATAAAAGACAGATAGCAAGACATTATGGTGAGGCTGGGAGACCTGGCGCTAAACTAGCGGCCAAAATTAGCGCGAAGAAGCCACCACCAGTGGTGGCGGCGGTGTGTGATGCAAACGGGGTGCTGCGACATGACACTACAGGAATATTGGAAGCCTTTCGAAATACGTTCGGGAAGTTGTACACGGCTGACACAACAGCTCCAGAGGATGAAATAGCGCAATATTATGATGATGTATCCTTGGCCTGGCTATCGGATAATCAGAGACAGTACCTGTCCCTACCAGTAATGGTAGAGGAAGTCACGGAGATCATACAATCATTGCCGAACGGCAAAGCACCCGGGCCGGATGGGTACACAGGGGAATTTTATAAGGCTTTTGTAGATGTGCTAGCTTCCCATATCGTGACTATGCTGGGCGATGTACATGAGAAAAGACACTGCCACCTTCCCTAAGGGAGGCTATGATTTTAGCGCTGTTGAAACCAGACAAAGATCCGACTGCGTGTCAATACCAAAATACTCTCTAAAATCCTGGCGACAAGGCTGCAATGCTTAATGCCGAGATTAATCCTTCCCGACCAGTCGGGATTCATTCCAACCCGATCGACTTCGCACAACACGCGAACCTTGTTTGCATTGTCTCACTATTTGACACCTGAGACGAAGGCCGCGGCGATACTATTAGACGCCGCCAAAGCGTTTGACACCATAGCATGGACATACCTGCGCACTATATTAGGTAGAATGGGCTTCCCACCAATGTTCCTTCAATGGATGGCATTATATACACAAAGCCTGTAGCACGCATTCGGATTAACAAATGTGTCTCAGACCCCATCACTATAGAAAGGGGCACTAGACAAGGATGCCCACTCTCCCCCCTCCTATTCGCCATAGTGATAGAGCCCCTAGCATGCAAAATCCGAAAGGAACATCACTACTCTGCATTGCAATTTCCCCAAAGACCACTCCACATTTCGCTCTATGCGGATGATGTGCTGCTATACGTGCGTGATCCAAAAGATAATCTGAATCCGCTTCAACAGGAATTTGTTAAATTTGGATACCACTCTGTGCTAAGTATTAACTGGGCAAAATCCACGATGATACCGCTCACTGACAGCACTCTCCCCTTCCACATGGATTACCCCTTGGACTGGCAGACAGACCCAGTAAGGTACTTGGGGGTGTGGTTCCATAGAGACCCAGAGGAAGTGATCCGCACGAACTACGGTAGTGTGATAGCAGGGCTAGAACAGAAAATAGACAGTTGGATTCAGTTGCCACTATCTATGGCGGATAGAATAGCAATAGTAAAGATGGTGATGCTGCCAAAACTACTCTACTTATTCAATAATATCCCGATCAGACCGCCAGCTCCAGTATTTTGAGCAATAAAATATGCAACCCTAAAGTTAATTTGGGCAGGAAAGACTGCTAGGATAGATTTACACACACTGACATTGCCGTTTGCGAAAGGGGGATTTAAAGTCCCGGACTTTCTGCTGTATTATCTGTGTGCGCAGGCCCAATATGACCATTTTTGGTACCATAAAATCCCATTTCTCACGCACGTGGCGGTTGAGGAGGGGGACGCCCTTCCTATACCTCTGGATGCCATTCTGACACATACCAGACCACCATTGCACAAACAAGATATAAATACCGTAGACGCTACAACTGAAGCGTGGAGGCTGATCGCTAAAAAAGTGAACAAACAACAACTATATACTCCAGAAATGCCATTACATCATCATCCGGCACTGCCGGTTATACAAGAGAAGGTGGGGATGGAGCTCCTTAGATGGGTAGGATTCGACAAGATGGGGGATTTATATCACGAAGGAATGGTTAAGACACTGAAGGACCTAGCATATATCCAAAATCAATCAACGCTTTTTAGATTTACATACTACAGATTACAGAGAGCACTCAAAGCACATTACCCGACCTATCCGGCAGAACCAGACATATTAGTGACCCTACAAATGCTCATCAAATCATCTGACTCCGGACACCTGGTGTCCAGGCTGTATGTCGCATTGCAGGCTGAAATAGGTGCTACAGCACATAAAGCGATTCAGAAATGGGATGCTTGTTTAGATACACCATTAACCGAAGACGAATTGAGTGCGACAGGCACAATCACGAATTACTAACACCAAACGGAAATCTTAGGCTCATACACATTAAATACTTACATCACACATACCACACGCCACTAAGATTGCATAAATATGGCCTGCGAGCAGACTCCAGATGCCAACGATGTGGAATAGATGACGCTGATTTTATACTTATGGCATGGCACTGTAGGGGGGTGGCCCAATTTCGGTTAAATGTTACAGAACTGCTGGGTAAGATGATGGATAGCAGGCTAGATTGTACAATACGATTGTGCCTATTGAGTCTACTACCGAATGTTAGGGCAGGAAAACGAAAGTTTTGTGTAATAGCCCTCCTTATGGCCAAACGTACCATAGCGATGTGTTGGGGGGGTAAGAAGACAACGCAGATCAAACAATGGATAAGTGAAATGGTGTATTGTAAGGACACTTTGAAACTATATGAGGAAGGACTACCAATACGAGCACGACCAAAAGACTACTGGCACTATCTGGTGGATTACTTAACTGGGTTGGATGAACAGTTGTAACAGGAATGAGATGGAATGTATAAAGATGTGGCATGTTATGTAAGGAGAGAGCCCTATTGGACATGGAGTGTTGTAATGCAGTAAAGTTGTAAGCGGCATGTATGCCTCATAGTTGGACGTTACACGTCCAATGGTGTCTTTGAAATACCAATAAATAAAATAAATAAAAAATAAAAAAATTCCAATCTAATTTAGAAAAAGAAAGAAAAATGTAATTGGTTAAAAGAAGCTAAAATGACAAAGACACAATAAGTGGAACCAGAAATTTGATTTTTAAAGATTTAAGTAGAAATACACAAAGACGGTTGCAACTGCCCAGGACCAACGTGCAATTTGAGCCCTGATCAGTTGCACAAAGTGGAGTCTTTCTGGTGAAAGCCTAGAAGACAAAAAGTCAAAATCCAGTTGCTACTGGTCAGCTGGGCACTTCAGGAAAAGACTTCTTGTAACTTGTTTTAGCCTGGTAGTCACACAAGGCCAGTCAACGGATCCTTGGTGTCTACTTCTTTGTTTCGGGTACAATTGGGAGCAGGACCGGGCCTTTACATCTCCTCATGGATCTCAACCTGCATCTATAGCCTTTTATCTGTACTTCCACAGTTCCAGAAAATGTTCTGAGGGTTGTGCCTTGGTGCACCATACTTATGCCTGGCACCAGCTAGTGGCACTTGGTTCTTCTCCAACCAATGAGGAAAAAGATTCCCGGGGCAACCCTATACCCTTTTGCAGCAGCTTCTGTTTTCTCTACTCTTTTTAAATCTCCCCTTAGTGTACCTTATTCCAGAAAATCCAAGAAGCGAAAACTCTTCTGCTCTTGTGCAGGTACTATGTGCCAACATAGAGATGCAGCCAGAGTAATGAGCAGTCCGCTCCTCTGTGGACATTCAGAAACAGTTCTAGAGGGTAGCTTTCCACCCACTGGGTGTATGCCAGCCTGACTATGGGGACCAAGGCTTGGTCTTTTCCAGGAGTCACCTAACATTTACTTCTGACAAGTCAGGACTCTTTAAAGTGAATTAAGTTCCTGGGCTCACCTCAATTGTTCTTCCTGCTAGGGGTAGAAAAATACCGCCCCACAGCCAGGCCTTTGTCCCTGTTGCAGGAGCAGTTTTCATGCTTAATTAAGGTCAAGCACTTGGGTGACTGCAGAGCTAGCATAAATTAGATTCCGAGAGCTTCAGGAAGGGAAAAAGTAACTTTCTGAAAGCTATATTTCCTAAATATGTATTAAAAATCCAACTGTCAATGTTGAATTATTTCAGTTAAAAAATGCCTATAACACACTGTCCCCATCATTGGATGATGTCACCCATGATGTCATCAATGATGTCATTTGAAATGTCATCATTCATATCATCAAGGATGTCACTGAACATGTCATGAACAATTAATAAGTGAGGTTGAAAGCAGTTCATGAAGGGATGCAATTTATAGTTAGTTATCTAAATTAGAACTGGTAAATTTCAGTGTTTTAAAAAGATTTTAACATTAGTTATCTAATTTTAGCACATAGCTACATTGTCACTTTGTGACAACCCTTTGTTTTTTTCAGTACATTTCAGTTTTTTAATGTACATCAAGAAATTGCATCTTACTTAACTATAGCATCACATTAGCCTTTTTTTCTCAGAGAACTTCTTGATGTTTTTCATCATATTCCAAATTTAACATGAGTAAATCTTTCTACAGGCGGACAACCACACTACACGGAGCTTATAGCCATGTGCAATGATGGATGGGTGCAAGGCTGCCATCCCTTCAGGAATTGCTCCCCACTGTCTGAAAGCATCCAACATGACCTCCTCTGCACACAACATCTGGTTGGGTGAATGCAGGGCTTTGCCTGTGGCCAATTTGATATTTGGGTTTTTATTTCAGTGTTATTTTAACGGTTTTACATTTTTGCTTAAACTTTTGTTTTGGTATTTTTTACAATGAATTTCTTTAACTTTTTAATTATTTGTCATCTTGATATCTTTATATAATGAAGCTACTTTTTTATTCATTATGTTTTTGTACAAGTGTTTGCATTGGTTTTTTAGATGGTCCTGCATTGCAATTCTTTTATCTGTCTTGCTGCAAACTATGGCCTGAAGAAATAATTTGCAGTATATTGCAAAACACTGCATGATCTCATCGTCTTTCTCTTTTGTTGCTGCTGTACTTCAGGTGGTGCAATTTCACCTCCTAGTATCCTCTTTCGACCTCTGCTTGAGCAACATGGTTTAGTATATAGCCCACAGGTTGCATTCAGTGAGTGATTGCAAAAGGAGCATGTTACTTTAGGGCACTGATTGTTTAAAAATTAAAAAATTAAAACATTCTAAACCACTGATTGCCTTTTGGGCCTAGTGGAAGGTGCTTCTGTTGATACAGAGCAGTACGAAACTTGATCAATTTCAGCACCCCTTCCAATCTACTCTCTATGACAATGTGCTACAAAAGCCATTTCCTGTGATTCTTAAAACTTGAAAATACCTACCTCTTACTGTCATAGAATGCTGGCAAGAACACCATACTTCAGTACTGATGGAGCAAGGTTTCGCACATAAAGCGCCTTGCTTGGACTCAACCCTCACAAAATAACGAGTAATGTATTAAACAATATGTTTCGTCTTACTAACAATGCAAAACACGACATTTCTAGTAATCTGAGGAAGCTTGCATATGTGCTTTTACTAACCGTAACTCAAAAGCATTAAAATGACTGCTGCAATGCGGGAACTTTTCTACGCATGCGTCTGTCATACTCACGTGACATGAGGTATTCTCTCTGCCTGGTGGGAAATTCTTGCTTCTGTGCACTAGAACTAAGATGGCTACTCTGTGTGTTAATATGCTAACAATTGCACTATTGCTTTTATTAAGTTGTTTGTTCTGCATAATCTCTAATGCTTTAGTTAAAATAAAGTAATGGGAATAGAGTAGAGATAAGTGGTATATAGTGCATTCATTTACTCTTTGTTCTAAATTTGTTTCTCTTTGACTTTGCTATTAGCTCGTATTGGGGCCTGATGTCAAGTCAAGTCAAAAACTTTATTCGGAGACATGTAAATCATGTCCATAAAAGTACATACATATAAGACATGTTAAAAGAAAATACACTTTACAATCGCAATCCGCAAAAAATACAGTATGATACATATAACGAATCAAATAACACATTTTCCAAAACCTAGTTTCAATAACAAGACAGTTATGATCACTAACCATATAGTCTACAACCTTGGCATCAGAGCTAAAATGAGCTAGTTCGGAAGACATACAAATAAAATCAATTACAGTGTTCGCCCCCCTCCCCACAAAAGTTGGCAAGCTATCACCCTTCCCATCCTGCTCAATCTCTAAGACCTCCATATCATAGGCGAGTAGGAAGGAGTTCAAAGTTTCTCCATATGTATTGTGTGGGAAATGTGTAGCTGGCTCTCCAACACGGTTCAAAGTGCCACACAACTTTTGATTAGAGAGAGGGCAAACAGAAATGTTAAAATCTCCAACATATATGTACTCAAAAACTGTATTAGAAGCTTTCATCAATTGTTTGATTGCGATGTCTAATTCTAAAATAACCATGTGTCTGCTAGCATCAAAAACATTATTATACATATTAATCAGTAGAATGTTTTTGTCTGCCTCATCAGCTAACCACAGCAGTTGGGAATTATTGCCCACGGTGATATACTCCTTCACCCTAATACGCATTTTCACAGAAATCAGGGTTAGCAAACCACCTTTGGCCCTCCCTGAGGTAGTTGCCACCGCTGGTAGCTCATATGCTACAAAACCATCAAGACCCTTAAAGTTTAGACACCAGGTCTCTTGTAGACATAAGATATCAAATGTTCTGATTAGTTCTAGCCACCCTAATACTTCAAATTTAGAAGCTAGTCCTGCTATGTTCCGACTAGCAATATGGCAAGATGTTGATGCCCCCTCTAAGATATTGCAAGATGTACTCACAGACTTAAGCAGTGTACTACCTATAGTATTTGGGGACTGATTTAGGTCTACTCCTGCGGACGCTTCGGCAATCTCGTGTCTGACCTCTTGTCAATCGCAGTTATTAAGACCAGACAGGGCATCAAACCTGTTATGTAATAGCAGGCTTGGTACTAGGGGAGAAGCCCAGCGGTTATGCATATTCAAGTTATTATCCCATCCTAATGCTGGCGTTTTTGGTAGGGTTACATTTTGCTGTTCCCCATAAAAGAATTTTAATGTTAGGGGAACCACCGTACCTCTTCTACGCTGAGGCGGAAGAATATGCGTTAGGACATTTGGGAGTACTTCAGGGTGTGCAAATGTCACCGCCACACAATCCCCTTTAAATCTTTTGGGGCGATTCCCAATCCAGGGAACGCGTTTAACTGCTTTAATATCGTGCGCCAGTTGCTGTAACCCTCCAGGTGCTAACCTCATATTACCTGAGAGCCAATGGAGGGCCTTACTAGTCAGAGAGCTAAATGACTCGGTAATGCCGTCGTCCAAAAGGGGAACATTAGCTAACACCAGTACAACAGGTGAGGCTTCCTCAATAAACTGCAGTGGGTCTGTACCGTGGACTTGTGCTTGTGGTAAATTTACTATCAACGGACGCCCTTCTGCTGTTGTTACGTGTTGATTATCTTTTGGGGCCGGCATATGGACTTGATTAGTCAGCACACCAGATGTCCCTTCTCCAGCTTGGTTAACCACTTCAGTACTATTTCTTGTTGTTAATAAGGTATTAAGACTGCCTATTTCCTCCGTCAACTTTATTTGCACACCTCCAAGTCTTTTTACTTCAGCCTGCAATTTATCGATTTTAGAGATCAGAGGTTTTATAATTTCATTAAGTTTACCCTCTACAACCTCAAGCAGTTTACTAAACATTTCGTCATCTCCTCTGTTTCTTATAGTCCCTTCCCCTACAGCCTTTTGGGGAGCTCTCGAGGAGCCTGGGGATAATGTTCTTTTCCTTTTCACTCTTGGCCTTGGACCGCCCTGTTTCCGCTGATTCTTCACACAGGTGCGCACAGGCCGGGGTGTGTGCTCAATCGGTGGTGAATCGTCCTCCACCGGACCAGTTACAGTTTCTGGGTCTGAATCTAAAACATTGTCAGTGTCTACATCCAGGGTTACAGGGGATGGTAGCATAATCAATGGCTGGCTACCAGACTCAATGATAGGTGATGCATTTGATGATAAAACCCTGGTTTCCACCAATACGAAAGGACTATCGTCATTTGACAGAGGTAAAGTAGGGCTTAACCTGCGCAAATCTGGTGACTGGCTTAGCCCAAGTGATTCCCTCCTTTGTTCGTTTATTTTCTTTACTGTTTGCACAACATAGTTATCCATGGTGTTTGCGGGCAGAGCAGCAGGTTTCTTTTTGGACATCATCTGTATGTAACGCAGTTAACAAACAAAACAGGGACGACAACAGAGTCTTACTTGTAGGAGCGTCTCTGAAGGAACAGGGGATCGGGCCCTGCCCCTGCCTCTTCCTGTCGATGAGGGCCGTAGAGGGCCCGCCCTTTGCCCGGGCTTCGCCCGGCGTCCCGCGAGACGGGGGTGATGTCAGCTTTATGCGCCGCCTGGCGCGTGATTGACGCGGGCTGCGTCTCCAGGAATGCTGGGAGTTGTAGTATTAGGGCTGCAACCAGCGTCGCGCTCCGCTCGGCGGCCGGACCCAATGATGGAGCTAGGGTCTGGCGGCGGGAGGCGGCTGGTCTTGGGCACAGCTTGGTGAGTTTTCCGCTTTCCTTTCCTCTCTGTTAAGGTCTCCGTTAGGTTTCACAGCGTTTCCCCCACTCGACCGGGGTGATGTCAGCTTTATGCGCCGCCTGGCGCGTGATTGACGCGGGCTGCGTCTCCAGGAATGCTGGGAGTTGTAGTATTAGGGCTGCAACCAGCGTCGCGCTCCGCTCGGCGGCCGGACCCAATGATGGAGCTAGGGTCTGGCGGCGGGAGGCGGCTGGTCTTGGGCACAGCTTGGTGAGTTTTCCGCTTTCCTTTCCTCTCTGTTAAGGTCTCCGTTAGGTTTCACAGCGTTTCCCCCACTCGACCGGGGTGATGTCAGCTTTATGCGCCGCCTGGCGCGTGATTGACGCGGGCTGCGTCTCCAGGAATGCTGGGAGTTGTAGTATTAGGGCTGCAACCAGCGTCGCGCTCCGCTCGCCGGCCGGACCCAATGATGGAGCTAGGGTCTGGCGGCGGGAGACGGCTGGTCTTGGGCACAGCTTGGTGAGTTTTCCGCTTTCCTTTCCTCTCTGTTAAGGTCTCCGTTAGGTTTCACAGCGTTTCCCCCACTCGACCGGGGTGATGTCAGCTTTATGCGCCGCCTGGCGCGTGATTGACGCGGGCTGCGTCTCCAGGAATGCTGGGAGTTGTAGTATTAGGGCTGCAACCAGCGTCGCGCTCCGCTCGGCGGCCGGACCCAATGATGGAGCTAGGGTCTGGCGGCGGGAGGCGGCTGGTCTTGGGCACAGCTTGGTGAGTTTTCCGCTTTCCTTTCCTCTCTGTTAAGGTCTCCGTTAGGTTTCACAGCGTTTCCCCCACTCGACCGGGGTGATGTCAGCTTTATGCGCCGCCTGGCGCGTGATTGACGCGGGCTGCGTCTCCAGGAATGCTGGGAGTTGTAGTATTAGGGCTGCAACCAGCGTCGCGCTCCGCTCGGCGGCCGGACCCAATGATGGAGCTAGGGTCTGGCGGCGGGAGGCGGCTGGTCTTGGGCACAGCTTGGTGAGTTTTCCGCTTTCCTTTCCTCTCTGTTAAGGTCTCCGTTAGGTTTCACAGCCTGATGTAATCTTGCTGCACTTCAAATTGCAATCCTGCGATTGCGCAGAAGAGCTCAAGAGTCCACAAGCCATGGCATTGAAACACGGCCAACTCCTGACTTGCTAGAAGATGTTCTTGGGAACCTTACCTCTTGACCCTTGGAGAGGAAGCTGAACCGAATTGTTATATTACATTGTAGTTCTTATTGATACATTCACTGCCGGGTGGAATAAAAGTGCATGGGAAAATAAAATATTTGGCGGGAACATAAATCTGAATATTGAAGAGCATGACCTCATAAGTGGTATGGTGTGATGACCTCTCCTCATCTTTTGACCAATCAAATTGGGGATATTCACACATTTGCAACATTGGGGGGTGGTACACTGCCCTGGAAAATAGTATAACTAAGGTAGGCTTAGCTTGTTAGATTGTCTGACTTGTCCGAATAGCTGACCTGTCACTGACCCAATGCACTCAATAGGCGATTGAGAGCAGAGGTTCTGGCGGAGCACTCTGTTAGAAGAATCGATAACCAATCAGGGTTCTGGGAAGGAGTTCGATAACCCAATCTGGGTTCCTGAGGGAGAAGATTCACTAACCCAACTGTGTGATGCTGGAGTTGCACTTTAGCTGTGGGTGCCAGTCCTGACCTGCGGTGGTCCTGTTCTGATCCAATTTGGTCCATACTAATCCTGATTCTGGTCTGCACCTGTTTTATCCTGTTGGCACCTGCAGTATCGGAGGTCCTGTCCTTTTCCCAGCCCGTTTCCAGGGTTGGTCTTCACACCATTCTCGGTAAATATAAAGCTGAGCGGGATATGTCATTATGCTGTTTCCATCTTCTTACCCCTCCTATGTTTCAATGCTTATATAACATTTCATGATAATTTCACATCCTCTTGCTTTGATTTTATTCTTTCTAATTGATCAAGCCCTGATTAATCAAGTATTGGACATTGACAGTTAAAGAAATTATTTAGCTAAAGCGTTTAATCCTCCCCCGATTCTGTGGTTGGTTATTTCATGAGTGCAAATGTTTATTTACTACCTATTTTCTTGCTAACTCCCTTGATCCCTTAGGAGTCTAGGTACCGGTGACAAGGATTGGTAAGTCAAGGTATAGGTCCTAAAAGGTTAAATTAATCACTGGTTAAGAGTAGGTTTACCTGTTCAAAGTGTGTATGTTTTATGGGCCCAGATGAGTATGGTAAAATCTTGGGCAGGTGTGCCTGCGATTTATCAGCACATAGTCCCAGTCACATTATAAAGTGCCACATTAAAATAAAACAGAGCATTTGAAATATACCCAATTTTCTTTATTGTTCTCAGATTTCCCTTACATTTATTACTAAAAATATACTTACTTAAGAGAACCCATTTGAAAGTGCAATGCCTCTAACATATACAAATGATCCCCTTATTTTTTCAAGTCTTTCGCGACAAGTCCAAACTCTTTATATAATATTTTTGTTTGAAATGTGAAATCTGTGTGGTTAATTAGAAATTGTTCATCGAGAGAAATCAGAGACACTCTAATTTTTTTAGTTTCTATAAACTGTAGCATAATCAATTAAACAATATTTTAAATACAAGCAAAACAACCCCATTTGCCAAATGCAGTTTATCCTCTGAATTACAGTGTGTTTGCTTCAAAACAAAAAGACTCATATGTCTAAGTTATTATATCATAACTGGAATCATTCCAGGATATCTTCACATCCTCTGGGTATAAGTGAATGTGATGGGAACCTTTATGAGCAGATGAATAGGTTTGAGCATTGATGCGATTAATATATGTGCCTTGCTTCAGTATGATTTTATTTAGATGTGTACACTCCAAATTCGAATTACATCCCTATAAATAATGAGAAGGGCATAACAAGCATTTTAACAAAGATATATGGTAAACAGTCAAAATATCGAATTTTTAATTTTGACGTACACTTATATCGAGTTGCTAATATCGATGGGACAGAATATCGATGTCCAGAATATCGATGGCCAGAATATCGACCCTAAGGTAAGTTATATCGAAATTACTTATATCGATAGCATATATATCGATGTAAGTAATTTCGATTTACTAATATGTGTTAGAAATTTTAGTTAAGTATTTAAATTAATTGTTATAATATGTGTTTAATATGTTTTTATAAATAAAAAATATATAAAAGTAAATAATATGTTTTACTACCAGAGCGGGTTGTGGGTTTTTAGGGGAATAGGGTGGGAAGTAATTTATTTGTAATTAAAAAATTATTTTTTAATGATTAATTTATTTTGCAATTAAATATTAATTGGTAATGAATTATTTTAATTGATTAATTGATTAATTAATTGATAATTTATGTATATTTTTAAGTAAATTATATGTTTTACTACTGGAGCGGGTTGTGGGTTTATAGGGGAATAGGGTGGGAAGTAATTTGTAATTAAATAATTATTTTTTTATGATTAATTTATTTTGCTATTAAATATTAATTGCCAATGAATTATTTTAATTGATTAATAGAATAATTAATTGATAATTTATGTATAATTTTAACTAAATTATATGTTTTACTACTGGAGTGGGTTGTGGGTTTATAGGGGAATAGGGTGGGAAGTAATTTAATTGTAATATTAATTAATTTTGGGTAAAGGAGTATTTTTAGGGTTCAGGGTCAGTTTTGGGTTTTTGGGTGAAGGAGTATTTTTAGGGTTCAGGGTCAGTTTTCAGTTTTTGGGTAAAGGGGTATTTTTAGGGTTCAGGGTCAGTTTTCAGTTTTTGGGTAAAGGGGTATTTTTTGGGTTCAGGCTCAGTTTTCAGTTTTTGGGTAAAGGGATATTTTTAGGGTTTAGGGTCAGTTTTTAGTTTTTGGGTAAAGGGGTATTTTTAGGGTTCAGGGTCAGTTTTCAGTTTTTGGGTAAAGGGGTATTTTCAGGGTTCAGGGTCAGTTTTCAGTTTTTCGGCGAAGGGGTATTTTTAGGGTTCAGGGTCAGTTTTCAGGTTTTGGGTAAAGGGGTATTTTTTGGGTTCAGGGTCAGTTTTCAGTTCTTGGGTAAAGGGGTATTTTTTGGGTTCAGGGTCAGTTTTCAGTTTTTGGGTAAAGGGGTATTTTTAGGGTTCAGGGTCAGTTTTAGGTTTTTGGGTAAAGGGGTATTTTTAGGGTTCAGGGTCAGTTTTCCCTACTGTTGCACCCACTGGAGTGGGAATAGTAATTATTGTTAAGTAAGTATATATTATATATGATTTTTAATTTTTTTTTTTTTAATTAAATATGTATTATTATTTTTTTATCATTATTACATATATTTAAATATGTTTAAGTAATTAATAAGTATTATTTACAGTATTTTTTATGTTATTTTAAATCCAAAAAAAAACGATATATTTGACAACGATATTTTTAACATCAATATTATTTTTTCGATATTTTGGTACTTACCATGTTGTACATAGGGCGTCGATATTTTTGCTATCGATATAATTACGCCGATATTTGTGTAGGTCGAAATTCTGTCTGTCGAAATTCTGTCATAGATCCAAGATATATATATATATATATTTATTCTTCCTATAACAAATTATGATACTGCCTACAATTAACCAACAGACATTCTGGTAGTGAAACAGAAAATGATGTGGATCATTTTGGGTGAAGACACATAGTATTAAGACAAAACTTCAATGCAATTTCCACCGTCTTCATATAATGTTTGAGCTGCATCCTTATGCACATCTGGGATATTTCAGCTGACCAAACATGCACTGTACTCTAACCCCAGAAATCCCATCCAAGGGTGCATTATAAAAACCCCTCTTACATCTAAATTCAATGTAGTCCCCATGGAAGAAAAATTGCCTGTTATCAAAATTCCATCGAAGTTCCAGGTTGTTTTTTTCAATTTCATCCAGGGATAATATGCAGGGTTCTAGAAGAGAACACAGTGTCACATATAATGTTATTGACAATTGTGCCACACTAGTTGATCAAACAGTGACAACACCAACATTTTCTTACATGTTGAAGCAATAAGCATACATTTTTGTAACAGCATGCGGATAATCCTTGGACTATGTTATCTCAACTGTATCTTGAGGTGCAGGAGAGGTTGTGTGTGTATGCATCTCTATGTGTGTATGGTGCGCACATGTGTGTTTGATTTTCTGAGCTGCAAATCAAACCATTGCCCATTCCAACAAGTAACCCAATAATGTGCTGGAGTACTAACCATTTTCATACATCAAAGGAATATCAGGTTGACTATTGTAGCAGGCTCATTAACAAAACGTCTTTATCCTGCAAAATAGCTCAGCAGAGAATATTTTATTAAGAAATTCAATCTTCTCCATCATTTATGGTACAAGTTTGTGTTTTGGACATCCCTTTAGAGTGGATTTCATCTTTACTTTTGAAAACGGATTAATATACATTAAATTGTGAGACCTGTCAACCCCTGATCAAAAAACAATTGAATGGAATGTTGGGCAGAAAATTATTGGTATTCAAACTTAAGTCAAGAAATCTATCAATCACTTTAAAATTTCAAACAATGTTCCCAAGAGTTCTGCTAATCACTACAATTTTTAATGTGTGTATTCATTTGAGATGTCATCAGTGATGTCATGAGTGATGTCACTGACCATGTCATGAGTGATGTAATATGTGACGTCATCAGCAGTGCATTGCGGGTGTGCGAGTTATAGTTAGCTGAACTAACTATAACGGGGGGATTTCAATGGTTTTGTATGAGTGAAATGTCCAGCTAACTATAACATGTGTGAAACCTATGGTTTTTTCAATGAATTTCTAAGGTTTTTTAAATGCTAATTCTTAACTATAACGTGGCTGAAAGCTATGTTTTTTTCAGTCAATATATATATATATATATATATATATATATATATATATATATATATATTATATATATATATATACTACTAGTATAAAGAGAGAACAGAAACCTTGTGGAAAGGTAAACTTGGGAACCACAGCGCCAATACACACACCCAATACATTGTTGGAATCCTCAGGGTGTGTAGATGGACATAGGCGAATTTAACAAAAAATTATACGTAAATTAAAAAAATTAAATTTACAAACAAAGTAGTCCCCTAAAACTAGCGCCGGCCGCGACGTAGTGCTGACCGCGACCTACACCTGCGTGATGATGACAGGCGGGGAGGAGTGGTGACGAGCGGCGAGGAGTGGCGCGGCGGCTCAGGTAAGGCGAGGCGGGTGGCGGTCCGGGCAATGTCGGGGTGGGCGGGGGCCCGGGAGTGGTGGTGAAGTCCCGAGCGCGGCTGAGGTAAGGCAGAGGCGGGAGGCAGGCGGGCGGGAGGCGGGAGGCAGGCGGGCAAACGTGCGGGCGGGGGGCGATATAGGCAATGTCGGGGCGGGCCTGGGGCAGTAATATTTTAAATAGGGGGGTCCGTGACAGCACGGACCCCACAGCCCCGGGGACCACCACCTCTCAGGGCTTTTTTAATGTTGGGAGGGGGTCACGCGGCCTCCCTCCTGGAGCTCTTGATGGCCCTGGGGTCCGACACCTCCGAGGGCCGGCTCCTGCAGTGTCCCGGGACACTGCTGTTTGCTATGGTAGGGCAGAAGCATCGCTGCTTCAACTTTAGCACAGCAAATTGCTTTCCTATTTGAAAGAGAGAGCAAACTAATATGCTGTCTTTTTTAAGTAGGAAAGTAGATTGCTTTTTGTTAGAGAGAGGAGCTAATAAACTGCTCTCTCTGACAAACCAATGCCGGCTCTCGAACGACGCGGGGAGCTGGCTGGGACCGTGGGGGTATTGGGGTTCCCCACATGGTCCCAAATGTTATTTTTGGAGTCCCAGGGGATGGGGTCCCTTTGCAGCTCCTTAAACATTCATGTGGCGATGCACTCGAGTTTACCAGAGCGTGCGCCCAGTGCATTCTGGGAACGTAGGCGGCCCCGGGAATTGTTGCGAATCTAGCAAAGGGCAAGTAGCGTTCCCGGCGCTCGGACATTAAATCCTCACATTCTTAACTCCGTGTGGTTATTAGGAGCAGATCGTTATAATTCTGTTTTTTTTGTGTTTTTACTTTTCTGTTTTTTTGTGTTTTGTCAACAAGTTTTTTTTAAAAGCAAAAAAATGGAACTGGAACTCAAAAAGTGTCCAACAGGAACAAAAGAATGAATAAAAAGAAACTAATGTCAAGGACAGCGATGCTCCTGCTTTCTGCGTTTTATCAGGTCGATAGACTGTGCCCCGTAACACAAAAGTTTATTGCAATAAATGTATAGAATTTTATCTTTAGCAAAATCTGGATCAATTTGTGGGTGTGGACTGCTTGCTGAAAATGCTGCTGCAGCAGTTGATGTGCTTGCAGTAGCAGGTGGGTTGTCCTGCAACCTCCGTGTTGCAGCTCGAGCAAAGTTGTTGGCGTGCAAGTTCTTCACGTGTAGCTCCAAATTTGCTGTGCCAAAGGGGTATTTTTTGGATGGATCACCCCTTGAAAGGGTTGTTTGGCAAATTTTACAGGTTACTTTTGGAGCATTAACCTCTTTTTTGCTCTTCTGGAAAAGTAAAAAACTGCCAAATTAGAGCTTCTTTCCTCTTCTTTGGAGGTTCTTTAGGAATTAAGTATTCCTCTAAAGAATGGCTGGAAGATGAGTCCATTGCTGTTATTATGGTAATCTTCCTTCTATTTGACAAGATTCTCCGAAGAGATGCTTCTTCTTATAAAGTCAAGGTAGAATGATTAAAATGGGATGGAAATTTTAACAGTTGGACTAGGAACTGTTATGAACCAATCAAATCTCTTCTTTTAAAGTCACATGACTTTGCGTACGCTTACACTGTGCTTATGGTGCTCTTACGATGCGAGTACGGATGACGTTCCACTGTAATTGCCTTTAAAAGTAATATACGGTTGTTCAAAGTTTAAAAAAACTACTTTAATAACTACCCTATATAATGTATTCTGTTAGTATGTTCATTAAATACATAAATATATGTTTTTAAACAATTAAAAACATTTGCGTCTTTCGCGTACAGGGCGCCGTACATGATGTCACAC
The DNA here is from genome assembly GCF_964263255.1 of Lissotriton vulgaris. Taxonomy (NCBI): domain Eukaryota; kingdom Metazoa; phylum Chordata; class Amphibia; order Caudata; family Salamandridae; genus Lissotriton; species Lissotriton vulgaris. The sequence continues at coordinate 728,790,066 of NC_141685.1, forward strand.
GGAAGCTTTAATGCGACGCGTAACGTGAAAGCGTATTCGTAGCGTATGCTGAGAATGATTAGCATTACAAACTATGGTGCGATCACTCTCTCACTGTCAAATCAGAGCACAGGGCACTCTATGAGAATGGTTACAAGTGGTCACTCATTGGAGATCCGATTCAGCTGTGTGGCTTATCCACGGTATTATAACGTTATCTTTTAGCCTGTTTAAGTTTGAGGTTTGCATAAAATACTATGCTATAGGCAGATATGGATCTTCAGGCAGCGATAATCTCCATGAAGCTTTGAAAGTGGAGACCACTCGGTCACCCCGAACGTATGGCTGGGTGCCCCGATCCCCCGGGAAGCCTTTGCGGGTGGGGGGCGTGTCCCGGCTGGTATGCCCATAGCGGTGTGGTTGGAGCACGCCCCCGCCGCCTAAAAGGGTTGTCCTAACACCCGCCCGGAAGTCCGTGCACCTCTGGGCGGGATGGGGATGCTGCCCCGCCTTCCCGCTGCAAGATAAAAGGCGCGGGAATCCAGGCAAGCGTCCTCTTGTTCCTGCGCTCTGAAGGCTGCACCCATCGTCGCTCCTGAGCCCTCAAGGGAACAAGCTGCATTTTTTGAACGTGTAATCGTTGTTTTTCTGTTTCAGTGGTCAAGGCGTAGCTGGAGTACGAGTCATTACTGGAGAACAGGCAGAGGTCAAACAGAACGCAGATATGCCTGGTAAGAAGAGTGGAAAGAGCTCCGAGATGGAACGAATGCTGCGCACACTGGTGAACCAAGTGTCGGCGATGGACAGGAAGTTCGGTAAAGTAGACCAGTTGGGTCGCGGTTTAGCGGCCCTCCGGAAACAAGTGGAGGCCCAAGCAGGGCCCTCAGGGCGACCTAAGAGGATCTTGGGGCCTGCTTTGCCAAACATTACCCCAGGGGGGATAAGGGGAAAAAGAAGAAGGGGAAAGCGGGTCCTAGCGAGGCCCCAGTCCTGATGGAGGTCCCGGTAGTCCCAGTAGCACCAGCGTCCAGCCCAGTACCCACACCGGATGGGGGATTGCCAATCCCTGTGGTTATCATGCCGCTAGATAACGACCAAATGCCTCCCGAACTAGCGATTCAGTTGGTGGCTGTGTTACCTTGGTTAAAGAAGGGAGCTGGGGGAACCGCGGCTGTGGAAGATCCAGCCGAGGAAGCTAGGCAGATTATCGAACAGCTCAGGCAGACAAGGGGCGCTGGAGCAACGAACGTGCCTTCTATCTCTCCACAGGTGGCGAACCCGGCCACGGTCGAAAATCGGAATAAGTCGATGGACTCGACCGGAGGTACATCAGAAGCCGGTAAGAGATCGCTCCCAATAATAGGGGAGGGCGCTGTACCATTAAGGCGGGAATGCCTGGCGCAACATGTTCCTATGGCAACGAAGGAGGTGGTGTGGGGAAACAAGTATATAAATATGTTTTCATTGTTGACAGACAATCGTGAGTTGGAATTTGCCAAAACTCAGAAGGATTTATGGCACCCCAGTGTATGGAGGGCAAAGATGGCTGAATTCAGGGTGGAAGAGTCCATGATGAACTGGATCAGGGCTTTCTCTGTTTTTGTAGCGATTGTGGGTTAGGGAACACCAGAACTGTTGGGAGACCTTGCTTGTTACCAGAGAAGGATCACGGGCTTCCATGAGAAGTATGGAGGAGAAGAATGGAAAGGGTATGATGTGGCATTTAGAAAAGCAAAATAGTTTAATGAAACACTGACTTGGGATTGTTTAGACACTGTATCTTGGCATGCACAGTTCCTGCCGGGCGCGGCGGGTGGATCAGGGTCTAGTGCAAACCGCTCCAGGGCCTTTCAGCAGAAACATCCACAGCCCTTTCGACTAACCTACGGGGGAGATACTCCGTCTAGATCGGGCGGGAATGGGAATAAGCGAGGGGTGTGTTGGGGTTTTAACAAAGGAACGTGTAACAGGCAACAGGGAACATGCAGGTTCAGGCATGCCTGCGCAGGTTGTGGTAACACCTCCCACCCCGAGACGAGCTGCCGATCCAGAGGCAATAATACTGGAGGAAAAGGGGGTACCAAGCAGGATTGACACGCCGCCTCCGAGGTCCAAGCAATCGTCCGTGGATATTCTGGCTTTGACTCCCTGGCTGAACAAATACCCTGATCACGTGTCCGCTGGGATCCTGCGAGATGGCTTCTCGTATGACTTCAGGATCCCGGCGGGTGATTTTCGGGGGTCCTCCTCATGCAAAAACCAACTATCGGTTCAGCACAACCCGGCAGTGGCCGCCACACAAATCGCAAAAGAGGTTCGTTTGGGGCGGGTTGCAGGACCGTTCGGTGAACCACCAACGGCCAATTTTGTGTGTTCCCCATTAAGGGTAGTTCCCAAGAAGGAGCCGGGAGAATTCAGGCATCGAGACGCACGAGACTGTCAGCAGAGGTTCGCCAGGACATGCTCATTTGGCTGGCATTCCTGGCAGATTTCAACGGCCGAGTAGTCTGGAGCAAAGCCCCGGCTTCGTCGGCAGAACTAGGTTTATGGACAGACTCTGCGGGCAGTGTGGGGTTTGGCGCGATCCTTGGTAACCGGTGGTCGGCCCATAAATGGCCAGCATGGTGGGAAACAAGTGGTTTGACAAGCAACATTGGCTTTCTAGAGCTATTCCCCATCTGGGTAGCACTGTCGGCCTGGCCAGAAGAGTTCCGAGACCGCTCGGTGGTATTTTGGTCCGATAACATGACTGTGGTTGAGTGCATTAACCAGCAGGCAGCACGCTGCAAGTGGATATTGCGATTGTTGAAAGAAATTGTGTTGTAATGCTTGAGACTAAATGTACAATTCAGGGCAAAACATGTGCCGGGAGTACTGAATAATGCAGCTGATGCGCTCTCTCGTTTCAAACTGCAGGCTTTCAGGAATAGTTTACCCTTAGCGGAGCTAGTGGCAGCGCCATTTACCGAAGCATTGTGGCAAATCGGCGCCCCAGACTACAAAACCTCGTGGCAGCCAGTTTAGTGCCCAGGACAAGAAAAGCTTATGAAGGGGCTTCCGCTCGTACTGCACCTTTTTGGGTCCTGCATGGGAGCATAGATGGGGTCAGGAGGGGTCCTTTACCCAATTTTTAGTGGCACTTCATGAGGAGGGCCGGTCGGCGGCAACCGCCAGTCGGTATAAGGCTGCCATATCATTTATGGCTCAGCTCCATGGGATCAGGGACCCGACGGACTCCTTTGTAGTCAGAAAGGCGCTGCGCGGCTAGCGGCGCTGCGCGGCTGGCGGCGCCTAGAGGGGCGCAAAAAGGATACCAGGCACCCAACAGGATTTGACAGATTGACCTCCTTGTTGGCTAAACTGAAGGAGACATGCTCCTCACCTAGCGAGGTTGTACTATTCCGGGCAGCATTTGCGTTGGCGTTCTATGGGGCCCTGCGGGTAAGCGAACTAGTGGCTGCCAACAAAAGAGATAAGGAGGGGGGTCTGCGCAGGGATCACACGCAAGTGAGGGGGATTCCCTGCTGATCACGATAGCCAGGTCAAAGATGGACCAGGAGGCTCAGGGGAATAGCATTGTGTTGCAGCGCGCTCCAGGTAGTCCCTGTTGTCCAGTGAGGCATGTTGAGGCCTACCTAAAGCATAGGTTGACAATGTGGAGGGGCCTTGCTGCGACATGCTGACGGCACCCCGTTAACAAAGTTTCAGTTCCAGTGGGTGCTGGCAATCACGATTGCAGCAGCGGGCTTGAACCTGATTGATTTTGGGACCCATTCATTCAGGATAGGGGCCGCTACAGAAGCAACGGCTCGGGGTCTGCAGGAAGACAATGTTAAACAATTAGGCCGCTGGTCTTCGAATTGTTTCAAACGGTACGTGCGGCTGCACATGTGGTAAATTACTGAAGAAGTGCACTCAAGCTTGTTGTCTTTCGTTTGGATTACAGTTTCACGAGCCTGTGACGCAGGGCGAAAATTGGGACCGGCCCAGTATCAGCTAACCACCACTTCAGGAACAAGGAATGGAAGACGAGTGGTCTGGGTCGTGGGCCACTCATACGTGAGGCGGGCCACGGACATATTCAAGGCAGGTGATGCGATCCACACATCTGAGGAATATGGTTTCAGGGTGTCCTTCCATGGGAAGGGCGGCCTGTGTATTGACTGACTGCAAAGTTTTGTGAAAGAATTGTTAGGGCGGCACAGGTCACCGCCATATGTAGTCATACTGCACATTCGGGGCAATGACTTGGTAAGGTTGGGCAGACGGGCTTTAATTGAGCACATACTTTCTGCAGTTAGTTGGTTAGCAAAGACGCTCCCTGGATGTACAATAGCTTGGTCTCACATGATTCGGAGGAGGGTATGGCGAGGTGGATTGTCCACAACAGCTTTGAACCATTCAGTAAAGAGGGTCAACAATAAAATGGAGAAATTGTTTCGCTCTGCTCATCTTCAAAGCATATCTCATGGGTGCATCTGGGGGGGATCACTGTTATTCAGATGATGGAGTACGCCAGTCCAGGGTGGGGAATGACTTATTGATAGGAGACATGATAGCTTGGCTAGTGGAGTTGAGGAGACATGACCTATAGGAGGTGTGGGGGGCCAGATAGTCGGTCAACTATCTGGCCTGTGGCGGTAAGGTCATGATCGGTGAGCAGTGATTTCAAGGTCCCTAGGGGGGTGCCACCCATTATGGATGGGAGCGCCCGGGGGGAGGCGGCCATTGGCCCCTCCCACGGGGGGCACCCGTTACGAATGGGATCGCCCAGGGGGAGACGGCCATAGGCCCCTCCCAGGGGGAGACGGCTATATGCCCCTCCCACAAATTTCCCGGGGGCCGGATATTCGCTCCGGCGGAAAGAGAGTGCGGGGAAAGGGGGGGGAGTCCACGCTGTCCTTCTTACGGATACCCCGCACGGGAACTCGGACGACCTTAAGATGGCGTCGAGTGAAAGGGGGCCCCCATAACAAGGGAAGTTACAGTTGGCTACGAGGGTAAAGTCCTCTGCGCATGTGCCACTCACACGTGAGGGCGGAAATTGGTGATAGGAATCTGACACGGGTTAAGACCTTGCCGTTGGACCCTAACGATAGGATGTACAAAATTCCTGAAATGCATTATGTCATGATGTTAGACTCGGTTAGGAAAATCTTTGTATTAGAGATTTGTTAAGGTTAGCCTGGATACCTGTCTTCATCAAATGTAATGAAAGTTGAATTTTGTACTTGATACATGAAACGTTTTAATTTAAAGTTTTAAATTTTGTTTCATATTTGAATAAATATGGCCAGGGGGGTCGTGAGGCCCCCCTGCCTTCCAAAAGTTCAAACTGTGTCTGTCTCCTACCATTGGGATTGGTGGTGGAAGGGGTGGCGGACATCCCGGACCATATGGTTATTACCATTTCCATATAGGTGCCTGAGGGAGGGAAAAGAAGTTTATCTGAATGGCGAGGATCGCACAATAGCACCAGATCACTCCTTAATTTGTAGACACATACAATTGCATGGCTCTTGTAATCAAGATGGGCCTAATTTGGCCTGAGTTTTGAAAGGCACTCCGACACCTGCTATCATAACAATGTTCAGTTTACTGGCAAACGGGAGTTATTTACTTTGAAATAATGCAGATTGTTGTGCGATGTTAGCAGGCATCGCTTACATGATTGCTGTAACTGAGTGTGTGGTTTGCTATGAAAAAGTTGTGTTTACTCCTCTGGATGGGAAGCTGGATGTTTCCATTTAAAGTTATAAGCAGTGGCCTTGTGACTTCTTTTCAAACTATATTTGGTGTCTTCTAGGCATTTTTTCTTTGATATTTTTCAAACATCTTTGGTGGATTCCCCTTAATACTAGCATTAGTTGTCGGTGTGCTTCTATTAATTTGTTTACTTAAATATGGATGCACATCCTGCAGCACACGGCTGTTGCTGGTCCACAACCTAATGATTAGTTATTACGTAGCGCTGCCTCTGGCTACATTTAGTGCAGCTTATGGATTATCGTTTCGATTTTCGTTTTTCACATGCATTCAACCTGTCTTCCATTGCCTGAGCTGCGATTTTGACTGGGCCATGGATTTGTGTCTGCAGTACGGTGTCTCCCAACGCGGATTATGACTAGCTGATGAGCCCCTTAGTGGTTCATGACTTGCCCTGCTCTGGCGGCGTGATTATGGCCTTAGCAGAATTACATGGAATAATAGGACGTTGGAATGTTTTTGCAGTGGAGCATGACCTCTTGGCAAGCAGTTACATTGAAGATGACCCGAGTTTTCCTCCGATGGTGATAGAGGCTCCGGTCATTGAGGAACATGTATGTTCATTCCTACTATTGAATTGGATGCCTGAAATGTTTTCAGATGAGAACAATAACTTCCTCTTGGAGGCTGTTGCTACATACTGTGCTTATACGCTGTTGGTATAAGACTCTTTGATTTTTCTACCTATTCTTTATTATTTAGTTACTGCTTTCTATGAAACAGCGAATCATTTTTTTTGCAAATTTGAACTTGACTCTGCTTTTCAGGCTTGGACTCTGTGTTCATAATTCGCCCACGCTTATATCACGTACTTCGATCAAGGAAGGGTGTCTTGGGGCTGAGTCTTGCACTGACACCGTGGTAAGTTAGCATGGGTTTATTAGAAGCTTAAAAGCCATTTTTGCTTTCCTGGTCTGCTTTGCACACGACACACTTGCAATATTGTTTAGAGAAGGCTGAGTATTTTGCTTCACATGAGAATAATTTGTTATGCTACATTTGTAGACTGCCTCGCTAGTTTAGTGTGTATAGTGAGAGCATGGAACATCAAGGTTATCTTGGAGACTGTGTCTGTTATTCGGAATGATCCTCGCACGTTTGAGCCATAACACATATGCAGCTGTGGCCACCTCTTATTCTGGCGCGTTTAATAATGCACTGTGCCGGCATGATTCCACACAGCTGGAGAACATTTGTATCCTGACAGTTTGTGCAGAATTCAATGTGATCCACTACTGCTGAGTACCAGAGGTATGGGTCCGCCCATGTAATCCTATGAGACAGTCTGTAGTTATAAACTAACCTGCTAGGTAGGGAGGGTGAAATCTAGGTATATTTTAAATCTGTTTCCCTTTGTATTTTATGAAATAGTAACAATGCTGACAACCTTGTTTCTGATAATATGTTTACTTGTATTATCTAAGGTACCGCGCATGAGATTACGGCGTTAGAAATAAACATTTCAAACTTGCACGTGTCTTTATTTATTCCTTGTTTTGGACTGGTGTAAGAGTATAACGAAAGAGTGCTCTTGTTATCCACCTTAGTTGAGGTAATCTAAGTACATGTTCTGGGTTGACTAGTCATTGGTGTTTTTGCTATAGGATGAAGAACCAATGAGTCACTGATTGCTAGTCTGATAGGAGGTTTGGGTACTAAGGTGGGTTTTGGAACACCGTAATTCACTGAGGTCCTAAGTCTTTATGCCCAGTTCTGTGTAGGAGCAGAATCCGTGCAACAGTAGTTACAACAAAAAGGCTTTGAGTTTGAATCAGAATATCAAATTGAAGAATAATTGATAACCCCAGCCAAGAAAGGGTGCAAGTGTGCAAATTTCACTGTGACTTTGGTTGTTACAATAAAAAGGCTCGATAAAGGCCTGAACTTTGAATTTCAATTAAAGAAGAACAAATTGATAACCCCAGCCAAGAAAGGCAGCAAGTAGGTGTGTGTATGTGTGGATGATGTGTTGATTGAGTTGAAGATGAATAAGGTGAAAAATAAGAAAGGCTGCAGACATGCAAACTTTCCACTTCTCATCAGCAGTGCATTGCGGGCGTGCAAGTTATAGTTAGCTGAACTAACTATAACGGGGAATTTTAAAGGTTTTGTATGAGTGAAATGTCCAGCTAACTATAACATGTGTGAAACCTATGTTTTTTTTAATTATTATATAAGTATATATAAATATATATATATATATTCACTGAAAAAACCATAGGTTATAGACCATATATAGTTCGGAATTCGCATTTACAAAACCTTATTTTACTCACACAAAACCATTGAAATTCCATATATAGTTAGTTGCACTAACTATATATCGCGCACCCGCAATCCACTGCTGATGATGTCACATATTACATCATTCATGACATGGTCAGTGACATCACTGATGACATCAGTGATGACATCTCAAATGACATCACTGATGACATCTCAAATGACATCACTGATGACATCACTGATGACATCTCATTTGACATTACTGATCACATCACTGATGATATCATTCATGTGATAATACGATGAACCTCTTCAGACTCTAATATAACCTTAGATACAATCAGTGTAAACAGACACTCACAGACTGTCACTCATCCATGGAGTTACTCACACACCTAGTCAGTCATGCAAAGAATCAATCACACCCCCATTTCCTCAACTATACAGTTATACAAACTTTACTTATTCAAACATATACTAACACATATTTACTCTCTTATACAATCCCTGATACAAGTTCACAATGATCCATACAGCCACTCACACATTCACTGGCTCTTATGCACAGTTATTTATATATGTCAACTCTCACATGTACTGTGTTTTACATATGTACTTACTTTGACATGTAGCACTGAGATATCCATTCACTCACCAATACACTCATGCACACAGTCAACCGCCCATACAGCTGTTTCCACATGCACTTTTGAAACCATACATCTAGTGAATCAACTGCTCACACATCTATGCACAGAGTCATACACCTCCCAGCCACCCACACACACACTCAGTCTCCCATACAAATACTTGGGCAACCAATCAATAACCCATATAGTTACTCATATAGCTACTTATCAACACATGCAACAGTTTACAGAACAACAGACATAATGATGCACAAATTAAGACAGTTTAGTCACTAACCCATGCACTCAGTGAGACACATTTAATCACTCACTCATACAGTCAGTCATGCACCTACTAAATCCTTCATCCAGACACTTATACATCCACTCATTCTTCAATATGTAAGACATATTTTAACTTTACAGAAACATACAGTCACTGGATGTTGTCATCTGTGATGTCATCAGTGATGTCATTTGAGATGTCATCAGTGATGTCATCAGTGATGTCACTGACCATGTCATGAATGATGTAATATGTGACATCATCAGCAGTGGATTGCGGGTGCGCGATATATAGTTAGTGCAACTAACTATATATGGAATTTCAATGGTTTTGTGTGAGTAAAATAAGGTTTTGTAAATGCGAATTCCTAACTATATATGGTCTATAACCTATGGTTTTTTCAGTGAATTTTCAAGGTTTTGTAAATGCTAATTCCTAACTATATATGGTCTATAACCTATGGTTTTTTCAGTGAATTTTCAAGGTTTTGTAAATGCTAATTCCTAACTATATATGGTCTATAACCTATGGTTTTTTCAGTGAATATATCTATATACATACATATATAAACATATATCATCTGTATATCTATATAAATACAAACATAAATGCATGCATACATATACTTATATGCATACAGATGCATGTTATTTACATGAAAGTTGAAAAAACACTAATAAAAGCAAAGCTAAAAAGCCACCTCATTACAAACAGAATGGCTATAACTTAAACGAGGGCGAGATCTATTGCATTTTCAATGCTTGTTTACTTTGGTTCCATCAAGAAGGCATTCAGATGTGTCACACATTTGCCATAAATTCTGAATGTTAGCACTCTAGTTGCACATTAGATCACTGTAGTAAAGCTATTGCTCACCAGGGACGTCTGCTGCTGGTATTCAAAGTGCATGTTTCAGTCTGCATGTCTGAATTTTTTTAATGAAATAGAAGAGGATTTGAGAAGTCACTCAAAATGATCCCTAATTTTTCTTTCTTAAGCACTAATCATACTTTCTATGGCAAAATTAACCCCCTCATGTTGTTCCTTTTTAAATTGAGTGTTTTCAGACTTACCACTTCATTCCAATCAAGATGGCTTCTGGTGTGCCATACTTTTGTCATAAGTAAGACTGTTAGCGCTCTAGTTGTTCTTTAGAACACTCTGGGACATTCTGTCATTGGGCTATACTTGGGGTACATCTGGGTGATATTTGGGCTACATTTAGGCTCTTTTGTCTCTGGTGGCCATCTTGGGAGACTGTATGTCAGAATTTTTTAATGAAATTGAAGAGGGTTTGAGAAGTCACTCAAAATGTGCCCTAATTTTTCTTTCTGCAGCACTAATCATAATTCATATGGCAAAATATACCCCCTCATTTTGTTCCTTTTTAAATTAAATGTTTTAAGAGTTACCACTTTATTCCAATCAAGATGGCTTCAGGTGTGCCATACCTTTGTAATAAGTAGGACTGTTAGCGCTCTAGTTGTTCTTTAGAACACTCTGGGACATTCTGTCATTGGGCTATACTTGGGCTACATCTGGGTGATATTTGGGCTACATTTGGGCTCTTTTGTCTCTGGTGGCCATTTTGGGAGACTGCATGTCAGAATTTTTTAATGAAATAGAAGAGGAATTGAAAAGTCACTCAAAATGTGCCCTAATTTTTCTTTCTGCTGCACTAATAATACCTTCTATTGCATAATATACCCCCTCATTTTGTTCCTTTTTAAATTAAATGTTTAAAGAGTTACCACTTTATTCCCATCACGATGGCTCCAGGTGTGCTATACCTTTGTAATACGTAGGACTGTTAGCGCTCTAGTTGTTCTTTAGAACACTTTAGGAGGCTGCAGTAGAGCACAAAGGAATCAACTGACAGTCTCTGTCCTTGTTGGATGTACATGTTTTACTGAGAATGTCAGACTTCATTTTCACATGACTGAGAAAGATAATGTGAATTTACAGAAAATATGCTTTCAGTTTAGCTTATAGATCCCCTTCCAAACCACTGTGGGAAAATCATGAGATATTAGTTTTCTTTCAAACAATATTCATGATATCACAGCAGAAGGTTTTTTCACATGGTAAAATCACCTTAGAACCCACCACAATTCCTAAAACGAGTATGGTACAATCAACAAATGATTTATAATGTAACTAAAGTCCTAAAACCCTCTATTAACTACAATGCTTTTTAATGAGGTGCTATCATGTATATCGGTCCCAAGATGGCTGCCAACACTTCTTGGATGAAGTGCTGACAGCCAATCAGATCAGATGTGTGGTTAGGCTCCGCCCGGATATATATCTTTTTTTGAACCTAAATTACTCAAAATCCACTGGAGCACATATATTGAGACCTAGCAAAGGCACATCGGGCTAACAGTCCCTACAATTTTGCCAAGTTTCGTGCAAATCCATTCAGCCGTTCGAGCTAAAAGTGAGGCCAACCGCCCTATGGAAATTAACATGGGAAAAATGCGTTTTGGGACCCCCCTTTTTTCTCGGCCCCCCCTTGATGAAACCCCCCAAATTGTCAGGGGCTGCTCAGAAACAGAATGTTCCATTTTCCTGAAAATTTCAGCCAATTCCGTCCACAAACGCCAAAGTTATTAGACATAGAATTTTCAAAAATCCCATAGAGAAAAAATCCTAACTATATATACCTACTGGCGACCGCCAGTAGGTAATATATATATATATATATATATATATATATATATATATATATATATATTACCTACTGGCGGTCGCCAGTAGGTAGTTATAGTTAGGATAATTTTCAATGTTAAATCTCAACATTCTATTTTGAATAACTTTGGCGCCGGTTGACGAATCTGCCTGAAATTTTCAGGAAAATGGTCTCATGGCGGTCCGGTCCTTCCCTGAAAGTTTGGGGGGGATTCGTCAAGCGGGGGCCGAGATAAAAGGGGGGTCCCAAAACGCGTTTTCCCCATGTTAATTTCCATAGGGCGGTCGATTTCACTTTTAGCTCGAACGGCTGAATGGATTTCCACCAAACTTGGCAAAATTGTAGGGACTGGTAGCCCGATGTGCCTTTGCTATGTCTCAAGATATGTGCTCCAGTGGATTTTGAGTAATTTAGGTTCAAAAAAATATATATATCTATAGCCGCGCTCCGGTGCGCGCACCGGAGAGCGCTCGAGGCGCGACACGCGACTTGCGCGCAGGAAGCTGATTGGATCTCAGTTGTCTGTAAACATTCTAAACAGTCTGGAGCGGCCGCCATCTTGTGTCTCGGTAAAATCGAGACACAAGAGGTGGCTAAAAGAAAGGGGGAAATGACAATAAGGGGGAAGAGTACACCCCCTCTGACCCCCTAGTTTTGATGTGGGGGCCATTAAAGGGCCCCGCGGGGCCTCAAAAAAAAATTATTTTTTTTCGATTTCCGCGGGGGGCGCACCCGGTACGCGTACCGGGGAGCTTACTGAGGAGCGTACTAAGGAGAAAAAAAATGACAGATTTTTTTCACAAAAAAATGCATTTTTTTATAAATTAGAGGTAGTTCTGAAAAGAACTTTTTTTTTTCTTCTTTTTGTTGTTTTATATTTTTTTGTGTTTTTTGAACTTTTTGAACTTTTTTTGGCTTTTTAAAACAATTTTATAATTTTTTTGGATTTTTGTCAAGGGAAAAACAAAAAACAGGAATTCAAAAACGGCTCAACAGGAGCAAAAAAATGTGAAAATTTAGGGACTGTCAGGGCAGCGGTGTTGCTGTTTCTTTAGGGCAATAAGTTCAACACTCTGCTCCCCATAGCAGAGCAGTTCGTTACACTCCGTGCACAGAAATTTGATGCCTGCAAACTCTGGCTGTATGTTAGGGACCATTCTTCTACGGGATGGTCCCGAAGGTGTTGCTCCACCAGTGGAGGTGCTGCCGCCATCTGTGGGTAATTTCCGTGCCAGGTCTCTGACACTCTCCCTCGCAAAGTTGTTTGGGTGTCTTCTTTTGACATGCCTGATTAAATTGGCATTACCAAAACTATATTTTTTCAGAGGATTGCCTCTGGATAAAGTACTCCCACATATTTTGCAGGTTACTTTTGGAGCGTTGACTTTTTTTTCACCTTCAGGGATGTTATAAAATTTCCAGATGAAATGGATTTTTTTCTTCTCCGTAGGAGGGTCCTCATCTACAAATGCATCTGAATCACTGCTGGATGACTCTCTTGCAGCCATTGCTGTAGATCAGGAAAGTAGGAGATGAAGATAGTACACAGAACAGCTCTTGCTCTCTCCAAGTACAAAGCAATAGTGAAGGAAATGGGTGGGGATTTCATTCTTTGTAAAAAAAACTGTTAGCAACCAATGAAAAGTGTTATTTTAGGGTCACATGACCCGACGCGCTTACGCTGCGCGCTTCGGAGCACTTCCGGTGCGTTTACGCGGCGCGAGCGGAGGCGCTTCCGGGGCGCAAACGTGGCGCGATCGTAGGCGCTTCCGGGTGCGTTTACGCGGCGCGATTTGAGGCGCTTCCGGGGCGCACATATGACGCGACCGTAGGCGCTTCTGCGTGCGTTTACGAGGCGCGAGCGTAGGCGCTTCCGAGGGCACTTACGTTGCGCGCCGAAGTGATGTCATCAAACTTTTACAGAAATGCATAATCATTTTCCTTATTAAAAAAAACTGATTTTATTTGTATAGTACGAAAAGTTTTGCATTATTATTAACTTTTCATTCATATTTTTTTTCACGAACGACAATAGCGCTCCGGGTGCGCTTTCTGCTAAGCTCACCGGAAAGCTTACGGGAGCGCTTAGCTGAAAGCTTCTCGGAGCGCGCACCAAGAGCGCAAAAAAAAAAAAATATATAAAAAAAAGAATACTTACAAAAAAACAGCAAATTGTAAAAAAAAAAAGGATACAAACTCGATATAGAAAGGAATTAGCATTTAAAAAACCTATGAAATTCACTGAAAAAACCATAGGTTTCACACCAGTTATAGTTAGGAATTAGCATTTAAAAAACCTATTAAATTCACTGAAAAAACCATAGGTTTGACCCCAGTTATAGTTAGCTGGAAATTTTACTGATATAAAACCATTGAAATTCACACGTTATAGTTAGTCGGACTCACTATAACTTGCGCGTGCAATGCACTGCTGATGACATCACATATTACATCACTCATGACATGGTCAGTGACATCACTCATGACATCACTGATGACACCATCCAGTGAATATGTGCCTTTCTGAAAAAGTAAATATTAGTGAGTAATGTTTAAATATTTAAATATATATATTAGTGTTTTACTTTGTGTATAAGTGGCTACATGTGTTGGTAAGTAGCTACATGCGTATGTATATGGGTTATTAGATGTTTCTCTTAGTATCAGTATGAGTGTCTATATGGTTTGGTGGGGGTATTACTTAGCACATAGATGCATGAGTGACTGACTCTCTGTTTCTATGTGTTTTGAAGACAGCATATGTACAGGACTGTATGGGTGGATGAGTGTCTATATGTGTTTGTTAGTGAGTGAATGACTGTCTCACTAGTGTCTTTATCAGTAACTACATATGTTTTAATCTAGTATATATGAATATTGATGTATATAAGTGAGTATATGTGAGAGTAAGAGATTGTAAGAGTTCCTGTTTAAATAAGTATGTGTTTCTATAAGTGATTGTTTAAGAGAATAAATATGTGTAATTTTAAATAGAAGTAAGGTGGAAGTGTGTGTATAACTCTATATTCAAATAAATGGATGTCCAATAGTTTATTTGCACGTGTGAATATGTGTGTGAGTAACTTTTGGATGAATGTCGGTGTGTAACAGGATGTATAGGTGTATCACTTCATATGATGAGTGAGTATATGTATGAGTGACTATATAAAACTATTGGTGAATGAGTGGATGTGTATATAGATAGTGGAATTACTGAATTGCTTGTTGTAACTGATATAGGTATCTCCATTTTTTTAAAAATTTCAGTTTCTATTTTTGAATATGTGTCTCAAGGGTTACATTATAGTGAAAGGAGGTCTGTCACTATGTCACAAGGATGGTGTCATGAGTGATGTCACTGACCATGTCATGAGTGATGTAATATGTGATGTCATCAGCAGTGCATTGCACGCGCAAGTTATAGTGAGTCCGACTAACTATAACGTGTGAATTTCAATGGTTTTATATCAGTAAAATTTCCAGCTAACTATAACTGGGGTCAAACCTATGGTTTTTTCAGTGAATATATATATATATATATATATATATATATATATATATATATATATATATATATATATATATATATATATATTCACTGAAAAAACCATATGTTATAGGCCATATATAGTTAGGAATTTGCATTTACAAAACCTTGAAAATTCACTGAAAAAACCATTGGTTATAGACCATATATAGTTAGGGATTAGCCTTTTCAAAACCTTATTTTACTCACACAAAACCATTGAAATTTCATATATAGTTAGTTCCACTAACTATATATCGCGCACCCGCAATCCACTGCTGATGATGTCCCATATTACATCATTCATGACATGGTTAGTGACATCACTGATGACATCACTGATGACATCTCAAATGACATCACTGATGACATCACTGATAACAACATCCAGTGACTGTATTTTTCTGTAAAGTTAAAATATGTCTTACATATTGAAGAATGAGTGGATGTATAAGTGTCTGGATGAAGGATTTAGTAGGTGCATGACTGACTGTATGAGTGAGTGATTAAATGTGTCTCACTGAGTGCATGGGTTAGTGACTAAACTGTTTTAATTTGTGCATCATTATATCTGTTGTTCTACAAACTGCTGCATATGTTGATCAGTAGCTATATGAGTAACTGTATGGGTTATTCATTGGTTGTCCAAGTATTTGTATGGGAAACTGAGTGTGTGTGTATGGGTGGCTGGGAGGTGTGTGACTCTGTACATAGATGTGTGAGTAGTTGATTCACTATATGTATGGGTTCAAAAGTGCATGTGGAAACAGCTGTATGGGCGGTTGACTGTGCATGAGTGTATTAGTGAGTGAATGGATATCTCAGTGCTACATGTCAAAGTAAGTACATATGTAAAACACTGTACATGTGAGAGTTGACATATATAAATAACTGTGCATAAGAGCCAGTGAATGTGTGAGTGGCTGTATGGATCATTGTGAACATGTATCAGGGATTGTATAAGAGAGTAAAGTAAATATGTGTTAGTATATGTTTGAATAAGTAAGGTGTGTATAACTGTATAGTTGAGAAAATGGAGGTGTGATTGATTTTTTGCATAACTGACTAAGTGTGTGAGTAACTCCATGGATGAGTGACAGTCTGTGACTGTCTGTTTACACTGATTGTATCTAAGGTTATATTAGAGTCTGAAGAGGTTCATGGTATTATCACATGAATGATATCATCAGTGATGTGATCAGTCATGTCAAATGAGATGTTATCAGTGATTTTATCAGTGATGTCATTTGAGATGTCATCAGTGATGTAATTTGAGATGTCATCAGTGATGTAATTTGAGATGTCATCAGTGATGTCATCAGTGATGTCACTAACCATGTCATGAATGATGTAATATGTGACATCATCAGCAGTGGATTGCGGGTGCGCGATATATAGTTAGTGGAACTAACTATATATGAAATTTCAATGGTTTTGTGTGAGTAAAATAAGGTTTTGAAAAGGCTAATCCCTAACTATATATGGTCTATAACCAATGGTTTTTTCAGTGAATTTTCAAGGTTTTGTAAATGCAAATTCCTAACTATATATGGCCTATGTAATGCTGTTTGGAGACGCCAAATTACTGTGGACCCCTGATTGGTGGCCATCTGATCTGGGTACTGTTCCAGAGCCCAAACAGATTGTCAAAAATCTAGGGATACGCCTTGATCACGATCTTTCTCTCAAACAGCACTGTAATATGGTAGCTGGCTCATGCTTCCACACCATCAGCATGTTGCGCAGAATATTCCCTCTGCTACCGGACTCCTTCAGAAAAACTTTGGTGCAAGCCCTTATACTGAGTCGTA
This sequence comes from Lissotriton vulgaris, assembly GCF_964263255.1. Taxonomy (NCBI): domain Eukaryota; kingdom Metazoa; phylum Chordata; class Amphibia; order Caudata; family Salamandridae; genus Lissotriton; species Lissotriton vulgaris. The sequence goes on from NC_141685.1 coordinate 728,806,981, forward strand.
TTGACTACTGTAACGGGCTGCTCCTTTCTGCCAATGAAGGAGTTCTGGACAGGCTTCAGGTGGTCCAGAACACGGCAGCTCGCCTTGTCCTAAATGCTCCCCCAAGAACAGCATCAAAACCCCTATTACAGAAACTACACTGGTTGAGCGTTCGACAAAGAGCCAAGTTCAAGATATGTTGCATCATTCATAAATGCCTAAATGGAAATGGCAACGATAGGGAGCGCGAACGTCACGCTCCACTCCAAAATGCACTGCAGTTATAGGATACTCGATCCAAACTCATATTATTCCATTTGTCCATTTTCAATGTTAATCCGTGTTTTAATCAAAACATGTTTTATCTAGTTTTTTTCACTTTTTCTTGCGCTCAATAACCACATATGTAACTAATTGCGTTTTTTGGAAACTTTACGTATCAACATGCGCCAATCCAGGCTTCTTTGTGAATACAAATCCGACACAACAAGTAGTTCCAAGCAGCTTCTTTATTCTTAACCCAATGCATTTCGGGCACTTTTTGCCCTTCATCTGGGGTAGCTGAAAATTACAAAGAAGTCCATTAATATTAATAATAATAACCTCCCCTCAATTTAAATTAATACATATAGCATTACTCGACTATAACAACTTGTTTAAAAATGCATTGCATCAATTAAGTTACCAAGTTCACAACCTTCGATGCCTCAGGTTACTTATTTTGCTTAAAGAAACACAATTACAGCCGGGATGAATTTAAACGCCAATGTAACAAGCTGAGTTCTGTTATTTGGTTAGTTTGTTCATGGTTGCACAAAATGTAATACCAGGTATTTCTCGAGGCGTATTAAACTCTCACTATTTCTTAGTGTTAGCATGTTCATATGCTCAATAAAAGCCAAATGCTTTCTTCATCTTAACGTGCTTAGTATTTATCTGCCCCACTCTTATCAATGCGCCGAGCGTACCTGCTCTCGTATTTCTTATCCTCCCAAGGCAGGAATGAGTCCAAGCTTCAAAAACAAGCTCTCCCACTAGCAGCTTAGCCGTTAGTGTGTGAGTAACTCCATGGATGAGTGACAGTCTGTGACTGTCTGTTTACACTGATTGTATCTAAGGTTATATTAGAGTCTGAAGAGGTTCATGGTATTATCACATGAATGATATCATCAGTGATGTGATCAGTCATGTCAAATGAGATGTTATCAGTGATTTTATCAGTGATGTCATTTGAGATGTCATCAGTGATGTAATTTGAGATGTCATCAGTGATGTAATTTGAGATGTCATCAGTGATGTCATCAGTGATGTCACTAACCATGTCATGAATGATGTAATATGTGACATCATCAGCAGTGGATTGCGGGTGCGCGATATATAGTTAGTGGAACTAACTATATATGAAATTTCAATGGTTTTGTGTGAGTAAAATAAGGTTTTGAAAAGGCTAATCCCTAACTATATATGGTCTATAACCAATGGTTTTTTCAGTGAATTTTCAAGGTTTTGTAAATGCAAATTCCTAACTATATATGGCCTATGTAATGCTGTTTGGAGACGCCAAATTACTGTGGACCCCTGATTGGTGGCCATCTGATCTGGGTACTGTTCCAGAGCCCAAACAGATTGTCAAAAATCTAGGGATACGCCTTGATCACGATCTTTCTCTCAAACAGCACTGTAATATGGTAGCTGGCTCATGCTTCCACACCATCAGCATGTTGCGCAGAATATTCCCTCTGCTACCGGACTCCTTCAGAAAAACTTTGGTGCAAGCCCTTATACTGAGTCGTATTGACTACTGTAACGGGCTGCTCCTTTCTGCCAATGAAGGAGTTCTGGACAGGCTTCAGGTGGTCCAGAACACGGCAGCTCGCCTTGTCCTAAATGCTCCCCCAAGAACAGCATCAAAACCCCTATTACAGAAACTACACTGGTTGAGCGTTCGACAAAGAGCCAAGTTCAAGATATGTTGCATCATTCATAAATGCCTAAATGGAAATGGCCCCACATATCTGGAGCAGAAATTTACCCTTTACACTCCCTCCAGATCGCTGAGATCTAGTGAGAATTTTCTGTTGGCTGTACCTCGTGCAAAAAAAACCAGACATGGAGGGAAAGCCCTATCTGTTGCGGGGCCCACACTGTGGAACAAACTGCCTCTGGCCCTTAGGCTCTGCACAGACCACTTAAAGTTCAGGAAGCAACTGAAAACTCTGCTGTTCACTGATAAAATCTAGACCTTATCCCTCATCTGCATATTGTTGGACTCTATTTGGTATCACAGCGCAGAGATACTCCGGTTGGAGTCGATTCCAGCGCTATAGAAACCCATAAATAAATAAAAAATAAATATAACCTATGGTTTTTTCAGTGAATTTCATTGGTTTTTTAATAGCAAATATCAAAAGCTGTAAAATGTCAAGTACGTGATAGGTAAAAAAAATTTCGTGTTTATGCACGCTGATGTGCTTTGAACGCTGCCCCCCTCCCCTCTTTTCTCTTAGTAGTACTCTCTCTTTGCAGATAGTGAAGAGTAGTTAACGCAGGCCTTTACCCCTGTTGTAATCCGTCATGCCTGCTTGTCTCTCCATTTGATTGATTGTTATCCAAGCATTTACTGTTTTACAATTGATTCTCTTTGGTTCATTCTCTATTTACAAACAAGCACAAAGTCGCAATACTCTGTTTAGTCTTTGGGGATAGTGAAAAATCGTGAAAAATCGTGTAAAAAAATAAAATTAATCGAGCAAAATCAGTAGGCCACTAATTGGATCTCTTTTTGACCTCGCTAAAATAGAAATATTAGGAACAACCCTTCATGAGAAATACGAAAATATTGAGATGAACTGAGCTCCACACCATGAGGGCTGCAAGACAGTTCGGCTCCGTCACCCACCCCGCCCAAAATAACGACAAACCCTATGCAAATATTAAAAATATATACAACACACCAGCAAAGAAACAGGGTAAAACATTTTATTAAATAACTATTTACATAACTATTTTATACTTTTTATTGCCCGATCCGGCTAGCTCAATCGATCGAGCATGAAACTCATGCACTCTGATAGCAAGCGTTGCTACTGATGCTATGCAGACCAAAACTGGTTTACAGTTTGTACATTTTTCTAGATTTTTCCATCCAAGGTTGGTTGAGTTTGTAGAACGATGGCTTCAGATTTTCAACATACGGTGTGGTGGCGCGGACTGGGAGGGGGCGCTTCGCTCCTGCCCCCTCCCCAAGTAAGATTTTCATACGTGAAAGTACGTTAATGGTTTTGGTCCCTGAGTTGCTTCAATGTCACTGCCATTCTCAAATGGCATAAGTTCTGGATGTTGGGTGCCATAGTTCAGAGTTCTGAGCAGCGCTTGTAACACTGTCTGAAGCTTATTTCCACCTACTGCAGCTTCACTATTCTCAAAGTAAGTGGGTGTCGTTTGTGGACCTGACTGCATTTGAAAACAATGTGATATGGTACCTCCCTAAACCGCTTGACGGAGGCCCCCGAGGGGCGGTGTGATGGCACGGACTCGGAGAAGACGCTTGGCTCCGACCCCCTCCCCAAGTCTTATAGCACCGGTTTAGCCTGAGATCGCCCCCGACATAGGCGGCCGGCTCCCGGGGCCCGTGGAACTTTTTGCCTTTTGATGACTCTTCTATTCTGGACCTTGTCCCACAATCCGTTTGACCTGAAGATACGCTGTAGTGGGGCGCCCCTTTACCGTTTTAGTTGCCATTCCGGCCGCTTTTGCTACACTGTGCCTCTTCCGCCATTCAGCTGTTTACCGCCCGCTCTTGCGACTACAGCGTCTCGCTCACCATGTAGTTGAGTTGCTCCCGCTCTTGCGATGCAACGATAAGCGACTGCCACAGGACTCTCAAAATGGCGGCGGCTCTTCAGATTTGGGCGTGGTCCACTAAAATGGCCCTGGGACACCTTGGAACTCGGACGCTTCCCTGATAGGGCTTGGGTCCCATTCTCGAAAGCGTCCCCTCAGCCGTGAAGATTCTACAAAAGTCTTGGGGGCCCCCGACTCCCGCAGGCTTCTGGTGGGGAGCGGCTGCCATGTTTACTCGTGGAATGGCCACGACGGACCTACGAGATGGTAGTGCTCTCATGCTGACGCCAGCTTTAGTCTGAAACATCCAGAAACACTGTAGACTACCAATTCGATCAGTTCCGGTAGCGCCCCAACATGACCCGGTAGAGAAGAACTTGCCGTCCCCTCTTTGACTGATGGTTCTTGTTGCCTGTCCCCTCTGTTGTCATTTTACAGAACTTTTTGGACTGCTGAAAGAGGTTGTGTTCCGAACGCTGGTTGGTGGAGACATTTTGACTATATTCTTGACCTACGTTGTCGCGTAATGCGTTATATGACACGCCGCGTTAGCGCACCCGGAAGTGATCCGGGGCGCGGCGCGCAGCGCGTAACGTAAGCATAACAGGTCATGTGACTTGTTAATAAAACTTTTTATTGGTTCATTTTACTTTTGTTATTTTAATAATGAAAAGCTTGGTCATATGACCTAAAAAATACGCTTTTTATTGATTTCGAACTTTTTTTTTAAAACATATATGTTATAATATTCCAGGCTAATGTACTTTCCCGGAAAATTTACAACTGTCCTGCAAGTAAAATATATTCCTTTTTCGAGAAAAAGGGCGTTTCTTTGTTCCATGACGGAGCCGTTGAGTAAAAGAGACTCGGCCTGCTGTCTTAGTCGCCGATACGCCTGATTATCAGATTCTTATCGATCACTTTATGTTGCAGGAGTGGAAAACACAACTGCCCTTGACCATTCATCTTTACTGCGTTCCTACATATTATACCTTTTATCCGTCATGTAATTGGACTGCTTTATTTCACTTGCCTTTTACTGATTCGAAAACAGTGACTAAAAGTAAAAACTTTACCAATGTAAATACTACTACCATGTTTTGTTTTAAAAACCTTTATTGTGAAAATGTCAGTATACAAATACGGGCCTATAACCACGTGGGCCGGCCACGGAGCAAACTGAAATCGTATATGATGAGGAGACATTTACATTATAGAGGAACGTAACGAGCGAGCCATTAGGTTGCAAGAACTAAGGTGTCTAACAGTTGCGGAATCGGTGGACGTACATTTTGTAATTAAAATACGACAGGGCCACTTACAAAAAAGTTATCTAGATATACATTTGCGTGCAAGTACCATGGGTGACGTTAATTCGAACTTTCAATAGTACAGTAATCAATAACACATCAGAACTTAATATCAATAGGGATGTCGAAATATTCAATCAATTCTCGTCCCCGCCCGCCATGAGCATCAAAACTGCATTCATATCTCGTGATATCAAGGTTGTTCAACCAGTACACAACAAGGAGTTACGAGTCCCATTTATACCGGCGCCATTTTGGGCGAGGCCGGGCAGGTCCAAGATATAGTCAAAATGTCTCCACCAACCATCGGCCAGACCAGAACCCCTTTCGGCCCTTTATGCTACAAGATGGTGTCTTCCATTCAGAAAATATTGTTGGCAGCATTTTGAAAGGAAAGATAAACAGCTGTTCTCCTAGTGAGTCTCACATTGTTACATTTAGGAAGAATGTTGAAGAGTAGTATGTGGAAAATCTGAAGCCATTTTTCTACAAACTCTCAATCAGCCTTGGATGGGAAAAAAAAATCCTGAAGAATGTACAAACTGAAAACCAATTTTTGTCTGTATAGCATCAACAGCAACGCTTGAGTCAGCTTTGTGTCAAGCCGCCATTTTGATTCAATCAATAACGTCCCCCTGCACACATTCAGGGACCTGGTCGTGTCTTCAGATGAAACGGATTGTGGGACAAGAAGCAAAAAGGAAAAGGAAAAAAGTTCCGCCGGACCTCGGGAGCCGGCCGCCTATGTCATGTGCGACCTTTGGCCACACCAGGGCAATAGTGAAGCTGCAGCAGGTGCAAATAAGCTTCAGACAGTCTTACAAGCACTGCTCAGAACTCTCAACTATGGCACTCAACATCCAGGACTTGCCATTCGGATCTTGGCGCCTTGTGCTGGTTCCGACCTATTCACACATCGGTCCAATACTGACATCACCTCATAAGCCAACGGGGCACCCCACGCCGACTTTCGGCGCAGCATTGTAGGATGGCCACACCAGTGCGGCAACTTGCTGGACACCACCTCGGTGCCATCCGGATCTCGGCGCGTTCGAGTCACTGTACCGCAAGAGCGGGAGAAACTCAGCTGGACACGCCGTCTTTCGGCGCAGCATTGTAGGATGGCCACACCAGTGCGGCAATTTGCTGGACACCACCTCGGTGCCATCCGGATCTCGGCGCGTTGTGCTGCCTTCGGCCTACTGTAGCCGCAAGTGCGGACGCAACTCAGTTGGACGGCAAGTGAAAAGATAAGGGGCGCCCCACTGCAGCCGAGGAGCCTCCATCTTGGGGGAGACGCACAGCCCCCACTGACTGATGCGACCTCACAGGCCAATGGGGCGCCCCACGCCGACTTTCAGCGCAGCATTGTAGGATAGCCACACCAGTGCAGCAACTTGCTGGACACTAACTCGGTGCCATCCGGATCTCGGCGCGTTGTGCTGCCTTCGGCCTATTCGCACATCGGTCCGCTACTGGCGCCGCCTCACGTGCTAACGGATTTTCTACGCTTTTTGTAGCCCTATGCCGCATAACAGGTCATGTGACTTGTTTATAAAACTTTTCATTGGTTCATTTTACTTTTGGTTTCCTAAAGATGGAAGGCTTGGTCATATGACCTAAAAATAACACTTTTCATTGGTTTAGAACATTTTTTTTTCCCCAAACGATGAAATCCCCACCTTGTTTCTGGATGATTCAGACTGAAGCTGGCGTCAGCATGAGAGCACCACCATCTCGTGGCTCCGTCGTGGTCATTCCACGAGCAATCATGGCAGCCGCTCCCCACCGGAAGCCTGCAGGAGTCGAGGGCCCCCAAGACTTTTGTAGAATCTTCACGGCTGAGGGGACGCTTTCGAGAATGGAGCCCAAGCCCTAGCAGGCAAGCGTCCGAGTTCCAAGGTGTCCCAGGGCCATTTTAGTGGACCAGGCCCAAAACCGAAGAGCCGTCCGCCATTTTAAGAGTCCTGTGGCAGCCACCTATCGCTGCACTGCAAGAGTGGGAGCAACTCAACTACATGGTGAGCGAGACGCTGTAGCCGCAAGAGCGGGCGCAACTCAGCTGGATGGCCGCCACCTGGGGAGGCCCGTTCACGCCGCCTCCCCCACGCCCCCACCCGGGCCGCCCCACGCCAATTTTTGGAGCAGCATTGTAGGATACCAAAACCAGTGCGGCAGTTTACTGGACATCACCTGGGTGCCATCCACATCTCAGCGCGTTCTGCTGCCTTGGGACTATTCGCACAACAGACCGCTACTGACGAGGCCTCCCCCCGCACCGCCTGGGACGCCCCACGCTGTTTTTCTGAGCTGCATTGTAGGAAACCAAAAACCAGTGCGGCACCCAGGTGACATCACCTGGGTGCCGTCCAGAACTCAGCACGTTGTGCTGCCTTGGGACTATTCGCACAAAAGACAGCTTCTGACAATTGTTGCTTTTTTTTGTCAAAAATGTTTAAATGTTTTTACAGTTTTTGTTCCGTTCGTTATATTTAAAAGTTAATAAAATTTTATAATCCTACTTTGTTGGAGTGCTATATATTTTTAAAAAATCGGGTGAATGGGGCCTTGAATCGGGTTATTGTCATGTGTGGGCTTTGCAAGTGTACTGCTACAGGATCGGACATTTCAAACTCAAATGCACGTTCTTTTTCTTACCTTTCCGAAGCATGGAGCGCAATAGCAGGCAGAGAAAGGGTGATGCAAGTGTTGAACACTGCCTGGCCTGGCAAGTTGCTGGCAGTGCCCCCCCCCCCCCCCCGCCCGCTCCTGAAAGAGGACACACACACACACCGCCGCCCCGAGTACTTCACAGATCTTTAAAAGACCATGCGCTTGTTCATGAGGCTTAAATGGTTTATCACCCCTTCTAGAACCCCTGCATCGACCCTCTGACGTTTCCTGGAAGAATTACCACGTAACACAATACCAAGCCTTGTCAGCTGAAACCCCCGAGGAATCGTGGGGCATATTATCAAGGGGGTTTATCTCCGCTTTTTTGGCTTTAAAAGCCAAGAAAGCGGAGATAAAATTATCTCCCTATTACCAAGCTGTCGCTAACACCAGTTAGTGACAGCTAAAAGGAGATAGCGACCATCTTGGGCCCCGCTTTGCATGTCAGTGATATTTATCACTAATGACATGCAAAGTGGGCGTGCCAAGATGTTAGCGACTGGAAACAGTCCCTAACATCGCTATCTCCTATTACCAACTTTTGGAGATATCCGCGCTAAGCGCGAATATCTCCAAAAGCTAACGCCTGCCCTGAGCAGTTCTTAGCCATGTTATCCAATGGGAGGTGGATAACATGGCTAAGAGCATTTGCTCGATAATGCATGAATATCGCTGACTTTTCAGCGATATTCATGCATTGCGGCCGTTTTTTATCGCATTTGCGATAAACCTTGCTAATAGCAAGGTTTATCTGCGATAAAAATCGCCGATGTGCGGCGATAATTTTTGTCTCTAAACAAGTTAGAGACAAAAATGATCGCTAGTTGTTGGTAATATGCCCCCGGGTTTTTGCTTGCAGAAATCGGGAGGCGGGAGACTAGCACTGAAATCAGTAGTCTCACGCCTGAATCGGGAGGGTTGGCATGTCTGGATTCTCTACAGCTGGGGCCATAAACTACATCCGCAGGGCTAGGTGATAGCCTGGGACCAGCCTGGCATCTAAAATGGCTGCCGTGCACGACAAAATTGTGGCATTGGAAAAAAGGCAAGATGGCGCAGACAATGTTTATCAATAAGGATTCATTTATAACAAAATATTTTATCGCACTGACAAATTGGCGGTCAACACTTCCTGATTTCCATCGAATCAAACGTTAACAGACGTCACGCAGCAAAAAAAAAAAAAAGCTCACGCACAGCCGCTGGAAGACATGTATCAACATATATGAGCCTCCTCAGCCACCCTCAGAAAACATAAGGGATTAGGATACGTCTCCCGCACCCCCTTATACCTAGTAATTTAATTAAAACGAAGCACAAAACGGCGAATTCCCGTTTCGCTACCAGTTTGCGGCCCAGTTCGCGGCCCGGGAAGCGCTTCTACCGTGAAAAATAATTTTTTTTTTATTTTCCCCACGGGACCCTTTAATAACCCCAACAACATTCCTAGGGGGTCAAGAGGGGTATACCTTGCCCCCATTCATTAAATTCCCCCTTCGTTTTTCACCTCTTCTTCTCTCTTGATCCTACCGAGAGATAAGATGGCAGCCGCTCCGGACTGTTTAGAATGTTGACAGACACCGGGGAGCCAATCAGCTTCGCATCGCAAAGTTCCGTTTCGCGAAAAGTAAGCGGACCGGAGCGCAGCCCGGAGCGCTGTTACAGATATATATCTTGTTTTGAACGTTAATTTCTCAAAATCCACTGGAGCACATATATTGAGACCTAGCAAAGGCACATCGGGCTAACAGTCCCTACAATTTTGCCAAGTTTCGTGCAAATCCATTCAGCCGTTCGAGCTAAAAGTGAGGCCAAAGGCCCTATGGAAATTAACATGGGAAAAACGCGTTTTGGGACCCCCCTTTTTTCTCGGCCCCCCCCCTGACAAAACCCCCCCAAATTTTCAGGGGCTGCTCAGAAACAAAATGTGCCATTTTCCTGGAAATTTCAGCCGATTCCGTCCACAAACGCCAAAGTTATTAGACATAGAATTTTCAAAAGTTCCATAGACAAAAAATCCTAACTATAACTACCTACTGGCGACACGCCAGTAGGTAATATATATATATATATATATATATATATATATATATATATATATATATATATATATATATATATATATATATATATATATATATATATTACCTACTGGCGGTCGCCAGTAGGTAGTTATAGTTAGGATTTTTTTCAATGTTAAATCTCAAAATTCTATTTGGAATAACTTTGGCGCCGGTTGACGAATCTGCCTGAAAATTTCCTCAAAATGGCCTTGCGGCGTTCCGGTCCTTCCCTGAAAGTTTGGGGGGGATGCGTCAAGCAGGGGCCGAGATAACAGGGGGGTCCCAAAACACGTTTTCCCCATGTTAATTTCCATAGGGCGGTCGATTTCACTTTTAGCCCGAACGGCTGAATGGATTTCCACCAAACTTGGCAAAATTGTAGGGACTGGTAGCCCGATGTGCCTTTGCTATGTCTCAAGATATGTGCTCCAGTGGATTTTGAGTGATTTAGGTTCCAAAAAATATATATATCTAGAGCCGCGTCCCGGTACGCGCACCGGGGAGCGCTCCAAGCGCGCCACGCGACTTGCGCACGGAAAGCTGATTGACTCTCGGGTGTCTGTAAACATTCGAAACAGTCCGCAGCGGCCGCCATCTTGTGCCTCGATAGGATTGAGGTGGTAAAAATCAAAGGGGGAAATAAGCAAAAGGGGGCAGGGTACACCCCCCCTGACCCCCTAGGTTTGTTGTGGGGGCCATAAAATTATTTTTTTTTGATTTGCGCGGGGGGAGCGCCCGGTACGCGCACCGGGGAGCGGACCGGGGAGCGTACCATGGAGAAAAAAGAATGACACTTTTTAAAAACAAAAATAGCATTTTTTTATAAATTGGAGGTAGTTCTGAAAAGAACTTTGTTTTTGTTTTTGTTGTTTTATATTTTTTTATACTTTTTAAAACGATTTTATATTTTTTTGGGATTTTTTTCAGGGGAAAAACAAAAACAGGGATTCAAAAACTGCTCAACAGGAGCAAAAAAATTCGACAATTTAGGGACGGGGAGAGCATCGGTGTTCCTGTCTCTTTATTGCAATGAGCTCAACGCTCTGCTCCCCATAACAGAGTAGTTCATCACAGTCCACGCATACAAATTTTATGCCTGCAAAGACCGGCTGTACGTTAGGGACCATTCTTGCACGTGTTGTTCCTGAAGGTGTTGCTCCACCAGTGGAGGTGCTGCCGCCATCTCTTGGTAAATTCCGTGCCAGCTCCCTGACACTCTCCCTGGAATAATTTTTTGGGTGTCTTCTTTTGACATGCCTAATTAAATTGGCATTTCCAAAGCTATATTTTTTTTGAGGATTGCCTCTGGATAAAATACTGCCACATATTTTACAAGTTACTTTACTTGCATTAACTTTTTTTTGTCCTTCAGGGATGTCATAAAATTTCCAGATGAAGTGGTTCTTTTTTTTCTGGTGAGGAGGGTCCTCTTGCAAAAAACCATCTGAATCACTGCTGGATGACTCCCCTGCAGACATTGCTGTAGATCAGGAAAATTATGAGTAGATAATTCACAAAACACCTCTTGCTCTCTCCAAGTGCAAATCAATAGTGAGAGAAATAGGTGGGTTTCTCAAAATTTAGAAAAAAAAATTATTGAACCAATGAAAAGTGTTATTTTCAGGTCACATGACCAGGGGCTTCATCATTATGAAACCAAAACTGTTATGAACTAATAAAAAGTGTTATTTTCAGGTCACATGACCCGACGCGCTTACACTACGCGCCCCGGGGCGTTCCCCGGGTCGCGTCGCGTAAGTGCGTCGAATGTTTACGTTGCGCGATCGTATTCGCTCGAGTGCTTCCGGGTGCGCTTAAGCCGTGCGTATCACGCGGACGCGGCTACGCGATACGTCACGATCATGTTTTCGTTTGCGATATTGGCGCTCTCGGGGCGCACCCCCCGGGGCGCGCACCGGGAGCGCTCCATAGCGAAAAAAATTGGGAAAAATAGTAGGGACTGGTAGCCCAATGTGCCTTTGCTATTTCCAAGTGGTTTTTACGAACATTAACTTTGAAAAAAATATATATTGTGCTACATTGGGCTATATATATGTTAGAGCCCAAATGTAGCCCAAATGTAGCCCAATGTAGCCCAAAGATGGCCACCAGAGACAAAAAAAGCAAATGTAGCCCAAATATCAGCCAGATGTAGCCCAACTGTAGCCCAATGACAGAATGTACCAGAGTGTTCTAAAGAACAACTAGAGCGCTAACAGTCTTACTTATAAAGTGAGACTTATAGTTAGGAATTAGCATTAAAAAAACCTATGAAATTCACTGGAAAAAACCATAGGTTTCACACCAATTATAGTTAGGAATTAGCATTTAAAAAACCTATGAAATTCACTGAAAAAACCATAGGTTTCACACCAGTTATAGTAAGGAATTAGCATTTAAAAAACCTTTTAAATTCACTGAAAAAACCATAGGTTTCACACCAGTTATAGTTAGCTGGAAATTTTACTCGCATAAAACCATTGAAATTCCCACGTTATAGTTAGATGGACTCACTATAACTTGCGCGTGCAATGCACTGCTGAAGACGTCACATATTACATCACTCATGACATGGTCAGTGACATCACTCATGACATCACTGATGGCACCATCCTTGTGACAGAGTGACAGACCTCCTTTCAGTGTAATGTAACCCATGAAACACATATTCAAAAATAGAAATTAACATTTTCAAAAAAATGGAGATACACATACCAGTTACAACAACCAATTCAATAATTCCACCATCTATATACACATCCACTCATTCACCAACAGTTCTATATAGTCCCTCATACATATACTCACTCATCATATGTAGTGATACACCTATACATCCTGTTACACACCGACAGTCATTCAAAAGTTACTCTCACACATACTCACACATGCAAGTAAACTATTGAACATCCATTTATTTGCATATACAGCTATACACACACTACCACCTTACTTCGAAGGAAACTTACACATACTTACTCTCTTAAACAATCACTTATAGAAACACATACTTATTTAAACAGGAACTCTTACAATCTCTTACTCTCACATATACTCACTTATATACATCAATATTCACATATACTAGATTAAAACATATGTAGTTACTGATAAAAACACGAGTGAGACAGTCATTCACTCAGTAACACACACATATACACACTCATCCACCCATACAGTCCTGCACATATGCTGTCTTCTAAACACATACAAAGAGAGAGTCAGTCAATCATGCATCTATGTGATAAGTAATACCCCCACCAAACCATACAAACACTTATACTGATACAAAAAAACATCTAATAACGCATATACCTACACATGTAGCTACTCACCAACCCATGCAGCCACTTATACACAAAGTGAAACACTAATACATATATTTAAATATTTAAACATTACTCACTAATATATGTATTCACTAAGATACACGTAACAAGCCAGTTAACCAATCAATTTAAAAAAAAAAAAACATCCATTTAGACACTTATTTAAACATTTATTCTTCCATCAACTTTTACATATACATATATAAAACATATTTACTTTTTCAGAAAGACACACATTCACTGGATGGTGTCATCAGTGATGTCATGAGTGATGTCACTGACCATGTCATGAGTGATGTAATATGTGACGTCATCAGCAGTGCATTGCACGCGCAAGTTATAGTGAGTCCATCTAACTATAACGTGGGAATTTCAATGGTTTTATGCGAGTAAAATTTCCAGCTAACTATAACTGGTGTGAAACCTATGGTTTTTTCAGTGAATTTAATAGGTTTTTTAAATGCTAATTCCTAACTATAACTGGTGTGAAACCTATGGTTTTTTAAGTGAATTTCATAGGTTTTTTAAATGCTAACTCCTAACTATAATTGGTGTGAAACCTATGGTTTTTTCAGTGAATATATATATATATATATATATATATATATATATATATATATTGTGCTCTAGCCTGGTGTCGTAAGATTGAGATGCACTCGTAGAACAACGGAGGGCTCCAAGCCTCAGCCCTCATGTAGCGGTATGGAAGCGCCTGCCTCAAAGGCTTGTGGTATGTGGAAATAGGCACTGTTCAACCATAGTCCCTTATAAACACGTAGTGGCGTGCCCTCTAATTGGCTGCTCCTTATGAGTCTACGCGGTGTCTTCTGGGAGTTGTGGTCGTAAGTGCAGCGCATTCATTAAACTGTTGGTACATTAAAGGTCGGATTGATCCTCAGTTGGCGTCAGCTTCCTAAATCCCACATCGATCTACCACTGATAGAGGCAGGTTATATACTCGCCCCTGTGGCCCCCATCTTCGTAGGGTGGTGCATCTCGGCGGCAAGACCGCCGCCCAAGCATTGTGCTCTAGCCTGGTGTCGTAACATTGAGATGCACTCGTAGAACAACGGAGGGCTCCAAGCCTCAGCCCTCATGTAGCGGTATGGAAGCGCCAACCAGCTGATCTCTTTCACAGTTGCCCTGCCACTTCAGCCTGACGCGTTTCGAAAATAATCTTCCTTCCTCAAAGGCTTGTGGTATGTGGAAATAGGCACTGTTCAACCATAGTCTCTTATAAACACATAGTGGTGTGCCCTCTAATTGGCTGCTCCTTATGAGTCTACGCGGTGTCTTCGGGAGTTGTGGTCGAAAGGGAAATATTTGCATCCCTGTGCAGCGCATTCATTAAACTGTTGGTACATTAAAGGTCGGATTGAGCCTCAGTTGGCGTCCGCTTCCTAAATCCCACGTCGATCTACCATAGATAGAGGCAGGTTATATACTCGTCCTTGTGGCCCCCATCTTCGTAGGGTGGTGCATCTTGGCGGCACGACTGCTGCCCAAACATTGTGCTCTAGCCTGGTGTCATAAGATTGAGATGCACTCGTAGAACAACGGAGGGCTCCAAGCCTCAGCCCTCATGTAGCGGTATGGAAGCGCCAGCCAGCTGATCTCTTTCACAGTTCCCCTGCCACTTCAGCCTGACGCGTTTCGAAAATAATCTTCCTTCCTCAAAGGCTTGTGGTATGTGGAAATAGGCACTGTTCAACCATAGTCTCTTATAAACACATAGTGGCATGCCCTCTAATTGGCTGCTCCTTATGAGTCTACGTGGTGTCTTCTAGGAGTTGTGGTCGAAAGGGAAATATTTGCATCCCTGTGCAGCGCATTCATTAAACTGTTGGTACATTAAAGCTCGGATTGAGCCTCAGTTGGCGTCCGCTTCCTAAATCCCACGTCGATCTACAACTGATAGAGGCAGGTTATATACTCGACCCTGTGGCCCCCATCTTCGTAGGGTGGTGCATCTCGGCGGCACGACTGCCGCCCAAACATTGTGCTCTAGCCTGGTGTCGTAAGATTGAGATGCACTCGTAGAACAACGGAGGGCTCCAAGCCTCAGCCCTCATGTAGCGGTATGGAAGCGCCAGCCAGCTGATCCCTTTCACAGTTCCCCTGCCACTTCAGCCTGACGCGTTTCGAAAATAATCTTCCTTCCTCAAAGGCTTGTGGTATGTGTAAATAGGCACTGTTCAACCATAGTCTCTTATAAACACATAGTGACGTGCCCTCTAATTGGCTGCTCCTTATGAGTCTACGCGGTGTCTTCTGGGAGTTGTGGTCGAAAGGGAAATATTTGCATCCCTGTGCAGCGCATTCATTAAACTGTTGGTACATTAAAGGTCGGATTGAGCCTCAGTTGGCGTCCGCTTCCTAAATCCCACGTCGATCTACCACTGGTAGAGGCAGGTTATATACTCGACCCTGTGGCCCCCATCTTCGTAGGGTGGTGCATCTCGGCGGCACGACTGCCGCCCAAACATTGTGCTCTAGCCTGGTGTTGTAAGATTGAGATGCACTCGTAGAACAACGGAGGGCTCCAAGCCTCAGCCCTCATGTAGCGGTATGGAAGTGCCAGCCGGCTTATCCCTTTCACAGTTCCCCTGCCACTTCAGCCTGACGCGTTTCGAAAATAATCTTCCTTCCTCAAAGGCTTGTGGTATGTGGAAATAGGCACTGTTCAACCATAGTCTCTTATAAACACGTAGTGGCGTGCCCTCTAATTGGCTGCTCCTTACGAGTCTATGCGGTGTCTTCTGGGAGTTGTGCTCGAAAGGGAAATATTTGCATCCCTGTGCAGCGCATTCATTAAACTGTTGGTACATTAAAGCTCGGATTGAGCCTCAGTTAGCGTCTGCTTCCTAAATCCCACGTCGATCTACCACTGATAGAGGCAGGTTGTACACTCACCCTGTGGCCCTCATCTTCGTAGGGTGGTGCATCTCTGCGGCACGACCGCCGCCCAAACATTGTGCTCTAGACTGGTGTCGTAAGATTGAGATGCACTCGTAGAACAAGCATTTGCAATGCAATAGGTCACGCATTAGGAAAGTTTGAGCTATTGGTATTGTAAATGACACTTTTTTTATTTATGTGTTGGTTTTGAAGACAACGAAATGAATAGCTTTGTCATTTACAATGCCAATAGTTATAACTTTTGCAAATGTGACACCTATAGCATTTGTAATGCAATATGTGTTGCATATTCGTGACTTAGATGTACTGATATTACAAATAATAATGGCTTTTAATTTTTTTTAATAAGTAATACTTAAAAAAAAGTAATTGTAATTTATAATGGCAATGGCTTAAACTTTTGTAAATAACTTTTGTGAAGATTATGTTCAGTGTATTTTATTGTGAAGTTATTAACATCTTTTTGTCACATTTGTAATAAATCTTGAAACATTGAGAGAACATATTTGAATCAGTTGTTGTTAAATGGTTGCACTGATTGATGCTGTGGTGGCGCTGAGTGATGTTCTGGTGGCGACGAGTGATGCTGTGGCGTTCAGTGATGCTGTGGTAGCGCATAGTGATGTTGTGGTGCCCCTGAGTGATGCTGTGGTGGTGCTGAGTGATGATGTGGTGATGCAATAGATAGATAGAGTGAGTGCGATAGAGCGAGTGAGATAGATAGATAGATAGATAGATAGATAGATAGATAGATAGATAGATAGATAGATAGATAGATAGATAGATAGATAGATAGATAGATAGATAGATAGATAGATAGATAGATAGATAGATAGATAGATAGATAGATAGATAGATAGATAGATAGATATTCACGGACTCGCGTAACCAATCGATTAAAATCAAAAACCTCTGAGAAATGGTATGGCCCAGACCTAAAAATTGAAAAAAGAAAATGCACCTCTCTGGAGCACAAATGGAGAATTAGTAGAAACGCCGAAGATAGAACATCTTACAAACATCAGTTGAAAATATACCATACTGCCATACGCAAAGCAAAGAAAGACTACCTTTCTCAAAAAATTCTAGAGAATAAAAATTCGTCCAAGGAGCTTTTTAAAATTGTAAAAGAACTTTGTAATCCTCCTAGCCTTACATCCAACTTGACACCATCACAAGAGAACTGCACAAAAATTAGTGACTTTTTTTGTAATAAAATTGACAAAATATATGCCTCTTTCACAAACAACGCCCTGGCCTCTGTGGAGTATCGGACTGACCCGACTTTGCAAACCAGCTGCTCTACCTTTGGCCCATTTTCAGAAGACGAGGTCACTAAAGCCATGTCAGAAATTAAATCTGGCTCACCATGGGATTTATTTTTTCTCAACTGACTCCCATAATTGGCCCCGCAGTTACAAAAGTTCTTAACCAGTCTCTGGAGCAAGCTGTTTTTCCCGAAGTTTGGGAAAAATCAGCAGTATTTCCATTACTAAAAAAGGCGGGCGCGGATATAAATGACCCAACCAACTACCGCCCCATCTCACAGCTCCCCTTTCTATCGAAGGTTTTAGAAAGACTGGTAACAAAACAACTGTCAAGTTATTTAGAAACCAACAAACTCCTCGACGTCTCCCAAACAGGTTTTAGATCTAATAACAGCACAGAAACAACGCTACTGGCCGTAATGGACGACATTCGTATGCAGGTCAATAAAGGCAAAACGGTTGCCCTGATACTTCTCGATTTATCAGCGGCATTCGATACCGTGTCCCATAAACTGTTAATTCACATACTTGCCGCAAAAGGAATTCAAGGTAAAGCCCTAAACTGGCTGGAGTCCTTTCTATCAAACAGATCCCAGTCTATTTGTTTAGGCAACTTTACCTCCACCCCCCGTAAGATTAAATATGGAGTCCCCCAAGGAGCTACATTGAGCCCAACATTGTTCAATGTATATGTCTCCTCTTTGGCTTCGATTGGCAAGAAATGGGGCATTAATATCTGCTCCTACGCTGACGATACTCAGCTGATGGTTACCCTAAATGGAGATAACGATGCCAAAAGTAGACTATACAACTGCCTGTCAGAGCTATCCAACTGGATGCATGGCCATTATTTAAAACTGAAAGCTGACAAATCAGAAATTCTACTCTTTGGTTGGGCCAAACAGCTCTGGGATAACACCTGGTGGCCAACTACCTTAGGTTCTCCACCAATCCCTACATCATCTGCTAGAAATTTAGGAATTCAGATGGACACCACTCTATCAATGAAAAGCCATGTCTCCCTAATATGTGGCAAAGGATTTGCCATACTAAAAAGGTTGAAAAGGGTCTTCCCCTGGATCCCACTTGAATGTAGACAGATCCTAGTCCAGTCGTTACTAGTGAGCAGGCTGGATTATGGAAACTCACTATTTGTAGGTATGTCGGACTACTTATTTAGAAGACTACAGCTGGTCCAGAATGCCGCAGCAAAAGCTGTCTGCAATAAGAAAAAGTACGATTCAGCCACAAGTTGTCTGAGAGCTTTAAACTGGCATTCCATGAGACAAAGAGCCACGTTCAAAATCCTATGTATTGCCTATAAAACAATACACAATACTGGCCCCTACATTTTACGAAATAGAATTAAGTTCTATGCCCCAGCGCGGAACTTACGTTCACAAGCCTCAGCCAAAGCAGCCACCACTCGGATTAAGCTATCCAGAATGGGCGGAAGTGCTTTCTCTCACATTGCTGCGAAATGTTGGAATGAATTACCCATCAACCTCAGACTCACGGATTCCTACCCCACCTTCAAGAAAAAACTAAAAACCGCACTATTCCCCACATCAGAATAAACAATATGCTTCCGGCTACTGCCTTGGTTTTACTGTCATTTCTTTCCAGCGCCGTGATATCCTTGCAGGATGAATGTTGCGCTTTACAAATACGCCTAACAATAACAATAACCATAGATAGATAGATAGATAGATAGATAGATAGATAGATAGATAGATAGATAGATAGATAGATAGATAGATAGATAGATAGATAGATAGATAGATAGATAGATAGATAGATAGATAGATAGATAGATAGAGTGAGGGCAATAGAGGGAGGGAGGGCGATAGATAGTGGGAGGGAGGGCGATAGAGGGAGGGCGATAGAGGGAGGGAGGCCGATAGAGGGAGGGCGATAGATAGATAGAGGGAGGGAGGCCGATAGAGGGAGGGCGATAGATAGATAGAGTGAGGGCGATAGATAGATAGAGTGAGGGCGATAGAGGGAGGGAGGGTGATAGATAGAGGGAGGGTGATAGATAGAGGGAGGGTGATAGATAGAGGGTGGGTGATAGATAGAGTGAGGGAGATAGATAGAGTGAGGGAGATAGATAGAGTGAGGGCGATAGATAGAGTGAGGGCGATTGACAGACAGATAGAATGAGGGCAATAGATAGATAGATAGATAGATAGATAGATAGATAGATAGATAGATAGATAGATAGATAGATAGATAGATAGATAGATAGATAGATAGATAGATAGATAGAGAGATAGAGAGATAGAGAGATAGAGAGACAGAGAGATAGATAGATAGATAGATAGATAGATAGATAGATAGATAGATAGATAGATAGATAGATAGATAGATAGATAGATAGATAGATAGATAGATAGATAGATAGATAGATAGATAGATAGATAGATAGATAGATAGATAGATAGATAGATAGATAGATAGATTGAGTGAGTGAGTGATGGCGATACAGAAAAATGAATTGGATCAGGGTACATATGTAATGGGAATAGGCTATGTTCAACGCCACTGTAATTATGCAGCAGGGTAAGACCAAATTATGTGGCAGGATTGGCTAAATTATGTGGAAAGAAATTGCAATGAAGCGCATTTTGTGATACGATAGTTTCGTTAGTTTGCCATTAGTACAAGTTTAACAATAAAATACAGCAATAACCAACAATAAGATGACCAGTTAACCTTAAGAAAGGTCCTTTCACTGTGCAGAAAGCCACGTAGCCACGTGTATAGTACCGCTTGATCAAAGTGAGCCAAAATACTCCCCTGTCCAGCCATAAGGTGGCAGAAATTCCTAATAACCGGTCACGTGGGATAATTGTCTAGCCGTGGTCTAAAAACCGCGTGTAGTTAAGAGACCTGGGTATAAACTACAGAGGGAGGTTTACCAAGACACTAACTTCCTACCAAACATACTGCTTATGCCTTTTAAACACGTACACACCTATAATCTGTACGGAGTGGTACACCGACGGGGGAGACACAAAGGGAAAGCAACGGAAGGCAATTAACTGAAAATGTCAAGTGGCCTTAAATGCGTAATCTGAATGTTGTTGATGAGGGGCCGAGGAAGGTGGAGGACAAAGCAGTTACTTCCAATGCGCACTCGCGAGGCGACAATCCAATAATAACCCAACTGCCAATCGCGTCGCTTTTACGAAGCTATTAAAACCTAAATAAACCATAGGAGCAATCTGCAGTAAAATTAACGTAGTAACTGCTGGCTGCCGACTCTACATGTTACCCTTACCCTATCCCTGGAGATGCAGAAGCGCCCCTGAAACACAACCCTTGCCTCTTTTCCTCGCATCCTGATACTCTACTGATAGGGCGCGGGCGACCTGATCTGATTACGGCAGGCGTGCACGTCTCTTGTCTCCTCTTGCCTCGTTGTAAGCAGAGCTGGTGAATATAGGTCCTTGCGGCGAGAACGCGCTTTCGCCAGGGCGAGACCTAAAAAGAGACCACAAGAAATACTTCGGCTGAGGAGGGCCGCGTCAGCCAAGGGAGCGTAAGAATGCAGAAAGCTGCTTTAGTCAAAGAAGAAAAAACATCAACAGTGGTTCCCTCAGAGGGCGCTTTAAGCCCAACCTTCCAAGGCTAAACAAATGTGTACGTTTACACATATGCAATAAACAAGTATTACATTACTGTATAAACATGCAATATGCAATGGAATCTGAATAATAGGTACTCCAAAAAAAAAAACCTACTTTTCGAGTCTGCAACCTGAAGAAATTTTCAAAGTGATGAGATCATTTGTGATCTGTGAAGCTGATCGAGAGAGATTTTTTGCTGTCTACAATTAAGAGGTCTCCCAGTATAAATAATCAGTGGCTGTGATGATGCTTCTTTCTCTATCCTGATGAAGACCACTTTCAATTAAAAAATAAGGTCAAAACATCGTACTAACTTGCTGACTAATATGAACTAAGGCAAACAGAACTGAACTGGTAACTTTGAGTCGCTTTTGTATATCCAAGCCCCGAATCTGTGACGTTATTCGCAGCCTTTTCCCCCGCAGAGAATCAGAACATTGTGATTCCGCATTCCGTTACTCCGCAACTCGGAACAACGACTTGCGGAGGGGGGGCGCAGGATGTTGGAATAATATAATTTACTATTCCAACTCCAGTCGTGCGGACACTAGGGAAGGTGTTGGATTTTAAATCCAACACCTGCCCCCCCTCCGCAAGTCGTTGTTCCGACTTGCGGAGTAATGGTATGTGGAATCACAACACGTTGTGATTCCCTGCGTTAAAAAAGTTTTGGGGTAAAAGTTGTTTACCTCAACCACCAGCTAGTCAGCATTGTTGTGAACACGTTGCTTTTGTAAACAGCACAAGTGCAGTTTACAATTTACATGTCTCCTATCACTATCAAAGCACTGTTTTTTGAAGGACCCATTATTCGAAATCTGTATATTTGACATGTTTATGTAGTAATTTAGTACCCATTTCATATGTGGAAATGTACACATTTGTGTTGCCTAGGAAGCTTAGGCTTAAAGTGTCCTCCAAGGGAGCCACTGTTTATGTTTTTGATTATGTCCCTAGGCCCCCAGGGGTACCAGGTTGCACCTTTCTATTTTTCCTTAGTCAGAGAAGTGGCAGGAACTAAGGGAAGATGCATCAAAGGGGTTTTTCCATTTTGTTTCTTTGGGCAAACGCCTTAGGACATATGGGCCAAAGAAAGGTGAAGAAGCCAAGGAGACCGTGTGGACCAAGGAGAGAGGAATAAACAGCAAAAAGATGATGGAGGCTGGGACACGCATTGGGGAAAGCAGTAAGGTATGCTGACTGAGAGGTACAGGGCCAGGGCGCAGGGTTGGAAGGTAGGCAGAGGGACCTCACGGGCTCTAAGTTCTGAAAGAGTCCACGTGGCAACATTGTGGTGGTACTGAGGCCTGGTGCTACAGAGAACCAACATGGGCCCAGAAGCCTGCCAAACTGTGCAGGGACTGAGGGCGGAGCCTGATGAAAACGTGATCTCCTGCTTGCAGTGACCACTGTAGAAGGTAGAATGACTGAGGGCAGGAGCCTGGGCAGGCCGAGCTGATGCTGTGAGTAGAGGCTGGGCATTGTTCAGGAACTGGTGGCAGAGCCCAGGACACATTGGACAGGCACCAACGGTGGACATCAGACAGACTACGGAAAGCACAGAAGAGATTGGAGCAGTGAGGATGGCAGAGCCCTTCCAGAGCTCCCTGTGCACAGGCTCCCCCCCCCCCTGCTCATGGGTCTAGCCCCCTACCCCTCCAGGCCAGTGCTGTCTCTTCCTATAGCGTTCAGCCCAACAACTCCAATATCCAGCACCCTCCCGACCCCTGCGCTCCACCAGTTCGGACCAGCTTTCTACCCCCACAGCCCCACCTCGGTCTCCGCCTGCAGGCTGTCATATGCACCTCTGCAGTTACCCACTTGTCACTGCGGGGGCGGGGTGTAGACATCAGAGCCAGCTCTCATAAAATGGAAATCGGAAAGATATTATCGACCCTCTACCAATGCTGCCGAGGAAGGAGAGAATAGCCCATCACCCCTCCACAACCTACAAATGAAAGAGCCCGCCATGGCAGCTCTGGCAGACGGTACTATGGCACATACCAAGGTAACTGGTGCTGGGGGTGGAAAGAGTGGCGGAGTCCGAGGGAGAGCAGGCTCTGTTGAGGGGGTGAGTACACATGAGGGAATGGCCCGGGGACCCCTCCTTCTCCCTATCCCCCACCACACAGCAAGGATCGATACAGCTCTGAGCTGTCAGCGCAATGTGCAGGAAGAAAGATACCGGATTATTGATACAGGCCTCATAAGAGGCCATGAAAAGGTCACCTGCAGAGAGGTCGGGAGATACCAAACTAGGAGATTCCACAGGTGCCTTTAATGTACGAGGAAGTAACACCTGGCTCAAAACCACTGACCACAGCTCTCATCCCTCGAAAACAGACCAGAGGGTAGAACCCGGACCGGAGGTGGGAAGGGGGATGGATCGGATGTCAGTGGGAAGAAACTGGGGTTCAGAGGAAGAACCCAAACCAGGAATTAATAGGGCAGGAAACGGACGTAAATAACGGCACATCGAAGAAAAAAAATAACCAGATGTAAACACACAGCACAAGACAACATCACAATATCCCAACTATAAACTGCAGAGACAACGGGTACGAAACACAGAGACCAGTCTCAGCAGAATCCAATGCACTCTGCCAGGCACAGAGCGGAGGAAGCAGGTACTGACGACCCACAGCATGGCCCAGGCTTAGAAAAGAGTCGGTGGGTTCTGGTGAAACACTGCAGGAGCTCGGATCACGGGAGCACCTACATATACAGCATGTAGGCCTTCCACGTGCACTATACGGGCTTATAAGCACTTAAGTAAGCACTGCACGTACAGTGCACAGGTACAGGCCACCCTCACCTGGTGGTACTACATGCACCGCGCAGGGGCCAGGCCACACGGCATCTTGGGCATGCAACGAGTATAGGCTGCAGGGACCCAGACCAGAGTAGTCATTTGCACTGGAGCTGCTGCTGGTACCGGGTACAACATCCGGAGGGCTCTCAGTCCGAGCGCTGCCTCACTTCCTGGTGTCCGCCCAACGGGTGTTTCCATCACTGCAGATCCTGATGCGTCAACGAGCAGCTGTTTGCCAAGGTGTGCGGGCTGGAAACATTCCACTGGCCATTAAAGAAAGGCAAGAATGCAGGCGAGGCGGAGGAACCGCCACCGCAGACAGGACAGCGTGTGACCGTGGACGGCCTGCCTCTCTCTCCCCTGACTGGCACTGCAAGCTGAGACCAGGCTCGGTCCCCTGGTGCAGAGCTCAGGGCAGAGACGGGGCATGGGCAGAAGTGCCGAGGTAGGGTCTAGGCCTGGAGTAGGAAAGTTTGAGTAGGTGCAGACCCGAGCACCATGGGGGAATTCAGAGCGTTCTGTACTGTATCCGAGTTGGGTTCTGCCGTTTACCATTGTAGCACAAGGGCCACAAGTCTGATTAATTATTTAAATGTTTGAATAGGGCACAATCCAGGCCTTTAGCAGCATGGCAGGAACAGTCACATTTTCTTATACAATATGCTCACTAACAGGCGGCGCAACAGAAGGTCTCTGGACATGATAATCGAGGGCAAGAATGGTATGTGCTAATATGTAACCAAATAAGCACAGCTGGGTTTGTATAAGCAAAAAAGAACAAGCACTGTGGGGGAGAGGTCGGCGGCAGTGAAGGTGTCTGCGAGAGGCTCATGTTGCGTCGCAAAAGTGAAAGCATGGGGGAGCGCGAGAACAGACGCTGCTGACGCCGCCGTACACACTCACAGCTCATGCCAGCAGCAAACGCGCGCTCACAAGGACAAATCTGGCACTGAAAAAGCGCGCGTCCGACTCGTGTCCACATATTCAAGTAAGCATATAGGTATACTAAAGTATACAAGAGGTCTCGAATGCTCGACCTAAAAATGGAGGGCTCCAAGCCTCAGCCCTCATGTAGCAGTATGGAAGCGCCAGCCAGCTGATCACTTTCACAGTTCCGCTGCCACTTCAGCCTGACGCGTTTCAAAAATAATCTTCCTTCCTCAAAGGCTTGTGGTATGTGGAAATAGGCACTGTTCAACCATAGTCCCTTATAAACACGTAGTGGCGGCGTGCCCTCTAATTGGCTGCTCCTTATGAGTCTACGCGGTGTCTTCTGGGAGTTGTGGTCGAAAGGGAAATATTTGCATCCCTGTGTAGCGCATTCATTAAACTGTTGGTACATTAAAGCTCGGATTGAGCCTCAGTTGGCGTCCGCTTCCTAAATCCCACGTCGATCTACCACTGATAGAGGCAGGTTGTATACTCGCCCCTGTGGCACCCATCTTTGCACACGCTCAATGAGCCGCTACTGGTGGGATCCCTCCTCAGCGGGGGCCCGTCCCCCAGACAGGCTGGCTGGAGGTTGCACAGCCCACCAGGAATCCTTCAGCATGGCCCTGTCCCTCGAGTGTGATGCCGGGGAGCCAATGCTGGATGACCAGCCCCACTGCACCTCTGAGTCAGCCAGGTACTTTCAGCAATCAGGCAGCATGGAGGCCCTAGCTGTGAAAAAGGAGCAAAATTTCAGTTTGTGAAGGCGGCTGCACCATATGCTCACAGGCTGTTTCAGTTTGGGCTCACTCTACCTACCCAGCTGGAGTCTGTCAAGGGGAGCAACGTGGGCCCCATGAGTGAGGCCCACTGAAATTGCTCAGAGGCTGTGCTGCAGGAAAGACACCTGCATACGGGTACAGCTCTTGGGCTTCTTGTAGCTGCACCACGTGTTTGCAGGCAGATGCCTTCTGGTCCATTTTAAAAGTAGAGAATCTGGTGAGGTCCCTCCACCATCCTCCAATGAGTATGCCCCGCTGATAGTTAGACCATACCTTGTGGGGGTTCTTGTGAAGTCTCATGAGGCATATCCACAACGGAGGCCCTGATCCCCCCTAAGGGCTTGCATTATTTCAGAACCTACCACCTGTGGGGAGCTGGTAAAATGGCTGTAACCTATGTAGTAGTCACTCCGGTGTTCCTGCGGACTACAGTATATATCTGCCTTCATCCAAAAAGGTTCATGGTACCGGAAAATACTGCATAACACATGAGAGGAGTGAAGGTGCACTGTAAGTTATTACCCTATGTGTTTATGATGTTAAGCAGTGGGCCCTAGGAATGATGGTGATTCACATGCCTTGTCATAACCTGCTTTGTGTTCTTGCGCTCATGTGAGGATTCATGTTTTTATGTCCCTATCTTCTGCATCACTGCTCCTGATATATGGGTGTATGTTGTTTTATACTGTGCAATGTTAGAATAATGAGTACTATTTTAGGACCTGATTAAGATGTACAGTGGTGGTACTTTTCATGACATGTGCAACCTATAAGATTTTACTTTCTTGCACTGTGATGCTATGACAATTGCCAAGTTGGCAAATGATTTATGAATAAAGTCATTGTGGTCTATGTGTTCATATACACTATATGTGATATTTTTATATACGTTAAACAACAGCGTTCCCTGTTAGGGTCCGTCCCCTTCAGCACAGCAAGCAGAGATTATTTTTTTCCAATAATTCAACTTCCATTTCAATTCAAGTATAATATTTTTATTTTTATTATACCAAGGTGGTAATCATTCTTCGTCCACCTAGTCCATAAATGATAATCTTCTCAAAGTAAATTTCATCTATGAAAATAATGATATTGTTATCCCATCCCAAAGCATTTCGAGCCCAGTTGGCCATTCGTTGGGCATATCAATTCTGTAAAACATATAATGAACCATGAGGAAATAGGTCTCTGTCTATTTGGCTATATACTAAAAAATATGTCATAGTTTAGTGAAGTTATAAACCACATAGGTGATGTGACCGAAACCAAAATCAATGTGAATAGCCTATCAAGTGGTTATCATGCTGTAATAAAAATGAAATGTGACTTCAAACTCATGCTTGTAGGTTGATTAAAGCTCTCCTTGGTCTCCACATGTGTCATGATAAACTCAAACGTAAATCAAAACAACTTGCTGTGCTTCACGTATCTCAATGGTTAAGTAAGGTAAAATACTATCAGTGTTCGGTGCGTCAAAATCTATAATCAAAAAAAGTATCATAGCAGTCTTACTGCGCCCGAGCAGATATTACCAAAGTAAAAGCATACATAACTTAAATTTTTATTCATGCAACATCAACCATGTCCGAGTGTTTCCCAAGCTATCACCAGCCCCGTCTTTAACAGCACATCTTAAATGCTTCTGCTAGTGAAAGAAATGACGGACTTACATGCAGTTGTGGAGGCCATCTTGCAAGTGCAGTTTAACTCATAACAAAGTGAGCCATCTTGTAAGTGTTAAACAATACATTAGTACTCGATGTTTTTCAAATAAATCACAGTGTCAAAGTTAATCCAACAAGCTTAGATGATGAGAGATAATATACATAATCTAAAACATATATAAGCAATAAAAAGACAGTTAAATGAGGATGCTCATCATAAAAAACGGAGACTGTTACAACCTACTCATGTCACAACCTTAAAATGATAATGTAAGAGTTCCTAATATCAACCGCAGTTCTGCACCTTGCTAATCACAGATAACACATGAATTAAATCCTTTCATTGAGGCCATTGGGTCTCAAAGCATCAAAAACTTTTAATCCCAAAATTCTCTCCTTCTAACAAGCATTTGTTATTATCCTTTCCTTCTTTTTTCTCAACAATTTCCAAGATTAGAAATTTCAGTTGACAAATGTTATGACCAAAAATGGCTAGTGATGACGAATTTCATGTTTTTGGTCCGAATATTGCTTTTGTAATCATTAAACCTAGTCTTCATATTTCTTTCAGTTTTTCCAATGTATACCAACCCACACAGGCATTTCAAAAGATATATTATAATCTTAGTGTCACAATTAGCAGAGACTCTAAGATCAATCTAGTTCCCTTTCATAGGGTGGGTAATCCATGTTCCTTTGATGATGCTTTTATAGTTGTTACAGTAGTAGCAAGGAATTGTCCCTTTATATGTGGTAGTCTCTGCTGTAGTGTTAGTTCGTGTGAGCATCTCTTTGACGTTCTTGCCTCTTTGGTGAGCAAATAAAGGATTTTCTGAAAAGATGCCTTTAAAACAGTTTCAGTTGTGATGATCGGCCAAGGCTTTAAGGTGGATTTTTGAATATGAGAACTTATTGTTGAACATTTGTATATTAAAAGCATCCTTTTACTTTGTTTTTCTTCCTGCGTGACTCTCAACAAATCCTATCTCTTGTTTTAGCACAACGTTCTTTCGCTAGATCTCAGATATTGGTGGGATATTCTCTGTCTCTGAATTTTTCAATCATGTTCTCCATTTGGTCAGTTAAAGTTACTGGATTAGATACAATTCTCTTGACTCTTAAAAGTTGCGAGAATGGTAAGTGGTTCTCCAATGAATTTTGATGGAAACTGTTATAGTGTAACATAGTGTTACGGTCTGTTGCTTTTTAGTTTATATTGGTTTCCAGCTTGTTGTGTATCCTTAAGACATGAGCATCCAGAAATGTGGCGTTGGTATTATTGATATCATAAGTGAATTGTATTCTTTCGTTCACTTGTTTCAATTCAAATAATGTAGTTGTTAGTTCATCTTTCGACCCTTTACGCAACGTACAGATGTTGTCAATGTATCTCAAAAATAGAATTGCATTGGTCTTCCAAACTTCCTTCCCGAGGATGGTGTCCTCCTCAAATGTTTTCATAAATAGATTTTCGTACGCCTTAGCGGTGCAATTGCCCATAGAAGTTCCTGTTAGTTGTAGGTATCATTGATCATCCCAGTTGAAGTAGGTCTGGTATAGAGTAAAATGTAGCAGTTCCATCAAAAATGTTTGGAAATCATTATCCAGATTGGAAGTAATCAAAAAGTGTTTAATTGCTTCCATGCCCAAGTCATGGGGTATTGAAGAATATGATGATTTGACAAGAGAAAATGTCTGACTTCTGAAAAAGAGAAACCTTCTGACTTCTTCAGTATAATCCCATTATTCATGGCTTTATCCGAGATAGTCTTCAAAATATCCCCAAAACCTCCAGTCGGATTGGAGTCCAATATAGCGTAAGTCTGGGTGTAAGACACATGATCATTCACATTCTTTTTTTAGAACAAGGTATCCAAGGTATATCTTTATATACTACTGTGTGGAGTCTCTTTTGTGATGCATGTGTTGTGTCACTGGTGTGTGGATGAGTTACCCAACCACTTTACACATTGCCTCGGGGAAAAGCCTGAGTGCACTTCCAAGCTATCAAGGGGGTGAGCAGGGGTTATCTTTGGTGTGTAACTCCCTTATCCTGATTAGAGTGGTGGGTTCTGCCTGGCTTAGGTGCATACCCTAGCCAACCAGAAACCCCATTTCTAACACCAAGAAAATCATTTTACAATTAGGTCCTGAAGATGTCATGTGCAGCATTCCAGGTTGAGCAAAAGCTTCATTGCAGTTATCATCTAGAGGTTTCTGGACTCTTGGAGCAGATAAGCGATCATTGAAATCCATATTGGCAAAGGTGTGTGCTTCTATGTCTTTGAAAGGGCCTAATGCGTTGCCTGTGGTGTTGATGAGTCCGCAAAGTACTCCAGATCAACAGGAGCAATGCCATTACCTCAATCCCGGTGACTGATTTATGGGGTTATGGGGAAGAAACACGTAGGGAAACTGTGTTTGGAACCTCGGTGGTGTGGACGATACCATGTGATCCTGGTGTGAAGTGAGTGGGTGAGTGAAGTATTTATAAAGAGCTCTTATGCCGAGGCGTCTGCGCGCTAATAGGAGCAGAGAGAGGTTACGATAGCCGGAAGAGCCAGGTCTTCAAGGCCCTTCTAAACCTTGCTAAGTTCTTTTCTGAGCGAAGTGTAATGGGCAGGCCGTTTCATTGCTTAGAAGCTTGGTAGGAAAAGAATCGGCTACCCCAATGCGCCCTTTTTATTCTAGGAATTTGAATTAAATCAAGGGAGCTAGATCTGAGAGCACGCGTCGGCACATAACGGGGAAGAAGTGCAGAAAGTTGCTTGGGGGAGTTTCCGTAGAGAGATTTATGAACCAAACACATGGTCTTGAATTGGATTCTACGCCTGACTAGGAGCCAGTGAAGTTCCCGTATGGCTTTAGAGGTGGGATGTCTTTTGGGGAGGTCAAGCAAGACTCTAGCTGCTGCGTTCTGGATAGACTGGAGTCTAGTGAGCTGTGTTTCAGCCGCTCCAATGTACAGGGCGTTACAGTAGTCCACCCTGGACATGACCAGAGCTCCTACCACAGTTTTCCTGAGGGTAGAAGGTAGGTAAGGCAGAATTTTCCTGAGGATTTTCAATGTAAAAAAGCAGGCTGAAGTGACCTGACTGATGTGAGCTGTACAGGAAAGATCTTTGTCCATAATGAAACCTAAGTTTCTGACCTTATTGGTTGGAGCCGGGCAGTTGCCAGCCTCCGGAGGCCACCATAGGTGGCTCCATATGGATGATTTTTGACCAAACTCAATCACCTCGGTCTTCTGGGTGTTGAGCTTCAAAAAGTAAACATTCATCCAGTCCATCACATCTGACAGACAGTTCCTGAAACTGGCTGAAGTGGCTTCCACCACTGTGTAAGTGAGACAAATAATTGTGTATCATCTGCGTATGATACCAATTGCAGGCCATGAGATTTTATCAATGCCGCAAGAGGGGTTACATAAAGATTAAAAAGAGTGGGTGAGAGGGCTGAGCCCTGTGGGACACTGCATGGGAGATGGAATTCATCGGATTGAAGGCCGCCTAAGTGAATCTGGTGCGTACGGGCATTTAGAAAAGATTTGAGCAGCGCTAGGGCAGTGTTAGTAATTCCCAGTATCCGTAGTCTATTTACTAGGACCCCATGGTTCACGGTGTCAAACACCGCTGTTAGATCCAATAGGATCAGTGCGGCTCTGCCCCATCATCCATAGTCCTACGGATGTCTTCGGTGGAGGTCTTCCGAACTCGGTACATGTGGAACATACTCCTGGAGTTCCTTGTCCCCTTGATGACATAACAACACCTGTTTCTAAAGTGTAAGTGGTTACATTGAGATAGAGGGAGCAGGTTAGTCAAGCTCCTGGGGACCAGCAAACAGATGGGACAGCACTCGCTTGGCCTGAGAGGGGTCTGAGCGAGTCAACTAATGTTGGTACAGAGAGATTATAACCAACAGAGTTGCTACAAGAAATACAGACCCTAGTGAAGAAAGAAAGTGAGTTGTGACTCGAGAACACTGGCCCAGAAGAGGTGAGATACTAAAATGCTGTCTAACTGAAGGACCAGCACTGCCAGCGATTCCTGAAAGCCCCAGTGAGTTTGAGCAGAGTGACAGCAATGATGAAAGTCTAACTGTGTGGAGATCAAAAAGAGCAAGAGCATCCAGCCAAAAGTAAGCTTCTACTGAATGGACTTACTTGGCAGCCAATGACTGGGAGAGAGTGTTTCATTCCCTTTGTATAACAATTAGAGTCCACCTGAATCCCCTTGAATTTAACTTTGTGGTGGAGTTGAAATTCAAGCCTGCTTGTCCTTTCAATGGACTGACACCCTTGAGCCTGAAGATTCTCATCAACAAAGCTGATTTGCACATTTTCTCTGCGTGAGGAAAGAACATTTGAGCAGTGTATAGTTGATTGTGTCGAACTTACTGAAATGTTACAAACCAATTGCTGCTAATCTTCCAAAGCTAAACGGTCTGTCTTAGGTGCATTAATGGAGCCTATAATTGAAACCTAAAATTCAAACATATTTATGCAGGAGTATTTGTTATAATTGCACTGATTTTGGTTAGTTTGTTTATTGTCTGAAATTGCCTCTTTATATGCCTATAAAGAATTTTAAACGTAACCATTCCTTCAAAGTTTCTTCATCTACTAGTACTTTTCCACAACATTAGATGATAGAGGAGTGCACTTCAATAGGGGACTATTCTCTAACGATATATACTAAATACTATATGAATATGGAACACTATGAATATTGGAGATTGCTATATTTGTTTGCAGTTCCCTGTTCAGTCACTGATGGTGTGTAAAAACTGCCAGCATCCCCCATGCCCTTGACCTGCCGGGAAGTTGTCAAAGAAGTTGCAAAAATAATCTACATCGCCCATGATGAAGTAAAGGACAAGGGTTTTGAACTTGAACTCAGCTGGGTTGGAGAAACAACCAAAGGCAAGCATGAAGTTGTTCCAACGGTCATCCGAGAAGAAGCTGGGAAATATGCAAACTGCTTGTCGTCCTGCCTCCTTTCTATGACATGGCGGTGACCCCCCCTGAACTCGCCCCACAAGATGGCGCGTGCAGCAGCCTGGACCTGAAGACCCGCTGTGCATCTACCCGAATTTGCATGGACCGTGACTGTGGAGACTTAGCTTTTTTGACCGATGCCCAGTGGAGCTACCCGATAGCTAAAGAGGAGATGGGTTGTAGACTTCCCCCTCGGCCGTCACCTACCCAGCCGTACTTTGGGCAGACTTACCTTCATCTCTCAGTCACATTCTCCCTCCTACCGCTTTAACCTACCCCCTTACCCCCATATTCTCCATTTATCGTGTCCACTATGCTCTCTAAATGCTTTCCAGGTGAGACCTAGCTATTTGACTGATGACCTGTGGAGCTACCTGATAGCTATTGAGGAGATGGGCTGTTGACCTCCCCCTCGTTCGCACCTACCCAGCCGTACTTTGGGCAGATTCTCCTTCGTCTCTTCATCCTATTTCAATCCTACCCCTTTACCCTACACCCTTTCCCTCCTAAGCTCCACTTGTCTTGTCTTCTACATTTGTTAAATGTTTTTCTAGTAACTGTTGTAACTTGTAACTTATGTAATTTTCTAACTTTGTGGAACCTGATGTAAAGCGCTCTGATACCTCTGGGTCTAGACACGCTATATAAAACTCAAACAAAAAAATGAAAAAATAAAATAAATAGTAACATGCGCATAAGGGACAAATTCAGAGCTCACACTCTTCAAGCTAGGCCATTCACTCTCCACCCAAACTTTGACCTGAGATACAATTGTGTCCCGTTCAAGGGCATCTCTCCATACCTGTTTCAAAATAGCGCAGTTGGACAATCCCAGTATTTGGCTCTCAACACATATCACAATCTCTTCATCAATGATATCACTATCATTAGCTAGTGGGATTATGGATAAATATTTTGCCCCTATATTTCTTTTGACAGGCACTTATACCATTCAATAATGATAAAAATTCCAAAGACAGAGGTCCCTAGACAGTCTGAATACTGTTGATAATAGATATAGACTCAATTGGCGCTATATTCTTTGTCCTGACGGACAGAATTTAATATTCAATAAATATATGACATAAGGTACACAGAAAATTCAAGTGGGACACAGCCGGCGTCCTACTAACACAATTAGACAAACAACAGTTAGGGAAGGGTTCAGGAAAGGGGGACGTGTCTGCATGGAATTAAATACAGCAGAGCTAAGTAATGTTGGGACACCATTGCACAATAGACTTTACAATATATTACATGCATATGGTATACAAATTGTCGACGGCGTTTCGATCCCTTAAATAAATAGTGGGATCCTCTTCAGTACATTTAAATAGTCATGCCTGTGTACATTTAGCAATTGTAGAAACCATGGAAGTAATAGCCGGTTAGGGGGAGAGAAAGGAAAAACGTAATAATAATATGGGCATTGGGCGGACCATAAAAAGTATGAATACTTGTTAAAACGGGGGGGTTTTAACAAGTGGATAATTGGCCGTGTAGAAGAATTGAAGTACAGAAAAAGGAGATTGAAAGGGACAGGGAAGAGCCAAGAAGCAAAAGAATTGCTGTGCCGAGCGGTGGGTAGAATAGCGTTAGGCCGTGCTTGCAACCGCTGAGGAAGAGGATGCTAGGGACATCACTGTTAATGGCATAACGGATAGTGCTATCATGATGGTTTACCGGGTGGAAGTCGGTATGCGGGGCAACACATTTTATAAGGTCGAGAAGTTGCAAATAGGTGTGACCAGCAAGTGAAAAACAACACTTTCTGGTTGGAAACAAACAATTGTTCACTGTTTGGGGCACTGAGGAAATAACAAACTAGGAGATAAGTATCTGTTTAAACAACATATTTTGGAAGGTAAAATACCAAACAGGCCTGCCTAAAAAGTATATCAGGGAGAAAATTGCAGACAAACACAATTGAACAAATATATCACGTATTCCTAACTGAAGAAGGACACTTTCCTAGTTTACCTCAAAATTCACAATAATTTAAAGTAAGGAATTTTAAGACACATTGTTTCACTGCATTCTTTTCAGGTATGGTATGTACAAAAATTCCAAATAACAGATTTACATAAAAAAAGGAAATTGAATTGTCTACTAGACTGAAGCAATTAGCACTACTGAATTAATACTTAATAAGCACCTCATCAGATGATTGTGACATATACACTTTGCTATAAAGGTCCCTTAATATATTCTCTAATCCATTTTCACCTTTGAAATACTTTGGGCTTGATTTAGATCTCGGTGGACAGTTTACTCCGTCACAACGGTGACGGATATCCCATCCACCAAAATATAAATCCCATTATTTCCTATTGGATTGATATTTAATTGGACCGGATATCTGTCATTGTTATAAGAGAGTAACCCAATGGTGACGGCTATTCCATACACCGAAATATAATTCCCATTATTTCCTATGGGATTTATATTTCAGTGGACTGGATATCTGTCATCATTGTGACATAGCAACCTGTCCGCCAACATCTAACTCAAGCCCTTTATCTTTTGAGGATCTCTGAAAGATAGCAGTCTGTTTTCACAGAGACAGCCTTTATTCTTCTCAGTGATAAATTCAACCAGCTCTTTGGGCCAGGTGTGCATACATTGTATTCGCTAATAGTGGTTGCAATTTACACTGACTTTTAACAAATTCATCCCTATGTTGCAACCTCACCTATTTACTACTAGATCAGTTCTCAAAATACAGAATTTCAGTAGGTTGTAATAATATACCTCATGAATAATAATGAGGTAGGCTGCAAATTACGATCCACTAGGATTCAAAGCCCTCACAGTGAGCGTAGCTTGCTCGGGTCAGCGGGCCACCTGTCTGCACCATACCATGACATCTGTGATTGTTTAAACTGATTCCTGCTTCAGCAAAAGCAATCACTGTCCACTATCACACAACCAGGGCTGGCCGACAGATCTTTGTCTAAGTGTTTGAAGACGTCAGGAGCTAAAAACATGCAATAACATAAAAATATATCTACTCTAAATAAAGACACAAATTACATTTATTATTTTTTTGTTCGAAAATTGTAATTTTCTAAATTTAGAAGGTTGTTCTTTATTTGAAATCAATGTAATCATATTAGTAAATAAATGATAAGTCAAAAATTGATTAAGTCAAAACCATATAATGCATTCAGCGTGTTCCAGAAATGAAATAAATCCCTATTCTGCGGAATGGGTGAAGAAAGGCGTTAGGCAAACTCATAAAGATTCAGAGTAGAAAGACAGTGAGATTAAGCTTAAAGCTCAAACATAATATCAATATCAATCAATATAGATGTGCTCATAAAGAGATTTCCAAGAAGCCCAGTAAGGTCTTCTAAAGCAAAAGATACAAGGTATCTGCATACAGCAGCAGTAGCAGACTGCAGAAATCAAGACACGTAGGTCTGGGATGATGGCACTGGGTCAGAAATCGACAGTAAAGTAAACTACTCTAGGACCATGTATACTTATGAACAATGAAACGCAAAATGTTGCAGTCTATGTCTCATCTTCTCCTCCTCCTGTCCAATTATCATTTATTGTCTTCCTGGAAACAAGTCTTCTCAACCGCTGAGACAATAACTCATTAGACTGTAATCTTCAAGGATGCAACACTGTTCTCTATCAAACTTCACACACATTTTCACACTGTTGATGTTCTTTCTCATGGATGGGTCTACAGCTCTAACCTCCTACATTTTGCAGTTGTTTGTGGCTAACAATGAATGTGCAGACAATTTAAACCTACAAATGGATGAGAACATTAGGCAGTGGTTGAATCATTCTTTAAATATTGAAACAAAATATGTTAGATGGAGGTAAAACTACAGACTAGTGGATCATTTTTTATGTAGTTATTCTTTTTAGTTCTGTTAAACAATTAATTTTACAATGACTGTTGCTACTTTCCTATGCTAACGGAAACATGTTGTATTATGATATATAACATTTCTTTTAGTAAAATGTGGTCAAAGAAAATAAAAGTTAGATCTGTGTGTTTATTAATCGTCTCTATTCAAATCGTTCATATACAATACCGCATGAATATGTTGAGGCCTAGTATGTGTTTGTATCACTACGTAGTGTATTTTTATAATTTTTTTCAGCCAATTATACAACTCACTTAAACCTATATACGTTAAGGTTACATATTCTCATTTTTGCTATGTTAATTTACATTTTCTTAACTTTAACTTCTTTTTTTAACTGCTGACTGTTTTCCTTCACCCTTTCGCTGCTAGGCCTCCCCCCTCCAGGGCTAAGCATTTTTATGGCTATTTTGGGTAGTTCACACTTAGACCACCATAAATGTTTGTTCACATAAGGGATCCACACCAAATTTGCATCCTTTTTTTCCAAATTCCAGGGGATTCTAAAGATATTCAGCCCAGAGTGTGTTGCTTCCCCTTAGGGGAATCAGGAAATTACCAAAATACAGCTACATTTGTTTTTTGTTCAAAAATGGGAAAACAAGTGCTGCAGAAGAAAGCATCTGTTTTTTCCCCTGAAAATGGTGTCAAGAAAGGGTTTGCTGTGCTTAATTCCCCATATTCCCAGCATTCAGGACCAAGCAGACTGTCAGAAAACCACATTTTTCTACAGATTTTTCGTAATTTACTGGGACATAGACTGTTTTTCATATTTGTTTATTCTTTCAACGTCTATCCAGTTAGTAGTAGAAATCGAAGTGAAACCAATGGTGGACCCCGGAATGCTATACATTTCTGAAAAGTAGACAAAATTCTGAATTCAGAAAGGGGTAAATTGTGTAGGTCCTTTAAGATTTTTTTTATAGAAAGTTGAAATAAAAAACTATTGAAATGGAGTTAAAAAAAACTGCCATTTGTGCCTATCTTTTCACCTGTAACTTCTAACTATGGCAATTTTTTTGAAGCAATATACCAGTACACGAATTAGATGGCATTTTTCAAAATGACTTCTTTTTTACATATAGTGTAACATTTGGAGGTCACAAATGCAGAGAAATGCAATTGCTAATAACACTTGTTTTAATACTCTGCATTTCCCTAAGTCTCCAATAAAAATGGTATCTCACTTGTGTGGGTAGGCCTAGTTCCCATGCCATGAAAAGGACCAAAATGTAATGTGTACACATCACATTTTGCACCGAAAACTGACTATTTTTTTGCAATGTGCCTAGATGTGGATTTTGGGCACTAGCTCTGCCGGCATCTAGGGAAACCTAGCAAACCTGCACATTTTTTTAAATCTAGACACACAGGTAAATCCAGTATAGGGTGAATTGTGTGGTTTCCACCAGGTTCTGATACCCAGAAACCCTTGCAAACATCAAACTTTAACAAAATAAATACATTTTCCTCCCACTTCTGTGATGGAAAGTTCTGGAATCTGATGGAAGCCATAAACATCTAGACACCCAGCAATCCACCAAGCCTCCTGATAAAAATGTTACCTCACTTATGTGGGTAGCCTTAGTGCCTGTAACAGGATACAGCTCAAAATGCTACATGGACACATCATATTTTTTCACTGACAAGTGGCCACTGTTAAAATTGGGCCCTAGCTCAGCTGGCAATTTGGGAAACCTAGCAAACCTGTACATTTTTTAAAACTAGACACCTAGGAAAATCAAGGATGGACTGTGTTGCTCTCTCCATGTTTGTTACCCAAAATCCCTTGCAAACCTCAACATTTTCTTCACATTCTGTAATGGAAAGTTGGTGAATCTGTGGGTAGCCACAAAATTCCACCCACTCAGCATTTCCCCAAGTCTCTCGATAAAAATGGTACCTGACTTGTGTGGGTGGGTCTAGTGCCCGCGACAGGAAATGGCCCATAATGCAACTTGGAAACATTACATTTTTTCACTGAAAACTGACCCTTTCTTTCAGTGTCCTTTGCTGTGGATTTTGGGCCCTAGCTCATCTGGAATCTAGGGAAACCTAGCAAACCTGTACATTTCTTAAGACTTGACACCCAGAGAAATCTAGGATGAGGTGACTTGTGTGGTTCTCACCAGTTTCTGTTACCTAGAATCCCTTACAAATCTCAAACTTTGTCTAAAAAATACATTTCCTCACATTTCTTTGATGGAAAGTTCTGGAATATGTGGGGAGACACAATTCTATCCACCCGTCATTTCTCCAAGTTTCCCGCTAAAAATGGTACCTCACTTGTGTGGGTTGGCCTAGTGCCTGCGACAGGAAATGGGCCAAAGCAAAACAGGACACATTACATTTTTGCGATCAAAAATTGACTTTTTTTGCAATGTGCCTAATTGTGGCCTTTTGTCCCTAGCCCAGTCAGCATCCATGGCAACCTAGCACACCTGTACACTTTTTAGAACTAGACAGCTAGGAATAACGAGGGTGTGCTGACTTGCATGGCTTTCATCAAGTTTTTTTAAACCAGAATCTCCTGCAAACCTCAAACTGACAAAAAAACTAATTTTCCTCACATTTCTGTGATGGAAAGTTCTGAGATTTGTGAGGAGCCACAAACTTCCATCCCCCAAGTCTCTCAATAAAATGGTATCTCACTTGTGTGGGTAAGCCTAGTGACTGCAACCGGAAACGTCCTGAAATGAGTTGTGGAGACATAAAAATTATCTATCACAAAACGACCTGGTTTTTCAAGGGAGTATGCTGCATTTTTGGCCCCAGTTTGGCAACCATCAGGGGGAACCCACAAAACCTAGACATTTCTGATAACTCACAACCGGGGAAGTCCAGGGAGGTGTTGCTTGTGTGGATCCCCCAACATTTTCTTACCCTGCATTCTCTGCAAACCTCAAATTTAGCTAAAAAATAATAGTTTCCTCACATTTCTGTGTCGGATCACCACACCAGCACAAATTCCTAACACCCATCATTCCCTTTTGTCTTCCCGACTAAAATGACACCTCACTTCTGTAGGAGGGCCATGTGCCTGCAACAGGGAATGGTCAAAAACGTGTAGAGATTGAGGGAGTATCACAGCATGTTAATAAGCACATTTTTTACACACATTTTTAGGCTGACTCTGCTTTGGGCACACTGTCAACCAAGCCCTACTCCACGTACAACACCAGCCAAGCGCCACTCCATGCACACTGGCAGCCAAGCACAACTCCTTGCACACCGCGAGCCAAACACCCGTCCACAGTCCGCCAGCCAAACACCAGTACACGCAGATCATGAGCCGAACTACTGTTCACACACAAACACACAGTGTTTAGTGGTTTCTGCCCCAGTTAGGGGCATATGGGTCTAAAAATATACCCCCAAAAGGGAAGTGACCATTGCCTAACGTGTTGCACCCTGCAATGATTCTAAAGATAAAATCTCTGGTTCCCAGTCAGTTTCTTACCCTCCCTCCCCGGGAACTAGACACAGAAAAACATGTTGCCCCCAAGGCATCGACCCTTGCCCAAGGGGGTCACTCTCTTCACAATCACCAAAAAGTAACCCGAAAAAACATGCCCCCCAGGGAGCAAATGTTCCCTAAGAGGACGCTCCCCTAAATGCACAAAGAAAAATCCCTAGTCGTCCAGTGGATGGATTCCTGCACCATGATGGTGGGCCTGACCTGTGATCGTAGAGCAGGAATCCATTCAAAACTAGCACAGGGGAAAGGGCTAAACTAGTTCCTCTCCCCCTGTGTCTATTTTCTGCAACAAATCCCCTCCCACCCCGGGAGAAGGACACATATCACGCGTCCTCTCTTCTGGATGCGCTGGAAGCTAATGGCACGTCCCCAGTTGTTTCTGATGATGTTGGAGCACTGTGAGCATGCTGATGTCATTAGGTCACCGAGGGTGACTTGGAGCTGGCCATCCCCAGTGGGGGCCTGTAGATGGGCGGCCCACTAAGGAAGAGCCAGCGCATCCCTGATGGGTGGATGCTAGGACAGAAGGGTTCTGTCCTCAGTTCAAGAGGCTGAGGAAGGAATTGTTTTCATTCGTAGCACCCAAGAAAAATCTGACATGTTTACAATAAAAGAGTAACGTTTGTAATAACAATTTTTAGGAGCAGGCAGTGGTCCAGTTGACTACTGCCTACTCGTGAAATAAAATTGGGACAATCTACAAAGGGGAATCATCCCCTTTAGACCTCAATCCTGTTTGCAAACTGGTCACCACCTCCTTTCAGTTGCTGATAAAATATCACCGTTTTGTGACCACATTCGAGTCAAAAAACATTAACACATACCATAAGGAACCACTATTTGGAAGGGACACCCTAAACATGCCCCTTGAAAACAGGGATTCATAATGATTTTCTAAACCCATTTACCGATTCTGTAACATGTTACTGAATCGCTAAATGGGCTTAGTACAATCTAAAACCACATTTTCTGGTTCCAACCCCTGCGATTTACTGAATCGCTGTTTTTTTTTTACAATAAAATGTGTTAGTACGTCTGGACCTCTGTCTATAGTCTCGATGCCGCAAAAAACCTTTATTTAGGTTGAGTGGACCTCATGAGATTAGGATCATCCTTACATTACTAGCCAATGAAATGTATGTTTTTACAATTGTCAGTTGTACCATCAAGTGATATTACAAAGGAGAAGGCAAAGTTATTCTCCTTCCCTGTCACTCTTCTCCTTGTTTATAGAACCACATATTTTTACGCTTCATAACTTAGAAACTCATGGATATATTTTTGTCAAGCTACAACTAATGTTTTGGAACATACAGACTGCACTAACAGGACCAGTCAAGTTTGAGGTGGTAATACAGCAATTCTTTCTGTTTTCCGGGAATTTTAACAACTGAGATAAACCCAGGACATGCACTGAGGAAATGGTGATTTGCAACTGGAGATTAAACTTGACATTTGAAAATGTTCATCTCCCTGAAAATTGACAGAATTGGAACTGAAGTGTAGCTACACTAATAAAGTTGTTATGCTGCATTTATTCCCATTGGCTTGAGAGAATGTCCTTTAATCTTGTCAAAATTCTATTTTTATTTCAAGCCTGACAAGTTTTACTTACCCTTTGAGATTAGACACAATACAATCAGTCAGCTCATCTGATGGCATCAAAAACCTCAGGATGCAACAGAGTGACCTGATATCTAAAAAGCTGAAATGTAAATGGCAGGGGTCTTGTGTTTCCATTATTATTAGGCTATTGGTGATAAGTTAATTATGACCTGGGAAATTGGTACATTTACAATGTGACGTTAAGCTTCAAAATCACTTAAATGAGTCTAAGCTTGTTGCTTATAATGGAGATCAAAACATTTTTAGGTTTTCTTCCCTTAAGTTTTTTTTAAACAGATGAGGCTCAAATCAGTGAGGCATTACTACCAGGAAATGGTTATATTAATATCAATTTAGATTTCCTACAAGGGAGGGTTGGAGGTTCACTCCACTGCTGAACAACTTTAGGGCCTGGTTTATGCTGGTGATCTAAGGAGGCAAAATGATAGAAAGCCTCTCCTAATGTTACATGACCATGCAGCTTTGTCCTTTGCACTTATTGAAGTTGTATGTTACTGTAGTGTTGTTAGACAGTCAGTCACGTTTCCAGCGGGTTGGGCTCCCAATTATGAAAATACATACAGTTGATTGCCACACAACAAAAAGAGTTTATTACTATTAGTTCGTAGTGCTTCTATGAAAAGCAACACAGCCACTTGTGAAATGTGGGTGTTTTATTTGGGGCAAATGTTATCCACCAAGAAAGGCTACAAAAAATTAATTGACCTAGCATAGATTGATTCTTGCAAGATTGAAAAGAACACAATTATGTGTTAAACATCACCTTTACAGTACTACAGCTTATCTGTGATGGATTGCCAAAAGGTTGATGGGTTTATGTTTGAAGTGTCAGTCTGAGGACTGCCAGGTTAATATGTTAGGGATTTACCAAGTAATATTTAGGTTTGATCTGAGGCTAGTCATTGGATAGCTGTTATTACTGTCAGAACGATTTTGGAGAAACTAGAGATAAGCTAACAGTGGAGTGATTCTTTGTAGTGTTTCGCTTCAGACTACTTTAGCTTTTGAACGCAAGCTAATGCATTCCATACAATCCGCCCATCACACATTGTTGATTTGTTTATTTCTTAAATGTCGCCATTTTGCCTTGGGTAAAGTAAATACAATTTCGGCTCATAGTTTGAAATGCATGAAATAGGGTTGCCACCATATCCCTGATGTAAGTATTCTTGGCCAGCTGGACTCATTGGTATACCAATATTTGTTCTATATTGCGGCTTCTTTCAATAGTGCTTTTAAACAGTGATGTAGCTCGAAACCTCCTAATTTATGTGAGTGATGGGTTGACCAAGGCTATGTATGAAAAAAAAAGGAAATCACATAAAAATATGTTGTTAAGATTTGAATGGAGTCGAGAACTGAATTGAAACGTTTAATTAAAGGCAAATGTCATTTAATTTCTTCTTCAGTGAGGTAATAATGGTTCAGTCATACTAGTGGTAGCAAAATGCTTTAGAAGTACTAAGACATTGAAAGCAAAAGACCATTACTATTTTAATGTTTTGCAGAACCTTCTAGCAGGGGAAAAAATAAGCGAGCCTTTGTTATTCAGACATTTAAAAATGCCTCCTCATTCTTACCTATACAGGCTGGTGGTGTGGTCCATTGTCCATTCTTGCAGTAGATTCTCCTTGATCCTTGCAAGAAATGATGTTCAAAGCAGGAGTAATCAACTGAGGATCCAGTGCTGTAGCTTGTTGGTTCTGATTGAATGACTCCATTCTGAATGGCTGGTGGTGATCCACAGCTTTCCTCAATACCTAAGAGGACATAGGAGTGGCAAAAAGATATATTTTTTTCTCCATTTGATCTACTCATTGTAATAATATGTGTTTTCAGAAGCTGTTCTGAACTCAGTTACAGTATTTTCACCTGTATTCTATATGCATGGGAAAACTCCCTGAAAAGGTAGTATATCCTATCCTACACAGCCGCCCTTTAATCCCCTCCCCACACACCAGCATCTTTCTTGGGAATTTTATTTTCTCATTAACTGGCCTTTATCTGCCCCTGGGAAAAAGACACTTAGGGGCCGACTACAATACCGGACAGACCCAAGTCCATCCAGCATTGTTCTGGAACTGGAACTGGATCCGAACAGCCTCCAGCCCAGGAATTAGGATGCGTCTGAACCCTGTTTGGTCTCAGTCCTAAACTTTCTTATGAGAGCATGCATTATAAATGGAATTATGCTCTCATAGCAAAGAGCAGGGGTGCAGGTTATCCCTGCATCTGGTGGCGGGCACCTTGAGGTGCCTGCCACCAGTTGCAGGGATCAACAAGGATGCACAGCCACCATTCAGCTGCCTTGCAACCATGGGGGCCCTGCTGGGGGCCCCCAAAGCTGTTCCCCAATGCCTTTTTGTGCCGAAAAGGACAGCACAAAAAGGCAGTGGGAAACTGCCACTGTAATCCCTCGGACGGAAAGAGCTGGCCGGGGGATTACTGTGGGCCTTCTGGATGAGGGACGGGCTGGTAAACCATTCAAAACACTGATTCGGATTCCTTTCCGTCCGAGCCAAGGTTGAAATCAGTGATTACGATGCGGGTTGGAGCCCTTCCTGCCCGCATTGTAATTGGGCCCATACCTGGATAGGTGGCAGTACACACTTCCTCTAATCATGCTAAATGGTGGGTGCATCCTTAGTAGAGTCTGTTTCTAGGCAGACTCAGGACACTTCTCGGTGTTGTCACGGATAGATTAGATAGGTTGAGGCAAGTATGTCCTCTTCAATGTGCTTTCTCTCTCTACCTCGATCCTCACACCACTAACTCTAGAAGTAGTGTTTAATAATATTAAGAAAATTATGTAGAGTTGGTAAAATATAGAAATAATGTCTTAAAAGCAAACTTATGAATGAATGTAAAAATGCCAAATGTAGTATGCAGTCATACTTATCTGTGCAAGGCCTACATAACTAATGTAGTAGTATTTCCCTTAAATCTACCTGACTGAAAATAATGAATGTGAATAAAAGAAAATTATATTTTCCGGCCCTTCCCATGGACATGTATTCTTTTTAATGAATAATAGGTTGCTTAGATTGTTATATAATTCCGCAAATGTTTCTACTTGACAATGATTACTGTTAAATGTCTTAATTGTCAAAATAGTGTTTAGAAAGATAGAGCTGAGCATTTCCGCATGGGAAAGTAGTTTGACTACGAGAACCATTGTTAAAAAGGACACAGGACATTGTTAGTTGGTCAGTTTATAATTACTGTGTGTAGAGCTATTGTATGAACGGTGAGAAGACGAGGAGTGATCCCATTCACAAGATGATTGGCTGGCTGAAGAAGAAGACCCTGCGAATGGTAACAATGATATAATGGGATGTCTATGTTATTGCGTGTTCCTAGAGTAGGCTCAGATTTGCTCTTAGACTCCACTGAGTTTCTTGAACCTCTCTTTATGAGAAGATCTGCTTTTGATATCTGACATTTATGCCAAAGCTTTAAGCTTATGCCCTCACTTTCTCATTCTTCTGACTGACATCTAGCTTCCCCATCCTTAGGATGGGGATTCTTTTCCTAATGGAACACTCTTGATGCATTTAATGACTTGATGAACCATCTTAATTATTAATAATTAATGACTGATATTGATAAAAATATAAAAAGATTAAAAATGAGGATGAAATAGTAAAAGATTGATTAATAAAACTTTTTAACTCATAATAAACCCTCATTATTGACTGAAATAACATTTTGATTGTGAGGATACTTTGTATTATGCAGCTCCTAGTTAATCCTTT
The DNA here is from genome assembly GCF_964263255.1 of Lissotriton vulgaris. NCBI lineage: Eukaryota > Metazoa > Chordata > Amphibia > Caudata > Salamandridae > Lissotriton > Lissotriton vulgaris. The sequence continues at coordinate 728,851,930 of NC_141685.1, forward strand.
TCAACGTCAAAGGCCTAAAAGCAGGGATTTCTTCCAGATCAAGTGATATTATTCTCTAATAAACCTATAATTTATCTGTCACTCCCTGCTTCAGGAAATCATTGGGTGGCTTTTTGTAGCTAGACAAGCAATGCTAATAATATACATGATATGTCCCTTTTTGAGTAGGATTTTATAGGTACATGTGTAAATACTGGCTTGAGTTCATGAATTGAGGAGACTAAGCTAATGTGCATTGTCCAGGTTATGTATACAAGAAAACTAAACTGTTTAGCATATCACTACTTAAAATGTAATAAACACAAAGTAGGACAGCAACCGTGCATATGAATAACTAACATAGCAAGAACTGAGCGGGAAGAAATCTGGAACATTTTAGACAAATACAGTGAAGCCTAAACTTACAAAGACCTACAAATCTCTTTTATTTCCAAATACTTAGTTACCAAGGAGGAATAGAACAGCATACAAGGAAGTAAATAGAGAGAGAGAGAGAGAGAGAGAGAGAGAGAGAGAGAGAGAGAGAGAGAGAGAGATGCAGGGGAACAAGGCAAAGACAGAGAACTGGGTAATTGTGTGATTTCATTTATCTACTGTAGAAATTAAACAGTACAGGTAATTATATAATGGCAATTAAGTATCAACCTTTGGTCTTTCTTTCAATATTGAAGACTTCTATTGTACAGCATTTTTTTCGTCAAAGAGGTCCTCTTGAGAGCACTGTAAACATATTAGTGTAGTAAATTAGGCAGTCAAATGTTCCCTCTCTTTTTTTGCCTCCGAAAATATGGTGCTCGCTTGAGCTGAGGGAGATATTCTACATCACATCCCTAGTGGTTTCAATAAATGGAGCTGCTTCAGTAAAATGTTTAGGTCTTGCTTGATGGTACAGCATGGCCAGACCTTATGATTTCAACAGACTAAGAGCTGTAAGTAGCCCTACTGAGAGAGGGACTGTGGCTCTCTCCACATGCTGGCATCTTGACCACAGACTTTGAATAAGCCGTAGTTGTGTCCTGCCATCAAAACGCTGCTTGTACTGCGCTCCGGTTGGCTCATTTTAGGGTACCTTTCACCTAATAAGACTGTCACATTAAAACATAATGCTCTGGCTGCACATAAGGAGTAAACTCTCCTTCATCACACTATTGGTTGAGAGGCTTTCCCCTCTTCTAAGATGTTTGGGGCACAGAAATTCAATGCTGTGATACCATGAGTTTTATTAATTTCCAACATGGTGCCTGGATACCCACAGGGCTTGGTAAGCCTCCGTAGCTGACGAGCTATATGTGAAGCACCATCACGCCCGAGAGGCAACGAAGCATGGATTGTTTGGCAGCCTCTTAGCCTCCCCAAACTGATCTCTACTGATGAAGGATACTATCCAGAAACACGAGCCATGTCTCGTGTCTAGAGATACCTTATACCAAGTACCTACTTGCACCAACCTTGGTGAAATACTTACGAACTTTGTCCTGAATCATACGAACTGCATGTACCAGAATGCGAAGGGGCGACCCGGCTGAGAGGTCAGGAGAGTGCTCCCTCCCTGTTTCCTGTTTAGGGCTCCAGTGAGCCTCCGTAGCTGACGAGCTATAAGTGAAGCACCTCCGCGCCTGAGAGGCAACAAAGCCTGGATTGTTTGGCAGCCTCTTAGCTACCCCAAACTGATCTCTACTGATGAAGGATACTATCCAGAAACACGACCCATGTCTCGTGTCTAGAAAAACCTTATACCAAGTACCTACTTGCACAAACCTTGGTGAAATACTTACGAACTTTGTCCTGAATCATACGAACTGAATGTACCAGAATGCAAAGGGGCAACCCGGCTGAGAGGTCAGGAGTGTGCTCCCTCCCTGTTTCCTGTTTAGGGCTCCCGTGAGCCACCGTAGCTGGCGAGCTGTAGGTGAAGCACCTCCGCGCCCGAGAGGCAACGAAGCATGGATTGTTTGGCAGCCTCTTAGCCACCCCAAACTGATCTCTACTGATGAAGGATACTATCCAGAAACGCGAGCAATGTCTTGTGTCTAGAGATACCTTATACCAAGTACCTGCTTGCACCAACCTTGGTGAAATACTTACGAACTTTGTCTTGAATCATACGAACTGCATGTACCAGAATACGAAGGGGCGACCCGGCTGAGAGGTCAGGAGTGTGCTCCCTCCCTGTTTCCTGTTTAGGGCTCCCGTGAGCCTATGTAGCTGATGAGCTATAGGTGAAGCACCTCCGTGCCCGAGAGGCAACGAAGCATGGATTGTTCGGCAGCCTCTTAGCCACCCCAAACTGATCTCTACTGATGAAGGATACTATCCAGAAACACGAGCCATGTCTTGTGTCTAGAGATACCTTATACCAAGTACCTACTTGCACCAACCTTGGTGTAATACTTACAAACTTTGTCCTGAATCATACGAACTGCATGTACCAGAATGCGAAGGGGCGACCCGGCTGAGATGTCAGAAGTGTGCTCCCTCCCGGTTTCCTGTTTAGGGGTCCTGTGAGCCTATGTAGCTGACGAGCTATAGGTGAAGCACCTCCGTGCCCGAGAGGCAACAAAGCATGGATTGTTTGGCAGCCTCTTAGCCACCCCAAACTGATCTCTACTGATGAAGGATACTATCCAGAAACACGAGCCATGTCTCGTGTCTAGAGATACCTTATACCAAGTACCTACTTGCACCAACCTTGGTGAAATACTTACGAACTTTGTCCTGAATCATACGAACTGCATGTACCAGAATGCGAAGGGGCGACCCGGCTGAGAGGTCAGGAGAGTGCTCCCTCCCTGTTTCCTGTTTAGGGCTCCAGTGAGCCTCCGTAGCTGACGAGCTATAGGTGAAGCACCTCCGCACCTGAGAGGCAACAAAGCCTGGATTGTTTGGCAGCCTCTTAGCTACCCCAAACTGATCTCTACTGATGAAGGATACTATCCAGAAACACGACCCATGTCTCGTGTCTAGAAAAACCTTATACCAAGTACCTACTTGCACAAACCTTGGTGAAATACTTACGAACTTTGTCCTGAATCATACGAACTGCATGTACCAGAATGCGAAGGGGCAACACGGCTGAGAGGTCAGGAGTGTGCTCCCTCCCTGTTTCCTGTTTAGGGCTCCCGTGAGCCTCCGTAGCTGGCGAGCTATAGGTGAAGCACCTCCGCGCCCGAGAGGCAATGAAGCATGGATTGTTTGGCAGCCTCTTAGCCACCCCAAACTGATCTCTACTGATGAAGGATACTATCCAGAAACACGTGCAATGTCTCATGTCTAGAGATACCTTATACCAAGTACCTACTTGCACCAACCTTGGTGAAATGCTTACGAACTTTGTCCTGAATCATAAGAACTGCATGTACCAGAATGTGAAGGGACGACCCGGCTGAGAGGTCAGGAGTGTGCTCTCTCCCTGTTTCCTGTTTAGGACTCCCGTGAGCCTCCGTAGCTGACGAGCTATAGGTGAAGCACCTCCGCGCCCGAGAGGCAATGAAGCCTGGATTGTTTGGCAGCCTCTTAGCCACCCCAAACTGATCTCTACTGATGAAGGATACTATCCAGAAACACGAGCCATGTCTCGTGTCTAGAGATACCTTATACCAAGTACCTACTTGCACCAACTTTGGTGAAATACTTACGAACTTTGTCCTGAATCATACGAACTGCATGTACCAGAATGCGAAGGGGCGACCCTCCTGAGAGGTCAGGAGTGTGCTCCCTCCCTGTTGCCTCCCTGGGACATGATGCAGAAACCAAATGTCCCTTCGAGGTGAGGGGCGTGGCACGGCTAGCATCCACAGTACCGAGGAGGGACTGCACCCCCTTCGGGTGATTAACCTAGTAAGGCCACATCCTCCACAAAGACTGGGCCTGCAGCCCTTGCTATAGCCCATGGAGCCAAATAAGAGCAATTTCCAGATTGCGCCCTTCCCTGGCACATGCCTATGCTAACCTGAGCTGCAGCAACAGCTTTAATAAAAACACAGAGAACCACAAAGATCATGATGTGTTACATGCTGAGGATCTCTTATCCCCAAGGTCCCAGTTGCCTTTTTTTCGTGAGCCACTCATCTAAGCGTGCTCTGACACAGCTCCTTGAATGAAATCCAAAGAGATAAGCTGGAAAATGGCACACAGTGAATGGGTAACAGCCTCGGATCAACACCTTGCAGTTCCACTGCTCTTTTAAAGCATTGTAGGACCCTCACACACTGAATTCTTGCAACCTCTTGCCACCACAGTCCTCTTGGAGAAGTGTGCCTCAATGATTAGAGCGGCAGACCCTGATGCAGAGGTCTGGCCCGGACCAGGGTTCAATTCCCACCTCGGCGCGTCTTGAGCTCAATTTCCCCGGACCTGATAGTTCTCGCCTCAGTGCCTATTCTAATCATGGGTCCCACTCTGCAACTCTGGGAAATAACTTGCTTAATCTCCACAACGGCCCTAACAGCGGTAGGATGCCTGGCTTCAACTTGGGGGTGCCCAGGAGTGGGCACTTTACAGAGAAAGGCCAGGAAGGGTTCCACAGCGGTATTTGTACAGCGCCTTGAGACCCCTTCGGGGGTGATATGTGTGCTATATAAGCACTACTACATTTACATTTACATTTGGAATCAAACCCAGGATGAACATTATGAATAACCTTCCCAGTTTGTACACACAGAGGCAGGCCAGGCTGTGTTGATACACTGGGCAGAGGCAACCTGGACACTACCAAAGCAGAAACTCTACAGGGTAAAGTGAACAGAGGTAGTGCCTGACACATTTTGGCTTGCTGACACAAAGCACTTTGCTTCTTCTTTCTCTTGGCTGCATGTGTATTTTCAGGTGGGACCAGAAGTTTATCCTGGTACTGCGATCCTCTCTCCTGCTAATAGATTTCTCTCCTCACTTCTGGCCAAAGCTCCAGGGCTGGCTCTTTGGATAGCTGAAAGGACTGGGCTACTTCAGAGGCATACCCTGGGTAAAAAGTGAGGAGGGGGTCAATGCCTGCTTCCTGCTGAGAGACGGTTAGTGGAATAATTCCTGAGGAAGACTAGATAATAGAGATGGTCATGCTGTGTGGCAAGAGTCCTGAAATGAGGCACCAGGGGGTAGGAACAGAATTCAACAAGACCTCTGCGAGGAGGAGGCAATGGCTGGGGAGCAGATGCACAAGGAGTCAATGACTGCAGCCCCAGAGGCGGGGGGCTCACGTGTGATAGGTGCAGGAGATTATATCTCACCATTGTGTAACCCTCACACTAGTTGTAGTAGAATATAGCATTTCTAGATACTGCAAGCCATTACAACGCATGTGTCTTTTTCAAGTCCTTATTACATCACCAGGTTTCTCCCAATGTTGAAGTGCTCCACATTCAAATAGATCATATTCAGTTCCTGCACTATGTCCGGTATTTCAAAAAGAACAGTTCAAACAGTCCTCTGTAAAGTATATGGCTTTGGAGCCAACAATCTATTGCTGGATGTTGATATACATGATCTTCCATAATTTCAATTTGTCAGTCCTGGGGGTGTGTATTTAGATGTTTTTTTACAAAAGGGTACGGGTTTCAAAATTCATATTGCACCTTGCTCTTGACATCTTTTTTACTTCATTTCATGATTTCACTTGTTCCTTTCTCATTAAATTGAATATGTGCAATGTCTTGATAAAATCAGAAAGTTACTGAAATATATTTGCAAAATAGATAGTCCAACCAAATGAAAATCATTTTATGGTATTGTAGTTTCTTCCAAAACAGATCTGATACAGTTAGTTTTTACTTGCTGATATTCATAAATGTACAAATAATTCCGCATCCAGATTGTGTCCATGTGGATATTCCGTTCCCATTGCTAATATGAATCTTGATCCATTTTGCGCAATTTGAGGGTTCGGTCACCGCCTCTCTCTGCAGGTTTCACAATTTTAATTCCAGAATATCTCAGATGACTACAATCACATTGATGGTGTTCGTGACGGTTTGGGGGTGATTGGTGAAGCGGGGGCCGAGAAAAAAGGGGTGTCCCAAAATGTGTTTTCTCCATACAATTTCCCATAGGACCTTAAGCCCCGGCTACAGCTCGAACGGCTGAATGGAATTACACCAAATTTGGCAGAGAGGTAGTCCTCAGCTCCAACTTGTGCCTTTGGCATATCTGGTGTCAATCTGTTCAGTAGTTTCTTTGAAATTTATGGTTAAATTCATTTATATATCTATGGGCGCGGAGGATCCGTGGATTGTGGGAGAATTGTCCTAGTAGGTTAAGTGCACCGTTCCGATCACGCGCTCAATTCTAATTGGTTGTCAAGTGGTTGTAAACATTCAAAATCAGGAACTGTTGGCAGCCATTTTGTGCCTCAGTAGAAGCGAGGCTGAGGAAGTCATTGAAATATGTGTGGAGCGTGTGTAAAGGGGGCAGGGTAGACACACCCTGACCCACTAGGCCTTCTCAGGGGATCACATAAGGATCCATAGGGCCAAAAGAGTAAGATAGTATTTTTCTTTTTTTTTTAAAGTCGCGGGATGCGTGCAGGATCCGCGCATTTCGCCGCCGAAAAAAAAAGAAGCATTTACTTTTCGAGATATACATCAAGCTTATGTGTATAGCTGTTGGGTGGCTGTAAAAAGAGCCCTTTTGTTTATTGAGAGATTTTAGTACTTACAAGTAAGTACCGATGCAGAGTCTAAAGTTAATGAGAAAGACTCTGCTCTCTTTATCTGTAAAATGTACAGCATCTCTCCTATAGATGCCATGCATATTGAAACAACGATTTTTGTGGTTTATGGACACCATTCTATAGTCTCAGAGAAAAGTAGAAACAGATTTAGTCACATTTCTTCCTAGCTTTCCCAATCTGTGGACAAAATCGATTGGAGTTGTTCCATTTCTGCCTTTGGCATATGTTAGAATAGACAGAGGGAGTTTGGGGGAAAAGTGAAATTAAAACAGAAAAGAAATGATTGGTTGTTTGACAACATTCTACACAGAAAACTAGGGTGCATGTTTTCGATTTTTAAAAGCATGTTTCTTATTGGTTATCAGAAAGTGATTCAAAATAACATTACGTAGGATGAGGTAGTATATTGAGAAGTCGAGCACACTTGCTGTTTTTTTAGCAACATTGTGTGATGAACGTTTGCGTTCTTCGGGAGCCAGTATTGCTTTTTTACATGGGTAGATGCTAATTTGTGTATATGGAAATGCAATCTGCTTTGGATTTTGAAAGTGAGAATAGATTTCACTGCTCAGTCTTTCAAAATGCTAACTATGTTTGCTATGGGAGGGCAGGAGTCGGGAGAGTCCCGCTCTTTCAAAGCAATAGCAGTATAGCGGGGGTAGGTACCCCGGGACACTGCAGGAGCCGGTCGTAGTAGTTTCCAGGGCCCTTGAGTGCACCAGGCAGAGGGCCACGCAGTCTACTTCCAGTAATACTCAAATTCCTGGGGGTGGTGATTCCCGGAGCTTGAGGGGGTTGTTGAGGCTCACAGACTTGTAATTTTGTAGGGGGGCTGGATGCAAAAGTGGTACAAGGGGGTTGTAAATCTGGTACACAGTGTTTTGTTTTACTTTTCTTTCCTTTCTGTCATGTAGAGGCACCAGGGTAAATTTAACGGTTTCTGTACAGCCAGTGATTTTTAACCCTACCCCCATACGGTTTTCTGCCTGTTACTATAGTAACATTTCATGGAACACTTATGTGAGCACAGAGATTAGAAGTTCACCACATATGTTGCTAATGGCGCTGTACTTTTTATTCTTTTGAATTGGAACCGTAAGTTGTAGCTATACACTCTGGTAAAGATCTGGTGAAGAGCTAGCCTCAGAATTATACTTCAAATTATAAATATAATTTCTATTGTGGACTGCCAACCCCACAAAAAAAAGACGTATGTACTTATTTTATTACTTTCCTTAGAACAATAAATTATAACTAAATTATATAACTAAATGATAACTATACAATAAATCACTAGAATCATAACTTTAACAAAACAATTTAACAAACAACATATAATATGGACTCCAATAGAAGTTAATCTGCAAAACAAAAAAGAAAATGAGTGTTTAAAATTAGATCGATGTGACTAAATGAGGTCACACATTACAAGTCAAAGTAAAACTTGACGATATTTTCTATTTTTTTATTGTGTGCAGTGTACCTGATAGATTTCACTTGTGTTATGGGCTTGCATTCTACCGGTGTTTGTATAAAAATGCCTAGTGCTTCATATTTATATTATAGATGAACAGGTCTTTAAAATGATTCACAGATGAGACAGAATTAGGTGAGAGATGAAGTCATTATGGAGGACAATATTTTTTAGGGCTTATTTACAAAACTCTTGTGCCACTTTTGTGTTACTTTTCTCATGTCAAAAGTGACGCAAAAGTGATGCAAGGAGTTTGTAAATAAGCTCTTTCATTTCTAATGCATTTAATTGGAGGTATTGTATATCTAGGCCGCTCTGCTTACCTTGTGTAAACACTGTGGCCAACAGAGTTCACAACTTGAACTCCGCTTAGGTTGGTTACTTGCCGGATATGCAAGACTGCTTTCAAGAGGACACCCAAATAAAGAGTACTGGTGTGTAACTGCAAGTATGTAGAAGGACTTGCAGACTAAGAATCCGGTCAACTTTGGAAGGGAAGAGTTAAGGATATTGAGAGAGGCTCCTTCTGCTTCATGAGAAGGTCCAAGTACCAGTTGAGCAACACCGTCAACCTCTACTGCACAGCCTAATATCTGTCCCTAATTTGGAACCCTTTAAGAGAAAAAGTAATACCGTTGGGAGCTTTGTATGCCATCCTAATACCTAATCATCCATTAGTTATACAGAGATCCATCCTGTATCAGACTCATCCATACAAGTGTGAATTGGAGATTATCTGATACCAAAAACCCCTCAAGTACTTATATCTTTTACTTTTATACTTCATTGACTACTCATATTGAGAGTATTTACCTTAACAATATCCATGAAAAAATTGTGAATCTCCATGGTTCAGACAACTAGTAAATGCCATATTTAAGACATCATTGTAATCAGCTGGAAGATGAGGATATACTTGTTTTCAACCTTGGCAATTTGCTGCTTATTTATGTAACATTCTCCAAACTGTGCTAAAATACACTTTTGCCAAAAACATTACTTTTGCAATGCATGGGGCACATGACGCACTACTTACATGAGAAAAATTACATCGCATTAAGTTGAAGAGCACGTGGCACACTGCCGCGGGTACGGCCACGTGGCGCTTGGCAAATTAAAGAAACATGGCAGGATTAAGTGATTTGCACATAACTATGGATAGTAAATCAAGTTTAACGTTATTAAAAAACATGAAGAGCGTTGTAAAATACAATATTGGTCAATCGATTACATGTGAACTGCATGGGGAGGAAGCAGCATGTGGCGCACTACTTATCAAATTAAAGGCAGCAGGATTAAGTGATTTGCCTAGAAACATCGCCTACCAAGGTAAGATATTGGATATAAGAGGAGGAAACCATGCTAAAATACACTATTGCCGAAAACATTACTTTTGCAATGCATTGGGTACGTGACGCACTACTTACACAAGAAAAACTACATCGCATTAAGTTGAAGAGCACGTGGCACACTGCCGCAGGAACGGCCACGTGGCGCTTGGCAAATTTAAGAAACGTGGCAGGATTAGGTTATTTGCACAGAACTAAGGATAGGAAATCAAATTTAACATTATTAAAAAAAATGAAGAGTGTTCTAAAATTCAACATTGGTCAATTGATTACATGTGCATTGCATGAGGAGGAAGCAGCACGTGGGGCACTACTTACAAAATTAAAGGCAGCAGGATTAAGTGATTGCCTAGAAACATCGCCTACCAAGGTAAGATATTTGAGGTATAAGAGCTGGAAATCGTGCTAAAATACACTATTGCCGAAGACATTACTTTTGCAATGCATGGGGCACGTAACGCTCTACTTACACGAGAAAAACTACAACGCATTACCTTGAACAGTACGTAGCACACTGATGTGGGAACGGCCATGTGGCGCTTGGCAAATTAAAGAAACGTGACAGGATTAACTGATTTGCACAGAACAAAGGATAAGAAATCAAGTTTAACGTTATTAAAAAACATGGAGAGCGTGCTAAAATACAACATTGGCCAATTGATTACATGTGCACTGCATGGGGAGGAAGCAGCACATGGCGCACTACTTGCAAAATCGAAGGCAGCAGGATTAAGTGATTTGCTCAGAAACAAAAGTTACGAAGTCAACTTTAACAATATAAAAAAGTAGGAAAACCTGCTTAAAAACAACTTTGTCAAATTGAACAAAAATTTGCAGTATTTAAAGATCATTCAGATTAATACATTTAAATATTCTTAAAAAAAAGGGCACACCTACGAAGAAGTGGATACGAACACTATCAATGGCTGCGACTGCGGAATAGGAAAAGTTTGAGAAGGTTGGCAGGTTATAAATGCTTTACAGAAGGATGACTGGTTGAGCATGATGTCACTGGGTGTGAGAGCTGTGATTGGGCATGTTGTAATTGAGCATGCGCAAATAAAATGAAACACGTTAGGGGTATATAGCTAGATGGTGGGACGTATTGTGCGCATACGTAATATAAACACGGATGCGCTACCACAAACGAGCTTGCGGAAAGTGAAGGCAACTCCTAGGTGGTACATACAAAGATGGGCTTCGGATCTTGATAGAACACCGGCTCCCGCAGGAGGTGGGGAGCTGGTTGGACAACTGGGGGAATTGAAGACCCTCGCACGGTCTCCAACAGTGACGGCCATAATACATTTTTTTTAAAAGGCCGTCCCCGGGAAATGGGGTCCCTGGGGCCTTGAAGTGGCTTAAAGTAGGGGGGCTATGCAGCCCTCCTCCATAAAATAATAATATATAATTAGCCATGCCCCGGGGGGTGGGGACCTCGGTGACTGGAATTGACCACGGGAGGGGTGCCACACGGCCCCATTCCCATAAAAAAATTTAATATGGATACTCCACTTATTGTCATCGTACAAATAAGCGCAGCCTTCCGATCACGCGCGGAATGCTAATTGGCTGTCAGGTGGTTGTCAACATTTGAAACTTGAAACTGTTGGCATCCATTTTATGCCTTGGTAGATGGGAGGCTGAAAAAGCCTATGAAATGTGAGTTTAAAATGGGAAAAGGGGAGAGTATACACACACCTTGTCCCTCTAGGTCTGCTCAGGTGGGTCCACAAATGTCTTTTTTTTTAAATCGCGGGGTACGCGTATGAATTGCGCATTCTAGCGATATTAAAAAAAAAAAAGAGAGACGTGGGCTTCTGCGCATCTTTGGTAATTTGCATTCTTTCAACTGTTTAGAGGTGATGCAGCAGTGCTGGATTCAGGATCCACCCCTGAGTAAGAAAAAGTCATAATAACACTATTTACCTGCTAAGTGAATTTCCTTTCATTGGCTGACATTGACTTGTTTCAGTTGAAAATTCTTCTAAGTGTGCAGTTTTTGTACTTTAAACTATTCACCTTAAGTCATCCGAACAACTAATTCCTATTTATTAATTTGTTATCAGGAGAGAAACCAGTGCTGCGTCTTTTAGCCCAGCAGTGACCCTGAAAAGTAGTTCCAAGCATACTTACAAGTAACTTGTATTTCCTTCTAAAGGAATTCCATTCCTATAAAAAAATGAATACATTTAGATGTGCGGGTCAGGCTCTAGGAGCTAGGGTCCAGGGCCCAAAAAATAAAAATAGGGGGGTCCACACAATGTGATGTAATTTAAAAAATAAAATATCTAAAAATAAATAGTTTATAAAAAAATTAGTAAATCAGTATCAAAAAATAAATATAAGAATAAATATATTTAAAAATTGTCATTTACAATACCTTTAAAATTCACTGAAAAAAAACATAGGTTTCAGACATGTTATAGTTAGGAATTAGCATTTAAAAAACCTTTTAAATTCACTGACAAAACCATAGGTTTCAAACATGTTATAGTTAGAAATTAGCATTTAAAAAACCTCAGAAATTCACTGAAAAAAACACAGGTTTCAGGGGAGTTATAGTTAGTTGGACATTTCACTCTTACAAAACCATTGAAATTCCCCCGTTATAGTTAGTTGTACCAACTATAACTCATGCGCACGCAATCCAATGCTGAGGATGTCACATATTACATCATTCATGACATGGTCAGTGATATCACTGATGACATCACTGATGACATCTCAAATGACATCACTGATAACATCACTGTTGAAATCATCCATGTGACAAACTAAACTGATACACCTCATCATATAGTAGCATAACCTTTCAACACTCATTAAAAAACATGAAGTACCATATTTGAAACCATTGACACACCAGTACAAATTTCTAAAAACCCACTCAGTGATTCCTAGATCAACACACACATCTAAACACTTACTTATAGATTCACTCATACATACTAACAAAGATCAATAGAACACTATTAAATATACTTATACAGATACATCAACATTACACACCAGCACATATCATATTTACTTATGCAGACATCCTACTCACTTATGCAAATAATTGATCATACTTATATATACTAAGCTACTCACTTACACAAACACCACTTTATTTATTCATAAAGATAGTTACTCATACTTAGTGTGTTGTAAAATCACTTTTACAATCATACAGTTATCCATATCTCACACATACAATCACTGAGTCTTATGTATACTTATTTATAGACACCAATTGTCACATACACTGCCTTTTATATTTTTAGTTTGTTGGACATACATCATTGAGAAGTATATTTACTCATCACCACACCCATAAAGAGATTCACTCACCCAAACAACTGTTTCTACATACAGTCTTAACCTCATTCTCAGTCTTAGTGTCTGTAGGATGAGGGGATACCTGGGTGAGTGCAGACTGAGTGATATGTACTGTGTTTGCAGGCTGAGTTCAATGCCATCTTAAGGTTTGGAGGGCCCCTGGGCAAGACAAATCTTGGGAGCCCTGCACGGAACACGTTTTGAATTTCATTGCCCATTTCCTGCTACCTCAAGCAAGCGTGATGCAAACAGTACTTTTTAAACATTAACCGAGTCACGCCATAACAGTAGAAATGTGTCCTACCCGGGACTCAAGAAATCCATAAGATGAGAGCTGGAGTCAAAGATAGAGATAGGCAGAGAAGGAGAGAGTTTTAGATAGAGGCATAGAAAAGACAGTGCTCAATGAAAGAAACATCACTTTTCCAGAGGGGCCCTTGGAAGTTGGGGTCCCGGAGCAAGTGCCCACTTTGCCAATGATATAAAACATCTCAGCTGAGCGTTATAACTCTTGTGCAGGGGAAGGGTATGTATTTGTAAAATATTAAGTGCAGGTGCTCAAATGTTTGTCGGAGGCAACACCCACTTTTCTCCGGCTCCCCATTACCTACCGTTGTCTTTTTCGTGCCACTACAAACCCACAAATATTAGTGCTCTCACTAGTGAACAGGTGAAATGGTTTAGGAGCTACAATACTGGTTTGGGTAAGTAATAGGGAGCTCCTGCTCAGTCGATTATAATAATAGTGTAAGCAGTAGTGTAACTATTAGCAACAAAGCAGAGACCTTATAATAACCAAGACCACTGGGATTATGCGGCAGGGGAAGGCCAAATCATGCAGCTGAGTTTTATGATAGCATTAACTCACTATTTTGTCATTTTTACACTTGTTAACACTGTCTGGGCGTTGGTTGCACCTTACTGGTTTCAGTTCGACACTCAAATTTAGCAGTAGCAACAGAAAGGTGACCCGTCAAGCTATGCAAAGGGCAATCCACTACGCAGGAACTTGTGCCCCTGCGCTTTTAGTAACTTCAGAAAGGTTTGAGCAGTGAAAACATTTTTTTTGTTAAAATCTGCAAATAATCTATTGTGTCAGATATAAAATCATGCAAAAAACGCAGCGGCATCAGAATCATCGCATAATTCCAGTGGCCTTGATTAGAACAGACAGGGTGGGCTGCCGTATTCAGCATGAAGTAGACGGAGGGTAGTGCTGTTGGGAGAGGAATGTGCCCTGCCCTGCCTGGTATTATAGACGTGTGCTCTGCCCCGAGTGACCCCTGCGGTAGGTAACCTGGTCACCAGTGTATTCTATGGATGGATTTTTGGATTAATGCTAACAGTCAGTTTGCTATTCCTGGGTCTTGCTGACAACAGCACCAAGCATTATGGGAGTAGTAGTTTACTTATGGTCTACATGACTGTGCGTGCTGAGGCCAGGGTTAGATTTAGAAGTTGAAATACTCGTTAATTCTAAACCCACTAGAACAGACTATAGCTACTTAAAAAAAAATGCACTCGCAGCTTCTCTGCTGCCATACCCGGACCGAGAGCGGGCATTCAAAGATGGCGAGAGTGAGACAGAGTCAGACAAGCCTGATTTTTGCCAGCCTCCACAGATTGCCCAGTACTCTCTTTGAAGCAGGGGAGGGACAGTACTTCAAAAGCAGGGGACGGTGGACAAGACTTTTATCCTAACCCTGGCCGGGCCCTCCCCCATTATGATACTGTGGTGACTGCTACTAGGCCAGCCAGGCCGTGCAGTGCAATGCAGTGAGTGCATCAGACTGCATGATATTCATGATCAACTAATTTTGTGGAGCTGGACTCAGCAACCACCACCACGATGACCTGACGACGGTCACGCCACCATGCTCCAATAAAAAAGCTGCGTTGGTTTGGTATTCTGATAAACTTTTACAGTGCTTAAATTACATGCTGACTGCTGTACAGTACTCGTGGTGGGCCAGGCGCCTGCGCACTCACTGCTTCACTTTATTGACTGGTTCCGTAACCGTTGGGCGGGACTGGCCCTGGTATTGCTCATTAACTGCCTGTGCCTGTGGCTTGCCTCAAAATGATGGGAGTCACAGTGGGGAGTGCGCACAAACTCCAAATGGAGGTTTACCTCGCCAGTTTAAATGGGTTAGGATTGGGGAAGAGTCACCGACAAACATCTCAGATTATCATGGGGCAGAGATAGGCAGGGAGCGGCAGCTACCATCCAGGAGGGGAACGGACAATATGGCAATCAGAACCCCACCCTCACCCCCTCATCTGCTGCCTTCCTGACACAGGAATTCCTGCTGAGATGCCGTCTTGATCGTTTAACAGGCCCAGTAAATAATAAACAGGCACGTGGGACAACCCCCTTCCCCGTTCCACCTCCTTCCTCGGGTGCTTTTTTAGGTTTCGCCTGTCGAAAGCTGCGCAGCAGCCTTTTGCGCAGGCAAAATCTTATGTCTTTACACTGTGTGGCTTTGTTCCGCCTCTCTGTTCCATTGGCTAACTCCTTAAATGGAGGCTAGCCATTGGAACAGACATCTGTCCGTCATTGCCGGAGCAGATTTGTGGGCGTTCGCAAGAATTTTTCGCTTTTTGCCCACGTCATGCGGCGATGGTCGGTGCTTTTATTTTTGTCTCTGCATCCTTTGTCACACCAGCCTGTTCGCTCTCCCTGTGAGGACGCAGCCCGACCCGCTCCCTACTCCGAGCAGGGGTGGGCTGCGCGATTTCACTTTCCTTGCAGGTAATCGGCATTTTCACTATTTTTTTTATCCCTTTCCCACTACCCTCCCGCTGCCCGTGTGCCCGTACCCGCCCCCCTCCCACTGTCCGTGTGCGCGTTAACCCGCCCCCTCCCGCTGTCCATTTGCCCGTTCCCGCCCCTCCCCCGCTGTCCGTGTTTCCCGTGCTTAATGCTTGTTAAATTTATGTAACCCTAGTACTAGGGACACGAGAATTTAATGCGGTATGCAGCTTGTCACAGGACACTGGATCAGTTGTGAAATTATACATCGTTTGTTTCCTTGCAAATGTCATCATTCTCTTACAGCGCCTCGGTCCCTTTGTGCGCTGACTTCAAGCAGCCGTGCTCGCTGAATCTGAGGCCACGAAGGCGGGGCGATGAAAGCGCCCGTTGTGTGAGGGCTGTGAAGTTACTGCCGCCATCAGCCCCTAGTCATTGGAAGACGCCTTTTTGTTGTGAACTACAAAACATGCAACGTGAGATTATGTTAAGAGGCAAAGAACCACATTAGTCAAGCAAAACTCCAGAGCGGAGACGGGCGAGGCGGGGGGGTATTCTGATATCACTTCACCTTCTCTGGCTTCCTCAAGACAGTGGGAAGTAATGTCTACATCAGGCCTTTACAAAACAAAGCTAGCGTGCCTCTCTTCTGAAGAGGGTTCTAAATACCAGTTGTCTATATCTATTGATAGGCATTGTTCCAATAGTGAAATATCGCATATTGACCTTCAATAATGTAGGACAGCAGACAGCCTTGGCTCACCGCACCTGGCCCCGGCCCTACTTGAGCGCCAAGAAGGTGGGTATGCTGAGCTGTCACTGTTTTGTCACTCCACAGCCACCAGTATTCAGCGCAAGCAGAGTTGCACGAGTATTCAGGGCGCTGAACCCTAGTATATTAAGCAAAATAAATAAAACTGTGTGCCCGAGCGTTCAAATCAAATGCTTCTTTGAAACACTCAACCAATCACATGACTCGATTTGCACACCGCTGACAATAAGTACACACTTGTTATTCTTTTATTTCACCTCATGCCTTTGTCATACACCTCTCTGCACTCCCTCATACACGAACCCCACAAACATCACACTCCCTCACACTAGAACCCCAGGGGCGTGACAGTGCGCTCTACCCGTGTCTGTCTGTCTGCGCGTTGCTCTCTCCTGGCTATCTGCTTCACTCCCTGCCTGCCAGCCTGTCTGGGCAGCTAGTTGGACGGACAGACAGACCACAGAGCGAGATGTTGAAGGACACATCACTCCATGGGCACTCCATAACTGCAGAGGTGTGTTGCAGGAATACAACATGACAGGTCATACTTGAGGAGTTTGACTTTTTCGCACCCCACCCCAACCGGCACTCAGTGCATTTTTGCACCCCTCTTCCCCGCCCACATTCCCCTGTCCAGGCATTGAGAGACATGCTGTTAGCCGGAGTTAGGGAGTGTGTCTACTTTTTTTCATTTTTTTCTGCTATGTTTTGGTTTCCATGATGCTGCTAGGAGAGCCTCGAGTCTCTGAACTTAGCCCATCAAAGGCACGAGTTGTGAGGAACCAATGTCAGGACTCGGCAGCAACAGCAGCAAATTCCCCTTTTTACAGCAGCGGAAAAGCTAATGCAGCTGTTCAAGGCAACAAAGGGCCCAGGGAGGAGCCAAGGCTTGGGGGAGACTGGCTCAGGTGCTCACAACGAGCCTGCGGCCTACTAATGTGATCTGCTGTGACGAGGCAGCAGCACCAGGGTGTGGTCATGTGTAGTTTCAGGTAACACTTGCTCCACTCCAGCAAGGAGCCTAGGGGGGGAACACATGCTGAGCTCGGTGTGGGGAGGAGGGCACATGGGAACGGTGTATTTTAAAGGAGTGCATGCCACAGTGTTGATATGTTATCAGTGTTTATGTTTTGCCTTTAGCCAATAGCGAGGCATAGAAGCTTCCTTGAACAAAGTGGGCTTATTGTACAGTTCTGGATTTTCTATTGGCTACTTTTGTGGGAGAACTCTGAATGTTAGGCAATTATTGAACAAAATAGTGTGGGTGTTGTAAGGTGTTCACATTTTGAGAAGAAGGGAGGTAGCATTACCAGGGCTTTAAGTGGGATAAAATAACTGTGGGGTCTCCCGTAGGGGCGTGCCCAATGTAATCAAGGGCGTGCCTTAAAACACATGCCAAAAATCTGTACTTAGCTTATTGTGCTGCCCCACTTGTATTTTGCTGCTTCTGTCCATTGTGGCTCTGTGTATGTGTGTGTGTGGCTCTGTGTGTGTGTGTGTGTGGCTCTGCTTGTGACTCTTTAGGTGTGTATGTGTGTGGGACTCTGTGTGGGTCTGTGTGTAGCATTTGCGAGAGATTAAGCTATTGGCATTGTAAATGACTGTGCCATTTATTTATCTGTTTTTAAAACCAACACATAAATAAAAATGTTGTCATTTACAATGCCAATAGCTCTAACTTTTTTAAAGGCGAGACCGTTGCATTGTAAATGCTTGTTACCATCTGTCACCAACACCAGCTAATGAGACAAAGACTGCAACGGGTGCAGAGGCGGAGGATTAAAGGTAAATAATGCAATCAGAGAGCAGCTGGGGGGGGGGGGACGAACGCCCCTTTTAAAGTGAAGTGAAAGAGCACTAGCCGAGCCCTTCATACATCGGGTGGGGGGAGCAACAGAAGAACACTAGAATTCAGGGGCATGGGGCAGGTGAGAGGATGGGGTTCTGCCCAGGCACCCCAGTACCAACCATGAACGTTTAAACATTCCAGCCCCACGGGTCTGGCTTGTAAGCAGTGGCGGCTAGTAATACTTAAAGTTAATTTACCTGTGCTGTACCCGAAGAGGGCTGAGACGCTCACTGCCTTATTGATGACATTGTGGTTCCTGTTAGGCGGGAGTCGGGACTGGGCCCTTGGTGGTATTGTTCATTAACTGCCTTGCCTCGAACCGATGAGACTCACGGAGGGGTATGCTGGGGCGTGGCAATCTGTAAAAAATCTGCGCACGCTACCAGACAGCCCCTCCCCCCGTAGAATGAAAATCCAGCCCAAGGAATCAGTGTCCCGCCCACAGGCAAGAAGTACGGTTTCAGCTGATGTTGCAAGGCCCGCAACTAACCGAGACTGAGGACTCACTCGGTAGACGGTCAGACTCCAGGGAAGAGGCAACGCTAGTCTGCGGCAGTGCAACTGCACCGACGCCGAGACTTCTTACACTCAGTGAGGCGGTAAAAAATAAACATGTCACTTGAATTCACTATGAACTTCATTGCAATATATATGTGACATTGACGTGCAGAGTGTAGACCCGGCCCTAATGAATAAGTGCCGGTGCTAAGCACCGGAAAGCACCGGCACAAATTAAGCACTGGATGGATGATTCTACAGTGAACAGTGTGCTCCATGAGTGCGAGGTGAAATGTGCTTTTTGATTTCCGGGTGAATGATGTGCATTTGTAGGTGAAGTGTGTGACTATGGAGGAAAGACTTCGACACAGAGACAACAATTAAATATAGAGCCTCCATCAAAGCCTATAAAGCTGCGCTAAAGGTGACTAAATTAGCCTTTTATACCGAGAAAATTATTGCATCCTCCAACTCAACCAAAGAGATTTTCAAAATTGTGAAAAGCCTGTTGAACCCTCCTGATCCCCCTCTGGCCCAACAAGCATCTGGACCTCGCTGCGAAGAATTGTCACTCTTCTTCCACACCAAAATTCTAAACATTCTTCTGGCCCTCCCACCTATCTCTATCCCCGATTCTCCCGCGCCACTCATACACCCCCTTCCAAGATCCACCCCTGAACTCTCTTCTTTTGCTCCGCTCACCAAGGAACTGCTACCCCCCCCTCCTTAACTCAATTAAAAGTGGATCTCCTCTTGACCCTGTCCCTATTAACACCCTGAAGCTAGTCATGTCTATCATGGAGTCTCCAGTTATCAACTTGTAAACCTCTCGATTGAAACAGGTACAGTCCCTCTGGACTGGAAAATAGCCATGGTTAAATCACTGTTAAAAAATCCAACCTTGACCCCAGAGACCTATCCAACTACCGTCCCATTTCTCTCCTCCCGGCCATCAGCAAACTGGCGGAAAAATGTATTAACCAGCAACTGTCATCATTCTTGGAGACTTCCAACTCACTCCATCCCTCCCAAACAGGCTTCCACCCTGGTCAAGGGATGGAGACGGCGCAACTCAAGGTGGTGGAAGAGTCTAGGAGGATACTGGACACAGGTGGCAATGTGGCCATTATCCTCCTAGACCTCAGCGCCGCCTTCGATACGGTGAGTCACCGTATCCTTCTAGCCTGCCTTAATGAAATTGGAGTCTCGGGAAAGGCTCTTTCCTGGCTCGAATCCTTCCTCTGTGATAGATATTTCAAAGTATTTGAAGGGGACTGCCACTCTTCACCAATCCCCCTGCAGTGTGGGGTTCCACAGGGCTCCTCCCTTATCCCCACACTTTTTCATGTGTACATGTCCCCCTTGCCAAGATAGTGGCCCCTTATGGAATCGAACTGATCAGCTACGCTGATGATACTCAGCTTGTGGTCTCTCTTAATCAGGCTGATTTGTCTCACCCAAGTCTGAGCAACTGTCTCGAAGAGGTATCAAAGTGGATGGGCGTGTCCCAGTTAAAATTAAGCAATCAAAAAACTGAGTTGATGTTACTGGGCAGGAAGGCTTCATTCAATTCCCCTGCGCTATGGCCCCCGTCTATGGGTGCCAGCCCGATTCCTAAAAAAGTGATCAAAAGCCTTGGCTTCTGGCTTGATGATGATCTCATATTCAAAGTACAAGCCAGAAAAACCACGGCCACCTGTTTTGGCCTGCTTAAATCCATTCGTAAAATTCTCCCTCAACTTCCCGAGAGAGCTAAAAAAAATCTGGTTCAAGCCATGATCCTGTCGAGGCTAGATTATGGTAACGCGCTCTATCTGGGAGCCCCGATCTCCGTAATCCAAAAACGCCAGGTGGTTCAGAACTCTGCCGCTAGACTGCTGACAAGCACTAACCACCGCTCTTCAGCCAAACCAGCGCTGAGATCACTCCACTGGTTACCCATAAAAGAACGGGTACACTTTCCGAAAGAAAATAAAAACTTGGCTTTTCCCTACCAACTAACGTTCACTTCTGACTTATCTTTTGTAGCTGCAAGCGCTGGGATGCCTCCGGGTAGACATGCGCTATAAAAGAGTTATTTTCATTTCATTATGCTAGTGCGGGGTGTGTGTTCCGTTGTGATTATATAGTGAGAGATGTGACTTTGTGACTGCAAGGTGAGCAATGTTCCTGAGTGCAAGGTGAGTGGTGTGTATTATGACAGGAAGGGGGATTCTGTGTAGTGTGAGCTGAACGGTGTTCCTTTGTCACTGAGGATAAGCATTGAGCCGGTATCAATGTAGGATAAGCAACATGGCTTTTTGATAGTAGGTTACACATTGTTCCTATCTGAGTGTAGGGTAAGGTATGCGACTGAATGGAGGGTTTCGGTGTATGTTGTGAGTGCAGTATCTGCATAAGTGCATGGTTAAATCAGTGTGCCTCTCTGATTGCAGGGTGGGCAGTTTGCCTGTATGAGTGCACAGCGTACAATGTTTATTCACAGGTACACTGAGACCTTAAAGAAGAAACAGGTTGAAAATGTCCCTTTTTCTACCACATGTTTGCTACAGTATAGCTAACTTGTGTCACTTTCACTTACCACGATTGGTCCTAAAGAAGCCCCTAAGTCCGAATCCCGGCATGGAGGGCTGTGACATGTTGGCCATTTTTATTTCACAGAAATGCTAGTGCGTCCTGAAAACCTAATTTTTTCAATAGAACACACTTTTTTTTTGAGCATTCCCTTATGGGTGTTACCAGAACCCAGACCCAATAAAGTTCATTATCTGGTATTCTTAGCTGAACACTGTCCACATCACTGGGTCACTACTGTTTTTAACCATGGCTAAGATCCTCCAGGTGGAGGCTGCATACCAAAACTAACCCTATGATTATGCACACACGTGTATGAAGAGCGGAGAACCAAGATACACCGCTACCCAAACTTCCCAAACACGTGCATGAGGGTTTTTTACTGGAGACAATTTTTCTTTATCTCCTGCATACCCTGGTTCATGCAGAACAAGTGATCCTTTCCTACTTGATTATTTAGTCAAATAATCTTATCACGCCCAGTCTATTTCCCTTAAAGGCCCATTACTTCATTCCAATGGTACCAGTAACGGCCGTCACCAGAATCCAAGACAACAATGTGGATCTCTTAGCATTCACCCAGAGATTAAAAGTATCTGAAATCTCCAGCTGAAAGTCTAGCCCAAAATGAGGAGGTATTGAGCAATGTGAACCCGGAATACCAATTTCCTTTGTAATTCCTCATTTTTCAGTGGACCCTCAGGTTTCAAATTGTGCTGGCTGAATTTCCACCAATCCGCAGAGTTGATGGTCACTCATTAGAAGAGCCTATGTCTCTGTTAAGACATATTCCAGTACATTCCTAAAAGTCTGCTTTTGATTTGCATGATGTAGTTTCTATTGGTGCGTGTCCTGGAAAGGCTCGGCTATGCAGTTGTCGCTAGCTTTAACTCACTGAACGTTAATACAACAGCATATGTGGAAATTTCACTACCTTAAAGATTGGAGAATGGGTGATCGATCTGGAGTAATAGGTCTCCATATGCTTCTTAACATTCATAATTAACTAGCCCATTGCACTTCATAATCGTACTAAGCACTGATTTATGTTACCTGATGGGGTAACTAATATTTTAAAAGGAAATTGGTTGGTAACACCAATGTTGCTATTGCACCAGGAAAATGTTTCTAAAAATAGTCCTAGTAGTGGTCTGCAGATGAACGCACGCATCGCCAAAGCTCTGTTGGTCAATCCCCTAATTGTAGTGACACCAGTTTTTGATGATTCACTTACTAGACCACAGTGCTCATTGTTTGCAGGACATCGGAAGTCAACGCTGTGGGGACTTTCTATTTTCTTTGTGTGTGGTTCTTGTGATTATAAGGAAGACTAAAGCCATATACAATACAGTCTTGGCAGGTTTCATTTCTATCTGCCAAAGAATTTCGTTTTGACTATCAATGCCCGTTTGCACAACTTTGCACAACTGGAGTGCTAATTTTATTTCAAGCTTGGAAATAACAGAAAATATGGCTTGGCTTCAAATAGTTCAAAAGCAAAGGCTGTGACTGACCCTAGTGAACAGAAACATTGACTCATTTTAAAGGGCTTAATGTGGCCTGTCCATCTGCCAAGTTGGAAATAGGCCTCCTTTAGAATTTAGTGGTAAGTGAAAATGCGTCTGGCGGAAATGCTAATGTTATGTTATGTTATATGGGTATTTATTACGCGCACAACTACTCTTGAGTATCCTGGCGCGAAGCATAACCACAGAGAAGTCGAGAGCTAAACAGCAGAGCATAACATCTTTAGTAGGCTTTATTAAATAGATGAGTCTTAAGGAGCTTTTTAAAGCTGCTAAGATCTCTGGTGTCCCTGAGAGTGAATGGGAGGGAATTCCAGAGGGTAGCCGCTTTGACCGAAAAAGATTGACCGCCCAATCTGGTTCGCCGGAATCGGGGGATCGCCAGCCGGCGTTGGGAGGCCGACCTAAGGTGGAGACTTGGGACATGGAAAGTCACTCTTTTCTTGAGATAGGCAGGGCCAGTATCATGAAGGGCTCGTTGCGTGAGTACCAGAGGCTTAAATTGAACTCTTTGGGCCACCGGCAACCAGTGGAGTGTGGCCATTTACGGTCTTATGCTATTGCGTCTAGAGATGCCCAGCAGAAGTCTTGCAGCCGCATTTTGGATGAGCTGTAGCTTATTTACCAGAAAGGAGGGTGAGCCCAAATACAAAGCGTTGGCATAATCCAGATGGGACAATATGAGGGCTCTAGCGACCGTTTCTTTGGCTGGCTGTGGCAGTAGAGGGAAGAATCTGCCCAGAGATCTAAGGGTCCCAAAGCAGGCACCCGCCAGTCTCTTAATCTGTTCTGAGAACCTTAAATCTTCATTGAACCAGATACCCAGATTCTTGGCTGGGCCACCATCAGAGAGGGGGCGGGGAAAATTAGGAGGCCAAACCAGTTCAGTGAATTGGTTTAGAAATTGTCCGTATAGTATAATCTCTGATTTTCCCTTGTTGCATTTGAGTTTGGCACGGGCCAACCAGGTGAAAATGGCCGCCAGGCACTTTTGTGCTATAAACCAAAAAGAGCACCAATATTGCCACACTACTTAAACTTGGATCAAAGATGATCGCTCGAATTACTGAATTAAACAGTAACTCCCGGGAAATGTTTTATCCGGAATGAATCCAATGGGTTTTATTAGTTTTGCATCAAAAATATCATATAAATGAGCAATTTTTCTTAATTTGAATACAAACAACACTTATTTTGACTCCACATCACATATGAAAAGGCATTTTTCGACAAACAAAAAGACAGTTTTTAAACGAACTACCAACTTGCATTCAAACACTCATACAAAACAGCACATTGATATATACACACATATAATCATTCTACAACAATATTTACAATTTCGTGACTTAGAAAACATAGCATTGGAATAGGCAAATGAAAAGTTTTGAAATGCTTGATAATCAATCGAATATTCCTAATGCTGGGTAGAGGAGGTCATGTGCCTGTAAATGGAGAACAAGAATGAATCAACCGGGGGGAAACCATGCCTCTCAACACTACAGTGGGGGGTGGGGAAACTAATCCTACCTCTCGGGTGCTCGGTTCTCTCTTGCTTGATGAAACTGTAACAAAAATAGAGCCTCTTTAGCCTCTGATTCCAAGAAGGCACTTAAACTCTCTTCATTAGCACATTCATACGTGGGTACTCACATATTTTTATGCATGCCGCGATTTAGCGAATTCCATGTTATCACAACTTTGGTGGAAGTGGAGATCTAAAAAAATAGAAGGACTTGTCAGGGTGCGGTGGCGTTTGTACTGGCTGCTGCAGCCGCTATGGATGGAATGGGAGCGACTTACTTGTTTTTAGCGTGTGGGTCAGTCGGGTGCTAGTTCCCGGGTATGACGACAAATCTTCTCTTTCTAGTTTTCTAAAAGAAGGGGGCGACTTGTGTGAGGTCTCTGTTTGTATAATCATTCGTCTTGCGGTTCTAGTCAATCACGGCGTCTTAAATTACCTGAATGATTCTTTTGCACTGAGTTAATCAGGGGGTCCACGCTCTTCGGTCTCTGTCAGCAAATGCAGCGGCCGGCACCATCCAGTTGGTGTAGCTGATCTCGCGTCTCCTAGTTTTACTCACTTCCTGAGTCCAAGAATTGTGGGGATTGTAGTTTCATTGTCGGTCGTCATGGAGACGATGTATGTTTGAGTTGAGACGGACCTTGTGCAGCCGACCTCGCAGTCTACAGCGGGGGCAGCAAACCGATTGAGGATGTTTTAATGTTCATTACTGGATCGGCAGTATTGCGTCTGGGGTATTTACAAGCGGTAAATCTCGAAGAGTTCATTCAGACCACTTGTCGCTGTGTTGAACTTAACAATTAGCATGGCTTCAGTACGTGATAGCTTTTCTTCGATATCACCACCTCTGGAGTCTTTTTCAATTTTTGCGATCACTGTCCATTTTAAATCATCTAGTGTGTGCTTGTGATTCTTCCAATGATTGACTAGTGGAGCAGTTGTCACATTCTTTTTTATTCGTGATTTATGTTGGGTAATACGGCATCTCACCTCCTGACTTGTTTTGCCGATGTACAACTTGTCACAAGGGCATTTTATGCCGTATATGACGTACCTTGACTTACAATTCGTGAATTTTTCATGTTTCCAGAAATGTTGCTTATGTTGGAACAGGCACCCTTCTTCTGTACTTGCACAACAAATGCAAGACCCGCATTTGTGATGTCCTTGGATTGGTGGCAGTCCTAGCATTGTGCCAATTGTTGGTGTATTCTTCTTTATTGCTGCACGAACTAAATGGTTAGCGACGCTTTGGTCTTTTTTAAAGGCAAACAGTGGCTTCTCTTTCAGTGTCTCGTCTACATTTTCCACCAGATGCCAATTTTGTAAGATGGTTTTCTTAAATTGGTTGGAGTTAGGACGAAATGTAGAAACACATACTATCCTGTTGAGGGTTGGTTTTGCCTTTTTGACTAGAAGTGTGTCGCGAGGAATCCACCACACTCTCTTCATTGTTCTTCTTAGTAATTTTATGGGGTAGCCTCTTAACACTAAATTGTCTGTCAGGTTCGTAGCGTGGAACATATATTCATCTTTGAAATGGCAGTTTCTTTTAATCCGCAAGTACTGTCCAAATGGGAGGTTTTCTCTCAAATTCCGCGGGTGATTGCTTTTAAAATGTAGAGCCTTATTTCTGTCTGTCAGTTTCTTATACAGTGTGGTCACCAAGCCTCCATCTGTTGGATATACCTCGACGTCGAGGAATGACATTTTTATTTTAGAGAAACTCATGCTGAATTTGATTTCCTCTGTTCTTGAGTTGAGCCACACATGAAATTTCTTTAGATCTTCTTCGGTCCCTTTCCAAGTTAGGAAGACGTCGTCGATGTATCGACTCCAACTGGTGATTTGGTCGATAAATGGGTTTGAATGGTAGACAAATCTCTCTTCGTATAATGCCATAAAGAGTACAGCCAATTCTGGGGCGAAAGGACACCCCATGGCTACTCCGCTTATCTGATAGAAAAATTCTCCATTGAAGTTGAAATAGTTCTTCTTTAAAGCCAATGATGCTAACTGCATGATGAACTCAGTCGGTACTCTAGTGGGTCTGGGTCGTTGGCCCAAGTAAAACTGAATTGCATCCAGACCGTCACTCTGGGGGATCTGGGTGTACAATGAACAAACATCCATTGTGACTAAGAAATCTTCATTTTGTTCAAACGGAATGGTGGGAAGTTTATTGATAAAATCAGTTGTATCACGGAGGAATGATTTCACTTCGGACATAAAAGGTTTCAAAAAGAAATCCACAAACTTGGACGCTGGTTCAAATAATGACTCACAACCGGAGACGATTGGTCTTCCGGGAGGGGCGTTTATGTCTTTATGGATTTTTGGTAAGACATAAAACAAGGGTATTCGTGGATTATTGCATTTGAGATATTCAAACTCTTTCTTCCCGATAATTCCCTCAGTCAAGCCTTTCTCCAAAATTGGGTTCAGTTGTTGTTGCAATTCTGTAGTGGGGTCCTTCGCTATTTTCCTATAGCACATAGGGTTGTTGAGTTGACTCATCACTTCTACTATATATTTCTCAGTATCCCATATAACAATTGATCCTCCTTTGTCCGCCTGTTTTATTATAACTGACGTGTCCTTTTTGAGATTCTCTAAAGCACATTTTTCCGCTTGTGAGATGTTAAATTTTGTCCAATTACGTTTTTCTTCCATTTTAGTTATGGCTGATAGGATGGTTTTTTCAAAGGTATTAATTTCTTTTGCAACTTTGTTTCCTGGTGGGCAAAATGTTGACTTTTTTCTCAGTCCTGTAACCTCCAATGGTGGGTTCACCGTTGTTTGTGCAAAGAAAGATTTTAATTTGATTTTTCGACAAAATTCAAGTGCCTCCATTTTGAGCTTCACAAAGTTAGTATGTCGCATGGGGACAAAGGAGAGACCTTTTTCCAAAATACTAGTTTCTGATGAAGTGAGGACTTTGTTTGACAAATTGAAGATCGGGGAGACTACCAGTTCTTGTAGTTCTGCCTCCGGGTCGACATTTCCCATGGCTGATTGTAACGTGGGCGTGCTCGATTTTGTGGCTGGCCTCTTCCTAAAAAAGGAGCCGAGGATGGTCCTGGTTGTTGTTGAAATGCTCCTCTTTTATTAGCACCTCTCCTTTGATTGTTACTCTCACCCTCACTACTGCTTGATGCAGACGAAGTATCCGAAAAAGAAATGAACTTGTTTGTTGATCGTCCTTGGTATTCTCCCAAATACCTCCTTGAGTCAGATCTAGAATAAAAATCTGTTTGTAAATATGGATATGTCTTTTCAAGATTAAAGTTCTTCTTGTCCTTTTGAAACTGATTTTCTTTTTGATTTATCGTGTAATCCTTAAATTCTAAGATGTCTTTTTCAACTTTTTCAAGTAATGTTTTTGCATCCGGGATAAGTTGATTTTGTTGTATCTCACTTTCCAAAGTTTTTATCTCTTCCAGTTGTTGTAATGAGATTCTTTGTGCTGTCTCAACCGTTAGGACCATGAGGAAATCAGTTTCAAAAGGACAAGAAGAACTTTAATCTTGAAAAGACATATCCATATTTACAAACGGATTTTTATTCTAGATCTGACTCAAGGAGGTATTTGGGAGAATACCAAGGACGATCAACAAACAAGTTCATTTCTTTTTCGGATACTTCGTCTGCATCAAGCAGTAGTGAGGGTGAGAGTAACAATCAAAGGAGAGGTGCTAATAAAAGAGGAGCATTTCAACAACAACCAGGACCATCCTCGGCTCCTTTTTTAGGAAGAGGCCAGCCACAAAATAGAGCACGCCCACGTTACAATCAGCCATGGGAAATGTCGACCCGGAGGCAGAACTACAAGAACTGGTAGTCTCCCCGATCTTCAATTTGTCAAACAAAGTCCTCACTTCATCAGAAACTAGTATTTTGGAAAAAGGTCTCTCCTTTGTCCCCATGCGACATACCAACTTTGTGAAGCTCAAAATGGAGGCACTTGAATTTTGTCGAAAAATCAAATTAAAATCTTTCTTTGCACAAACAACGGTGAACCCACCATTGGAGGTTACAGGACTGAGAAAAAAGTCAACATTTTGCCCACCAGGAAACAAAGTTGCAAAAGAAATTAATACCTTTGAAAAAACCATCCTATCAGCCATAACTAAAATGGAAGAAAAACGTAATTGGACAAAATTTAACATCCCACAAGCGGAAAAATGTGCTTTAGAGAATCTCAAAAAGGACACGTCAGTTATAATAAAACAGGCGGACAAAGGAGGATCAATTGTTATATGGGATACTGAGAAATATATAGTAGAAGTGATGAGTCAACTCAACAACCCTAGGTGCTATAGGAAAATAGCGAAGGACCCCACTACAGAATTGCAACAACAGCTGAACCCAATTTTGGAGAAAGGCTTGACTGAGGGAATTATCGGGAAGAAAGAGTTTGAATATCTCAAATGCAATAATCCACGAATACCCTTGTTTTATGTCTTACCAAAAATCCATAAAGACATAAACGCCCCTCCCGGAAGACCAATCGTCTCCGGTTGTGAGTCATTATTTGAACCAGCATCCAAGTTTGTGGATTTCTTTTTGAAACCTTTTATGTCCGAAGTGAAATCATTCCTCCGTGATACAACTGATTTTATCAATAAACTTCCCACCATTCCGTTTGAACAAAATGAAGATTTCTTAGTCACAATGGATGTTTGTTCATTGTACACCCAGATCCCCCAGAGTGACGGTCTGGATGCAATTCAGTTTTACTTGGACCAACGACCCAGACCCACTAGAGTACCGACTGAGTTCATCATGCAGTTAGCATCATTGGCTTTAAAGAAGAACTATTTCAACTTCAATGGAGAATTTTTCTATCAGATAAGCGGAGTAGCCATGGGGTGTCCTTTCGCCCCAGAATTGGCTGTACTCTTTATGGCATTATACGAAGAGAGATTTGTCTACCATTCAAACCCATTTATCGACCAAATCACCAGTTGGAGTCGATACATCGACGACGTCTTCCTAACTTGGAAAGGGACCGAAGAAGATCTAAAGAAATTTCATGTGTGGCTCAACTCAAGAACAGAGGAAATCAAATTCAGCATGAGTTTCTCTAAAATAAAAATGTCATTCCTCGACGTCGAGGTATATCCAACAGATGGAGACTTGGTGACCACACTGTATAAGAAACTGACAGACAGAAATAAGGCTCTACATTTTAAAAGCAATCACCCGCGGAATTTGAGAGAAAACCTCCCATTTGGACAGTACTTGCGGATTAAAAGAAACTGCCATTTCAAAGATGAATATATGTTCCACGCTACGAACCTGACAGACAATTTAGTGTTAAGAGGCTACCCCATAAAATTACTAAGAAGAACAATGAAGAGAGTGTGGTGGATTCCTCGCGACACACTTCTAGTCAAAAAGGCAAAACCAACCCTCAACAGGATAGTATGTGTTTCTACATTTCGTCCTAACTCCAACCTATTTAAGAAAACCATCTTACAAAATTGGCATCTGGTGGAAAATGTAGACGAGACACTGAAAGAGAAGCCATTGTTTGCCTTTAAAAAAGACCAAAGCGTCGCTAACCATTTAGTTCGTGCAGCAATAAAGAAGAATACACCAACAATTGGCACAATGCTAGGACTGCCACCAATCCAAGGACATCACAAATGCGGGTCTTGCATTTGTTGTGCAAGTACAGAAGAAGGGTGCCTGTTCCAACATAAGCAACATTTCTGGAAACATGAAAAATTCACGAATTGTAAGTCAAGGTACGTCATATACGGCATAAAATGCCCTTGTGACAAGTTGTACATCGGCAAAACAAGTCAGGAGGTGAGATGCCGTATTACCCAACATAAATCACGAATAAAAAAGAATATGACAACTGCTCCACTAGTCAATCATTGGAAGAATCACAAGCACGCACTAGATGATTTAAAATGGACAGTGATCGCAAAAATTGAAAAAGACTCCAGAGGTGGTGATATCGAAGAAAAGCTATCACGTACTGAAGCCATGCTAATTGTTAAGTTCAACACGGCGACAAGTGGTCTGAATGAACTCTCCGAGATTTACCGCTTGTAAATACCCCAGACGCAATACTGCCAATCCAGTAATGAACATTAAAACATCCT
This sequence comes from Lissotriton vulgaris, assembly GCF_964263255.1. Taxonomy (NCBI): domain Eukaryota; kingdom Metazoa; phylum Chordata; class Amphibia; order Caudata; family Salamandridae; genus Lissotriton; species Lissotriton vulgaris. The sequence goes on from NC_141685.1 coordinate 728,882,353, forward strand.
CAATCGGTTTGCTGCCCCCGCTGTAGACTGCGAGGTCGGCTGCACAAGGTCCGTCTCAACTCAAACATACATCGTCTCCATGACGACCGACAATGAAACTACAATCCCCACAATTCTTGGACTCAGGAAGTGAGTAAAACTAGGAGACGCGAGATCAGCTACACCAACTGGATGGTGCCGGCCGCTGCATTTGCTGACAGAGACCGAAGAGCGTGGACCCCCTGATTAACTCAGTGCAAAAGAATCATTCAGGTAATTTAAGACGCCGTGATAGACTAGAACCGCAAGACGAATGATTATACAAACAGAGACCTCACACAAGTCTCCCCCTTCTTTTAGAAAACTAGAAAGAGAAGATTCGTCGTCATACCCGGGAACTAGCACCCGACTGACCCACACGCTAAAAACAAGTAAGTCGCTCCCATTCCATCCATAGCGGCTGCAGCAGCCAGTACAAACGCCACCGCACCCTGACAAGTCCTTCTATTTTTTTAGATCTCCACTTCCACCAAAGTTGTGATAACATGGAATTCGCTAAATCGCGGCATGCATAAAAATATGTGAGTACCCACGTATGAATGTGCTAATGAAGAGAGTTTAAGTGCCTTCTTGGAATCAGAGGCTAAAGAGGCTCTATTTTTGTTACAGTTTCATCAAGCAAGAGAGAACCGAGCACCCGAGAGGTAGGATTAGTTTCCCCACCCCCCACTGTAGTGTTGAGAGGCATGGTTTCCCCCCGGTTGATTCATTCTTGTTCTCCATTTACAGGCACATGACCTCCTCTACCCAGCATTAGGAATAGTCGATTGATTATCAAGCATTTCAAAACTTTTCATTTGCCTATTCCAATGCTATGTTTTCTAAGTCACGAAATTGTAAATATTGTTGTAGAATGATTATATGTGTGTATATATCAATGTGCTGTTTTGTATGAGTGTTTGAATGCAAGTTGGTAGTTCGTTTAAAAACTGTCTTTTTGTTTGTCGAAAAATGCCTTTTCATATGTGATGTGGAGTCAAAATAAGTGTTGTTTGTATTCAAATTAAGAAAAATTGCTCATTTATATGATATTTTTGATGCAAAACTAATAAAACCCATTGGATTCATTCCGGATAAAACATTTCCCGAGAGTTACTGTTTAATTCAGTAATTTGAGCGATCATCTTTGATCCAAGTTTAAGTAGTGTGGCAATATTGGTGCTCTTTTTGGTTTATAGTTATTTGATTGTGAGGCTTGGCCTTATTGCCAGTGAGCCCAGACCCTGTCTTGGTATAGGCACTTTTGTGCTGCAGCCGTTTCTAATGTCGAGTTACCCCAGGTGAACAGGAGCTGGGTGTCATCGGCGTAGGCCATAATTTTTGCACCTAGCTCCTCGGCCAGGTAGATCAGCGGGGTCATATAGATGTTGAAAAGAAGTGGGCTCAATGTTGAGCCCTGTGGGACCCCGGTCTGAACGAGCCTGGCCGACGAAGAGTATGGGTGCCTCCAGACGTGCTGGTAGTGGGAGTCCAGGAAAGACTCCAGCCAAGACCACACAGCCCCAGTGAGGCCAATATCAGTAAGGCGGGCCAGGAGGAGTTGGTGAGGGACCGTATCAAAGGCGGCAGAGAGGTCCAATAAGATTAGCGCCGCTCTGCCACCCTTGTCCGTGCACTCCCTAATGGCTTCCACCACCTCCACCAAGGCTGTCTCCATGCTAAAGGTGGCCCTGAAACCCGACTGGGCTGTGTGAAGTGCCCCAGACTCCTCCACAAAGGCGTTCAACTGCCGAAAAACAACCTTTTCGCAGACTTTTGCCAGTGCCGGGAGCAAGGAGATGGGGCGGTAATTGGCTGCGATAGCGGGGTCTGCTGAAGGCTTCTTCAGAAGAGGCAGGAGTTTGGCTTGCTTCCATTGCTTAGGTACCACTGCCGATTGCAAAGACCAATTAACCATAGTAGTGACCTCTGACCCCACACAATCTGCTACTCCCGCCAGAACTCTTGCCGGGCATGGGTCCGAGTGGGAGCCTGATTTAGGAGATTTCAGCAGAGCAAGGATGTCCAATTGATCCACCATAGAAATTTGGCAAGGCAACTACCAGCAGGGGCACCAGGTGTCACCGCCAAAGGGTGTGAGGCAGCGTTACTCAAAGCTAATCCCTCTTCAATAAACTTGATCTTATTAATAAAGAAGGAAGAGAGCTCCTCACACCATTCAGCAGAAACCGGGATCTTTTTATGCTCCGCTAGAGGCGACAGAAAGCTTTGGACTAAAGCGAAAATTTCCTTATCATTATTATCCGCTTTTAGGATCCTAGTCGCAAAGTAGGCACCTTTCGCAGTCCTAACTGCGGTATAGTACTCTCTTTGGACTGCGCAGAGATCTGCTTTGGTTTGCGGGGAGTCTGCAACCCTCCAAAGCCACTCAAATTTCTTGCATAACCTTTTTAGCTCTTTTAACGCTGGCATATACCAAGGTTGAGAAGGTAACATGCGTCAGGAAATATTCGGAGCAGGTTTGGAAATGGTCTCTACTCCCAGACTGACCCAGGCGTTAAAGAGGTCCACTTGGCCCTCTAGATTAGTGGTCCGAGCCATCTGGGAGTGCGTGAGGGCTTCCGCCAGTCCAGGAATGTTAATTTTCCGTACTAGGGGGCCTGACTGAGGAGGGGGGTGGCGAAATGGTAGTGCCACGTCCTAGGAGAAGATAATCACAGCTTGGTCTGACCAGGTAACTGGCTGGAGATCTTTAAGGACCAGGGCAAAGTTGGAGCATACCAGGTCCAGCACATGTCCTTGAGAGTGTGTAGGTTTGGAGATCCACTGAGTTAAGTGCGTTATGGACAAAAGGTCTTGAAGACCCAGTGTGTCTAAAGAGCTAGTGGAGTCTAAATGTATGTTAAAGTCTCCCAAAAGGAGAAATTCTGGGAAACGTAACACACGGTCCGTCAGTGTGTCTTCTAAGGAACTTAAAAAGGAGCCAATCGGCCCCGGCGGTCTATAGAACAAGGTCCCTCCTAGGGTGAAGTGGGGAGAAAGAATAAAGGAGAAGTCAAGGGCTTCTCCATCCAACACACTCAAGGATTTGTCGCAGCCGATCTAAATCCGTTACACCTCCCCATCTCTACTAGGTTGTTTATCCCTAGTAGATTTGGGGCAAGCTCATAAGTGGCCCTATTAGCTGTAATTACAGGACAGATATTCCCGACTAATTTCATGAATAATAAACTCTCCGGGAGACCTATGGGTGGGTTGTCACCTTAGCTGCACAACACATGGGTAAATAAATAGAACTGCCCAATCATATTTCTAAAACTATTGTTCTACGGAAAAGGCGGTGCAACAAACCTAGAGGAGGAAAAACAACCCATGTGGGCTGATCAAAATGCATGCGTAACAAGAAGAGAGGTAGGGAGAGTAGGCAGACACTCTTGTTCCCCGGTCAATATTCAATAATCAAAAGAAGAGTGTCTATGAGACAGGCGTAGCCGTTCTAGGGAGCACAAACACAACCACACTGGGATGTAGAAAAAAGCCCTCACTCACCACCTAGTGATGACTTGCTTCATCATCGGGCCCCACCAAAGAGACCTAGTGTCTCTTTGGTGTGCTGCAACGCCAGGATTACTGCGGAGCGGGATAGTGAGTTTAGGGCGTGTTGAGTGCAGTTAGGACTAGTGGGTGTTGGGGTTGTTAAAAACGGTCAGTAGTGTATCAGAGATAATGACTTTATTAAATGATCACTAAAGACTTTGAAGTTAAAATATGTGAGGAAACAGTCCACTTTAATTGAGTGGTGGGTTCCTAAAAGTTAGTCGACATGTTTCTTGCCATCGAAACGGTGTTAATTTACCCGGCAATTCATCAGGACTGTGTGTGGTAAAACCCTGGCGGTATGGGCACGCTAAGGCCCACCCTTACCTAGGGGCGTGAGAGTGAAAAATGAAAGGTGAAAAAGTGCAAAAAAAATTAGGAATGAATAAAATATTCCTAATTACTCCTGGTTTAGGAGGCTTCTACTTATCGTTTCTGCACCTGAAATAAAAGGACAGAGACACACAAGTAGGACGGAACAAACATTCAGTATTTATCCTGGTTGTTATTGGTTGTATACTGTAAATTTGTGCTCCACACGTGATAGTCATACTAGCTGTGGATGAATAGCGCTATGGTTAACACCACCTTTTAGCCCTGGGTTCGGATGAACTAGGAGAAGTGCGGTGTGATATTCGTGGTAAGGACTAGCTGTGACTATGGGTTAAAAAGGTGAAAATGCAGACGGCACTTCACTTGCAACAACAAATGACTGAGGGAGACTCACCTAGACATTGAGGAATAAGCTCCACAAAACACCTAAAAATGTATATAGGCAGATTTGAAAATTGTATAATAAAAACTGGCCAGTAAAACGTGCATGGCAGGAATCAGGAAAGGGTGAAGATCCTGGTGTATAGCACCTTTAGAAATAAGCAAGGAAAGTGTTGAATGGTGCAGTTTGTGTACATTTTGGGATTCCAAAAGATGCAAAACACGCATTGGCATAGCCAATAGGTCTCGCCTTTGGGACCTTATAAGTGTTTAGTTATACAGCACGTTATAAACAAGTTATGCGCCATAGGTGGGTCATAGAGATGCTAGATGCTGGATACACAGCTGGACTCATCTCCTTTCACTTTCCACAAAGAAAAGTGCCAATTCATGAAGACGCATTTAATTCTACATAAAAGTTTTGGCAGTTGGAGGTCAAATCCAACATAAATTAAATGTAAAGCATCAAGACAGCCATTACAGCACAAGAAGCACAGTGCTTTCTGGGCATGGGAATTCACGTGCCAATATCCTACTTATTCTTGAAATCCTGAATATAATTCTAAAGCACTGCTGAGAACGAGACTGAGGAACAGTCGTGAAGAAGCTTTTCAAGACACCAAATCCTGTGCTGGGAGATGGTTGTGGCATGCTTCAACCCAGCCGAACAACATAGTTAGTTGTGGATGAAAATTCTTACCGGCTTGGTGAAGGATTACTAACTAACACACTAACTAACACACAAACACGCGTGCGCCACAGTTTTTAAGTTTTGTCTGACACAAATTATAGGTGAGCCAGCCTCCGACCTCCAACAGCAGAACTATCATATAGATTCATCATCGGCATGTTTTGCGAGTCTGTAATAGCGATTATTAAGGAATCGCTATTACAGACTCGCAAAACAGGATTCATGTAGAAATCGCAATAATTATTGAAATTTCCACAGCTTCCTTATTTGCGATTAGCTAATTGCTAATCGCAAATAAGGAATAACTCTCCATTCATTCCAATGGCCTAAAGGCCCATAGGAATAAATGGGAAGACATATCAATGTGCGAATCGCTATTAGGCATGAGCGGATTTTGCGGATTGGCAATCCGCGAATTTGCGGATTTGCAAATTTGCGGATTGCCAAAATCCGCAAAATCCGCGAATCCGCGTGGATTTTTTATTTTTTTTGTTCGCACGGGTTTCTGCAAGTTCGCGAGGGTTTTGTACAATTTCGCAAATTGCGAAATTGTACAAAACGTGTGCGAACTTGCAGCAACCTGTGCGAACACAATTATATGAAGAGAAAGAAGCTCCTGGTCACAGGAACAGCACGGGGATTGCGCTCATGAAAGTCAAGGATGCAAAGGCCTCTACCCAGCATCACAGCTGATTTTCCACAGTAGATTTGGGAAGAGGCACACCTGTCCAGCCTCGAAGACGCTCATGATTGTTTTTGGGCTAATGAATGAGTCACTGATTTTGAGCATTAACTAGTTCGAGCGACCATGCAAAGGCCGCCCTCTACCCAGCATCACAGCTGATTGTCCACTGTGGATTTGGGAAGAGGCACACCTGTCCAGCCTCGAAGACGCTCATGATTGTTTTTGGGCTAATGAATGAGTCACTGAATTTGAGCATCAACTAGTTCGAGTGACCATGTGTGTGTTACTATGCAATCGCCCTGAAGGGCGCAGGGGTCCCTTGAGTGACCTGTGTAAGGCTGTAACTATTTTACAATGGCGCCAGCAAGCTGCCAGCGCCGTTGTAAAATAGTTACAAAGTTAGCTTGCACAGGAAGCACCTGCTTCGTTTTATCTAGTAGTTCCTGTGCAAGCTAACTTTTTAACTATTTTACAACGGCGCTGGCAGCTTGCTGGCGCCATTGTAAAATAGTTGCATGAGTGGGGGTTCAACTTTTGAACCCATTACGCTCGCGGATTTTTTTTGGCGGATTTTGCGGGAAATCCGCAAAATTCGCGGATTGCGGATTTCCCAAAAATCTGCAAAATCCGCGAGCGTAACGGATTTCCCGCTCATGCTTAATCGCTATTAGCGATTCGCATGTTGAGTTTGCGATTTCAAGGGTGCAGGGGTGTCCAAAGGACACCCTGTTGCACCCCTGAAATGATATTGGATGCTGGTGTTACGCACACACATGTCCCAAGGACATGTGTGTGTGTGTAACATACAACTTAGAAAAATGCACTTAAGTGCATTTTTCTAAGTTTCCGCTATTTACCACGAGGTTTGACTTTGCGGTAAATAGCGGACCAAAATTGCGAATTCGCAATTTTTAAATGTTTTATGAATTGCATTTAAGGATTCTCAAATAGGGTTTCCTAAAATGCAATTCCTCGCAAATTTGCGAATTCTATAATTGCGATTTTTGCATTTGGGATGATGAATCCCAAATGCAAAAATTGCGCTCGCAAAAGGCCAGATTCTCAGAATCTGGCCCTTTGCGAGACGATTTTACTTTGATGAATCTAGCTGTTAGATCGGTTGTGATTCACTATGAGAGTGCTTACTGTGAATTAGAAGCGGGCCCTCTGATGATTTCAGGTGGCTTGGAACTGGCTGAAGAAAAGCTTGCCAGTTTTTCATTGGTTCTGATACCGTGTAGAGTGCCTGAGCCTCAGTACATGTGTATACGCCACAAATCCCCTTTTTTATGGTAATGGGCTCCTGACCCTACATCAGTTGACTGCCTGCTCTGGCACGGGGGACCCCACCTCCACTCTCATGCCAGCTTCTGTGACATTACTCACCACCAAGAGCTTCACAATCTGGACCTGTGGTATATTTGTTTGGCAGATCAAACAGTATCTGTTTTAGGCTAATTTCCTTCATAATTTTGGTTGAGGACATTCAGACAATGAATGCACGACATGATCCCAAATGCAAAAATTGCTTTCGCAAAGGGCCAGATTCTCAGAATCTAGCCCTTTGCGAGACGATTTTACTTAGATGAATCTAGCTGATGCTACTTTATGAGACAAAGTCACTGTTACTCTTTGAAACGGCACACACAAAAAGATAGCTGTGGAGATGGTGGAGCCTTAAAGTGAATGTGACAAAAACTGCTGGCACCAGAGTTTCAACCTTCTGACTGCGCCTATTAACACAAAGATCCAGAGGGAGCGAAGTGCTGGCTCAATCCCACAAATTGGCAAGCCCCCTCCCCCCTGCCACTCCTCCACCTATTTTTTTTTTTTTGTAAAACTGACAAGAGAACTACCGGGGGCTATATCCTCCCGTCAAGAGGCTGCACTTTAGAGCAGCACTGTTGCTTAAGCAGAAGTATTAAAACCTGGGAATACAAGCATTTCCAATGCAACAGGTCTCGCATTTAAATGAGTTTGAGCTATTGGCATTTTAAATCACAATGCCTTTTTATGTATGCTTGTTTTTTTTTGCAACGTAAACAAAACGCATTGTCATTTACAATGCCAGTAGCTTAAACTCGCGTAAATGCGAGATCTATTGCATTGCAAATGCTTGATTTCGAACAGGCATCGATGCAGCTATTACTATGCAGCCGTGTACTGTTAACGCCTCGTCATGCGGTAGAAAGCGCGATATAAAAGTAATTTAAGTAACATGTTACCATGGCAATTAATACCCTTCCCAAAATGTTACTTCAGCATGTGGCGTAATCATAATACAAGGATGAATAATCTATCACGACAGTGGACCACAAGAGGGCAGTAAGAACACACAATACCTGTGCTACTTCTGCCCTCATTCTTGAGCTAATTTTTCAAAAACAGATTTGCAGACAATTAATCCATTAAGGATGAAGTCGTCTTTCTTCTGGGTGCGTTCAGCTTCCTTTATATCGCTTTTGATTTATCAGCACGTGAAGGTGCTGTTTCTATTAGTTGTAAGACTCCTCGTTTGCTAAATAGTGAAAATAATTTGTAGTGCTACAGTTACAGGCATTTTTGTACTTTTTATTAGGGCTCGGCCGAAGTGGGGCGGAGCTCCGAGCCGTTTTGTTATGGGGCTCAGAATAGTGTGGTAAAAATTCCTCAGTGCGCGAGATTTTTCGGTAGTTTTTTTGCCATCTGCATGGTAATTGGTCCTCGCGGTGCTGTGTTTATAGTAGCCTTCACGCAATAGGCCATATGGATTTCAGGTTCGGCACTTCCTGCATATTCTGTGCGGTTATGCGCAGGGGAGTGTAATACATTTTCAATTACGAGCTGTCAGGTTGCCGCGGTAATAGAATCCAGATGGTCGGGGCGCATTCACCAGTCTGCAGTGAGTTTGGTGGGCGGGCGTTCGTCTGCATCCTTTCATGTGTAAGTGTTGGCCTTTGAAGAGCTGGCTTATGAGTAGAACATTCTTGTTTGTATTGCGATTCCTTAACTTTGCATCAGCATTTAAGGAATCGCAAATTGCGATTCCTTAAATGCTATGTATGAAGCACCCAAGTTCTGGAGCCTTGAGTAACGTTACAGACCATTAGTGTATCGTCCTAGATTTGCAAGATAAATTGTCCAGATGTTTCCTAATGTCTTGTCCTTTCTTTTCGACATAATAAAAATCTCTCAGCACGTTTCACCCCCAGCACCCGTCCCTTGCTTAGTTAAACCACAGTATATCGTTTGTATGCTGCATGTCACTCCCGTCTCGCAAGATGTGGCATGGTGCAGCTTTGCTTCTGCAAGATTAAAAGAACCCCCACAGGCAAAGACTCGTAATGTTTTTTTCGAAATGAACTTAACAAAATATATCTTGGACACTAGATTTAAAACACGGCTTCATGCAAAGGATTTATCTATTTGATCGTTTTTTATAGCGCAAACTTGACGGGTATCAGAGCGCTTTATAAATTTGCAGAGAGCAGCACAGTGATAACAATAAAGACATTTATGAATAAGAAAAATACAGGACATAGTAGCACCCAGACAAGAGAGGGTACAATTTACAATGTTCACAAGCAGAGGGGATAACTCAATAAGATCCAAAAAACGTGTGTCTAAAAAACGTGTGTCTGGTCAAAGAAAGCAAACTAGACGCAGATGAGACTTTTAACAAACGAACGGTTTATTTTTTGTGGGGACTGTAGTTCCAGCAAGAGACTTACACTGACAGTCAAAATGTTATTGTTTATATACTTGCGAAAAATAGTTTATTTTGGTGTAGCGCCTCCTTCCACACACATGCTGCTTCTAACCACAGTTATTGTATTTATTATCCAGTGATATGGCACTCACTTTGCCAACCCTCAAAAGCCTGGAAGATTTACACTGCAGAGTGTGAGTGAGTGCGTGCAGAGTGCGTGCAGAGTGTGTGCAGAGTGCGTGCAGAGTGCTGTTGAGAGCAGAGTGCAGAGTGCTGTTGAGAGCAGAGTGATGTGTGCTGTTGAGTGCAGAGTGCTGTGTGCTGTTGAGTGTAGAGTGCTGTGTGCTGTTGAGTGCAGAGTGCTGTTGAGTGCAGAGTGCTGTTGAGTGCAGAGTGCTGTGTGCTGTTGAGTTCAGAGTGCTGTGTGCTGTTGAGTGCACATTGCTGTGTGCTGGTGAGTGCAGAGTGCTGTGTGCTGTTGAGTGCAGAGTGCTGTGTGCTGTTGAGTTCAGAGTGCTGTGTGCTGTTGAGTGCAGAGTGCTGTGTGCTGTTGAGTGCAGAGTGCTGTGTGATGTTGAGTGCAGAGTTCTGTGTGATGTTGAATGCAGAGTGCTGTGTGCTGTTGAGTGCAGAGTGCTGTGTGATGTTGAGTGCAGAGTGATGTGTGCTGTTGAGTGCTGCGTGCTGTTGAGTGTGGTGTGCTGTTCAGTGCAGAGTGCTGTTGAGTGCAGAGTGCTGTGTGCTGTTGAGTGTAGAGTGCTGTGTGCTGTTGAGTGCAGAGTGATGTGTCCTGTTGAGTGCAGAGTGCTGTGTGCTTTGTGCTGTTTAGTGCAGAGTGCTGTGTGCTATTGAGTGCAGAGTGATGTGTGCTGTTGAGTTCAGAGTGTTGTGTGCTGTGAGTGCAGAGTGATGTGTGCTGTTGTGTGCAGAGTGCTGTGTGTTGTGTGCTGTTGAGTGCAGAGTGCTGTGTGATGTTGAGTGCAGAGTGATGTGTGCTGTTGAGTGCTGCGTGCTGTTGAGTGTGGTGTGCTGTTGAGTGCAGAGTGCTGTTGAGTGCAGAGTGCTGTGTGCTGTTGAGTGTAGAGTGCTGTGTGCTGTTGAGTGCAGAGTGATGTGTCCTGTTGAGTGCAGGGTGCTGTGTGCTTTGTGCTGTTTAGTGCAGAGTGCTGTGTGCTATTGAGTGCAGAGTGATGTGTGCTGTTGAGTTCAGAGTGTTGTGTGCTGTGAGTGCAGAGTGATGTGTGCTGTTGTGTGCAGAGTGCTGTGTGTTGTGTGCTGTTGAGTGCAGAGTGCTGTGTGCTGTGTCCTGTTGAGTGCAGAGTGCTGTGTGCTGCTGAGTGCAGAGTGCTGTGTGCTGTTGAGTGCAGAGTGCTGTTGAGGGCATATTGCTGTTGAGGGCAGAGTGCTGTTGAGGGCAGAGTGCAGAGTGCTGTTGAGTGCAGAATGCTGTTGAGGGCAGAGTGCTGTTGAGGGCAGAGTGCTGTTGAGGGCAGAGTGCTGTTAAGGGCAGAGTGCTGTTGAGGGCAGAGTGCTGTTGAGTGCAGAGTGCTGTGTGCTGTTTAGTGCCGAGTGCTGTGTGCTGTTGAGTGCAGAGTACTGTGTGCTGTGTGCTGTTGAGTGCAGAGTGCTGTTGAGTGCAAAGTGCTGTTGAGGGCAGAGTGCTGTTGAGGGCAGAGTGCTGTTGAGTGCAGAGTGCTGTTGAGTGCAGAGTGCTGTGTGCTGTTGAGTGCAGAGTGCTGTGTGCTGTTGAGGGCAGAGTGCTGTTGAGGGCAGAGTGCTGTTGAGTGCAGAGTGCTGTTGAGTGCAGAGTGCTGTGTGATGTTGAGTGCAGAGTGTTGTGTGCTGTTGAGTGCAGAGTGCTGTGTGCTGTTGAGGGCAGAGTGCTGTTGAGGGCAGAGTGCTGTTGAGGGCAGAGTGCAGAGTGCTGTTGAGGGCAGTGTGCAGAGTGCTGTTGAGTGCAGAGTGCTGTGTGCTGTTGAGTGCAGAGTGCTGTGTGCGGTTATGCGCAGGGGAGTGTAATACATTTTCAATTACGAGCTGTCAGGTTGCCGCGGTAATAGAATCCAGATGGTCGGGGCGCATTCACCAGTCTGCAGTGAGTTTGGTGGGCGGGCGTTCATCTGCATCCTTTCATGTGTAAGTGTTGGCCTTTGAAGAGCTGGCTTATGAGTAGAACATTCTTGTTTGTATTGCGATTCCTTAACTTTGCATCAGCATTTAAGGAATCGCAAATTGCGATTCCTTAAATGCTATGTATGAAGCACCCAAGTTCTGGAGCCTTGAGTAACGTTACAGACCATTAGTGTATCGTCCTAGATTTGCAAGATAAATTGTCCAGATGTTTCCTAATGTCTTGTCCTTTCTTTTCGACATAATAAAAATCTCTCAGCACGTTTCACCCCCAGCACCCGTCCCTTGCTTAGTTAAACCACAGTATATCGTTTGTATGCTGCATGTCACTCCCGTCTCTCAAGATGTGGCATGGTGCAGCTTTGCTTCTGCAAGATTAAAAGAACCCCCACAGGCAAAGACTCGTAATGTTTTTTTCGAAATGAACTTAACAAAATATATCTTGGACACTAGATTTAAAACACGGCTTCATGCAAAGTATTTATCTATTTGATCGTTTTTTATAGCGCAAACTTGACGGGTATCAGAGCGCTTTATAAATTTTCAGAGAGCAGCACAGTGATAACAATAAAGACATTTATGAATAAGAAAAATACAGGACATAGTAGCACCCAGACAAGAGAGGGTACAATTTACAATGTTCACAAGTAGAGGGGATAACTCAATAAGATCCAAAAAACGTGTGTCTAAAAAACGTGTGTCTGGTCAAAGAAAGCAAGCTAGACGCAGATGAGACTTTTAACAAACGAACGGTTTATTTTTTGTGGGGACTGTAGTTCCAGCAAGAGACTTACACTGACAGTCAAAATGTTATTGTTTATATACTTGCGAAAAATAGTTTATTTTGGTGTAGCGCCTCCTTCCACACACATGCTGCTTCTAACCACAGTTATTGTATTTATTATCCAGTGATATGGCACTCACTTTGCCAACCCTCAAAAGCCTGGAAGATTTACACTGCAGAGTGTGAGTGAGTGCGTGCAGAGTGCATGCAGAGTGCGTGCAGAGTGTGTGCAGAGTACGTGCAGAGTGCTGTTGAGAGCAGAGTGCAGAGTGCTGTTGAGAGCAGAGTGATGTGTGCTGTTGAGTGCAGAGTGCTGTGTGCTGTTGAGTGTAGAGTGCTGTGTGCTGTTGAGTGCAGAGTGCTGTGTGCTGTTGAGTGCAGAGTGCTGTGTGCTGTTGAGTGCAGAGTGCTGTTGAGTGCAGAGTGTTGTTGAGTGCAGAGTGCTGTGTGCTGTTGAGTTCAGAGTGCTGTGTGCTGTTGAGTGCACAATGCTGTGTGCTGGTGAGTGCAGAGTGCTGTGTGCTGTTGAGTGCAGAGTGCTGTGTGCTGTTGAGTTCAGAGTGCTGTGTGCTGTTGAGTGCAGAGTGCTGTGTGCTGTTGAGTGCAGAGTGCTGTGTGATGTTGAGTGCAGAGTTCTGTGTGATGTTGAATGCAGAGTGCTGTGTGCTGTTGAGTGCAGAGTGCTGCGTGCTGTTGAGTGCAGAGTGCTGTTGAGTGCAGAGTGCTGTTGAGTGCAGAATGCTGTGTGCTGTTGAGTGCAGGGTGCTGTGTGCTGTTGAGTGCAGAGTGCTGTGTGATGTTGAGTGCAGAGTGATGTGTGCTGTTGAGTGCTGCGTGCTGTTGAGTGTGGTGTGCTGTTGAGTGCAGAGTGCTGTTGAGTGCAGAGTGCTGTGTGCTGTTGAGTGTAGAGTGCTGTGTGCTGTTGAGTGCAGAGTGATGTGTCCTGTTGAGTGCAGAGTGCTGTGTGCTTTGTGCTGTTTAGTGCAGAGTGCTGTGTGCTATTGAGTGCAGAGTGATGTGTGCTGTTGAGTTCAGAGTGTTGTGTGCTGTGAGTGCAGAGTGATGTGTGCTGTTGTGTGCAGAGTGCTGTGTGTTGTGTGCTGTTGAGTGCAGAGTGCTGTGTGCTGTGTGCTGTTGAGTGCAGAGTGCTGTGTGCTGCTGAGTGCAGAGTGCCGTGTGCTGTTGAGTGCAGAGTGCTGTTGAGGGCATATTGCTGTTGAGGGCAGAGTGCTGTTGAGGGCAGAGTGCAGAGTGCTGTTGAGTGCAGAATGCTGTTGAGGGCAGAGTGCTGTTGAGGGCAGAGTGCTGTTAAGGGCAGAGTGCTGTTGAGGGCAGAGTGCTGTTGAGGGCAGAGTGCTGTTGAGTGCAGAGTGCTGTGTGCTGTTGAGTACCGAGTGCTGTGTGCTGTTGAGTGCAGAGTACTGTGTGCTGTGTGCTGTTGAGTGCAGAGTGCTGTTGAGTGCAAAGTGCTGTTGAGGGCAGAGTGCTGTTGAGGGCAGAGTGCTGTTGAGTGCAGAGTGCTGTTGAGTGCAGAGTGATGTGTGCTGTTGAGTGCAGAGTGCTGTGTGCTGTTGAGGGCAGAGTGTTGTTGAGGGCAGAGTGCTGTTGAGGGCAGAGTGCTGTTGAGTGCAGAGTGCTGTTGAGTGCAGAGTGCTGTGTGCTGTTGAGTGCAGAGTGCTGTGTGCTGTTGAGTGCAGAGTGCTGTGTGCTGTTGAGTGCAGAGTGCTGTGTGCTGTTGAGGGCAGAGTGCTGTTGAGGGCAGAGTGCTGTTGAGGGCAGAGTGCAGAGTGCTGTTGAGGGCAGAATGCAGAGTGCTATTGAGGGCAGAGTGCTGTGTGCTGTTGAGTGCAGAGTGCTGTGTGCTGTTGAGTGCAGAGTGCTGTGTGCTGTTGAGTGCAGAGTGCTGTGTGCTGTGTGCTGGTGAGGGCAGAGTGCTGTGTGCTGTTGAGAGCAGAGTGCAGAGTGCTGTTGAGAGCAGAGTGATGTGTGCTGTTGAGTGCAGAGTGCTGTGTGCTGTTGAGTGTAAAGTGCTGTGTGCTGTTGAGTGCAGAGTGCTGTGTGCTGTTGAGTGCAGAGTGCTGTGTGCTGTTGAGTGCAGAGTGCTGTTGAGTGCAGAGTGCTGTTGAGTGCAGAGTGCTGTGTGCTGCTGAGTGCAGAGTGCTGTGTGCTGTTGAGTGCAGAGTGCTGTTGAGGGCATATTGCTGTTGAGGGCAGAGTGCTGTTGAGGGCAGAGTGCAGAGTGCTGTTGAGTGCAGAATGCTGTTGAGGGCAGAGTGCTGTTGAGGGCAGAGTGCTGTTGAGGGCAGAGTGCTGTTAAGGGCAGAGTGCTGTTGAGGGCAAAGTGCTGTTGAGTGCAGAGTGCTGTGTGCTGTTGAGTACCGAGTGCTGTGTGCTGTTGAGTGCAGAGTACTGTGTGCTGTGTGCTGTTGAGTGCAGAGTGCTGTTGAGTGCAAAGTGCTGTTGAGGGCAGAGTGCTGTTGAGGGCAGAGTGCTGTTGAGTGCAGAGTGCTGTTGAGTGCAGAGTGCTGTGTGCTGTTGAGTGCAGAGTGCTGTGTGCTGTTGAGGGCAGAGTGTTGTTGAGGGCAGAGTGCTGTTGAGGGCAGAGTGCTGTTGAGTGCAGAGTGCTGTTGAGTGCAGAGTGCTGTGTGCTGTTGAGTGCAGAGTGCTGTGTGCTGTTGAGTGCAGAGTGCTGTGTGCTGTTGAGTGCAGAGTGCTGTGTGCTGTTGAGGGCAGAGTGCTGTTGAGGGCAGAGTGCTGTTGAGGGCAGAGTGCAGAGTGCTGTTGAGGGCAGAATGCAGAGTGCTATTGAGGGCAGAGTGCTGTGTGCTGTTGAGTGCAGAGTGCTGTGTGCTGTTGAGTGCAGAGTGCTGTGTGCTGTTGAGTGCAGAGTGCTGTGTGCTGTGTGCTGGTGAGGGCAGAGTGCTGTGTGCTGTTGAGAGCAGAGTGCTGTGTGCTGTTGAGTGTAAAGTGCTGTGTGCTGTTGAGTGCAGAGTGCTGTGTGCTGTTGAGTGCAGAGTGCTGTGTGCTGTTGAGTGCAGAGTGCTGTGTGCTGTGTGCTGGTGAGGGCAGAGTGATGTGTGCTGTTGAGTGCAGAGTGCTGTGTGCTGTTGAGTGTAAAGTGCTGTGTGCTGGTGAGTGCAGAGTGCTGTGTGCTGTTGAGTGCAGAGTGCTGTGTGCTGTTGAGTGCAGAGTGCTGTTGAGTGCAGAGTGCTGTTGAGTGCAGAGTGCTGTGTGCTGTTGAGTTCAGAGTGCTGTGTGCTGGTGAGTGCTGTGTGCTGTTGAGTGCAGAGTGCTGTGTGCTGTTGAGTTCAGAGTGCTGTGTGCTGTTGAGTGCAGAGTGCTGTGTGCTGTTGAGTGCAGAGTGCTGTGTGATGTTGAGTGCAGAGTTCTGTGTGATGTTGAATGCAGAGTGCTGTGTGCTGTTGAGTGCAGAGTGCTGCGTGCTGTTGAGTGCAGAGTGCTGTTGAGTGCAGAGTGCTGTTGAGTGCAGAATGCTGTGTGCTGTTGAGTGCATGGTGCTGTGTGCTGTTGAGTGCAGAGTGCTGTGTGATGTTGAGTGCAGAGTGATGTGTGCTGTTGAGTGCTGTGTGCTGTTGAGTGTGGTGTGCTGTTGAGTGGAGAGTGCTGTTGAGTGCAGAGTGCGGTGTGCTGTTGAGTGCAGAGTGCTGTGTGCTGTTGAGTGCAGATTGATGTGTCCTGTTGAGTGCAGAGTGCTGTGTGCTGTGTGCTGTTTAGTGCAGAGTGATGAGTGCTGTTGTGTGCAGAGTGCTGTTGTTAGACGGACCGGGAGGGTCGGCCGAGATTACGGGGAGAGGTCTCCAGGGAGAGCCGTCTCCAACGACTGTACAGACAAGTAACTTCCCCCCCACAGACGGACACCACACAAGATTGAAGGTTAACGAGACTTTATATGCAATTCTTAGGTTACGTGGTATGATACAAGGAGGTCTGGACTCAGGGGTCCCCTCGGTTCTAGTCTTTGGTTGAGGAAAGGGGTAGCGGGACAGTCTTAGTTACCAATGAGTACAAAATAGCTCTCAATCCTCGAGCTCGGCGTTCTAGATGATCGGGCCGTGGAGGAGCCAAGCAGGTCCCGAGATGGATGAAGGAAGGACGACGGTCCGCGGCGGAGCCTGCAGGTCCCGGTGAAAGATGACGGTTACAACGGTCCGCGGCCACGCCAGCAGATCCCGACGACGATGAAGGATGAAGGTTACGACGGCTGTGGCAGCGCCAACAGGCAGGACGATGGTGCACAGGACAGAGCTATGGCAGCGCCAGTAGTCCGTCCAGGATGAGTTCCTCTTTACGTCTCTCGACTCCAAGATACAACTGCCTTCCTGCTCTGGAGCTGCCCCAGTTATAGGGCTGGTGTGCTTTGATGTCCGGACCCTCGCACTTGGAGGTCGGGAGGTCCGGGATGAGGGAGTCCAGACACCCAGCAGGGGGGTGGAGCCAGCGCCCGGGGAGGCGATGGGCGAGCGGCACTTGGCGGGGGAGAGCCATCGGCACCTCTTTCTCCCATTGACTTGCCAAGTAGCCCGCTCACCTCCTGGGTGGAGGGTGGTGCCGGAATGTCTGAGGCCGGGCTAGGCCCCGGGTTGAGGTCGATCGGGGGCCAGGCGGCCTCGTGGTGAAGTGTCCAAGATGGCGGCCCGGGCTGGGCGCGTGGGCCGGCAGTGGATCGGATCCACGAGGTTAACGTGCTCGAGGGCAGGGGTCCCTGAGGGGACGGAGGACGTGCAATGGTGGTGTGTGGTACTTGCGGGACCGGCTCGGGCCTGGTTGAGCCGGGGGAGAGTGGCCCTTCATGTGGCCTGTCCAACATGCGTCCCCCCCAGCTGAAGGCGGGGAGAGTTACCCATCCTCTTGGGGACTCTCCTCGTCGAGGCGGAAAAACCGGGACAGGCCATCCGCGTTGGCGTGGTCTGACCCAGGCCGGTGTTCGACTGTGAAGTCCATACCTTGCAAGGAGATGGACCAGCGTAGCAACTTTGGGTTTTCCCCCCGCATATGCATCAGCCACTGCAGGGGTCGGTGGTCGGTCTGCACCCGAAAGTGGGTGCCAAAAAGGTAGGGCCGGAGCTTCTTGAGGGCCCATACCACAGCGAAGGCTTCCCTCTCTATGGTGCTCCAGCGTTGCTCCCGTGGTAGGAGTCTCCGGCTGATGAAGGCCACCGGTTGATCAAGGCCTTCGGTGTTCACTTGAGACAGGACCGCCCCAATGCCCTGGTCGGAGGCGTCCGTCTGGACGACGAACTCCCGGCTGTAGTCTGGGGCCTGGAGCACAGGAGCGGAACACATGGCGGCCTTCAACTGTTCGAATGCCGCTTGACACTCTGGGGTCCAGTTCACCTTCTTGGGCTGATTCTTTGACGTGAGTTCGGTGAGAGGCCCCACTATGGTACCATAGTCTTTCACGAACCTTCGGTAATAGCCCGTGAGGCCCAGGAAGGCTCGTACTTCGGTTTGGGTGATAGGGGGCTGCCAGTCCTGGATGGCGGCAATTTTCAGCTGTAGAGGGGCCACTAGGCCGCTTCCCACCTGGTGTCCGAGGTAGGTCACAGACCCTTGTCCAATTTGACACTTGCTGGCCTTGATCGTGAGGCCAGCTCGCTGAAGGGCTTGCAGTACTGCTCGGAGGTGGTGGAGGTGCTCGGTCCAATGGTGGCTGTACACAGCGATGTCGTCTAGGTAGGCGGCGCTGAACCCTTCGAGCCCCGCCAGGACCTGATTGACGAGCCGTTGGAAAGTCGCTGGGGCATTCTTCATGCCGAAGGGCATGACCGTAAAATGGTAGTGGCCATCGGGGGTGGAGAAGGCAGAACGTTCTTGTGCTCGGGGTGTGAGGCCGATCTGCCAATAACCTGCTGTCAGGTCGAAGATGCTGAGGTAGCGGGCAGCTCCCATTCGGTCGACCAGTTCATCTGCCCGGGGGATGGGATGGGCGTCCGTTCTGGTGACTTCATTCAGGCCCCGGTAGTCGACGCAGAACCGGAGTTCTGGTGTGGTTCCGGGGGCGGCTGCTTTGGGGACCAGTACGACCGGGCTGGCCCAGGGACTGTCTGAGGGCTCGATGACCCCGAGCGTGAGCATCTTAGCCACTTCCGCCTGGATGCAGGCCCGTACCCGATCAGGTACGCGGTAGGCCCGGTGGCGGATAGGAGGGCTGTCTCCGGTGTCCACATCGTGCACACACCAGGAAGTGACACCTGGGGTGAGGGAGAACAGACTGGCGAACCGTGACAGGAGGGCTTGGCACTCTTGGCGTTGTTCTCTGGTGAGGGTCTCCGAGAGTCGGACCCCATCCACGGAGCCGTCTTGCTCCTGGGTCCGCAGGAGGTCAGGGAGAGGCTCGGAGTCGTCTTCAACCCCATTGTCTGTGGCCATCAGCAGGCTGAGTTCTGTTCGTGCAAAGTGGGGTTTCAGTCTGTTGGTGTGGAGGACTCGGAGTGGGTTCCGGGAGGACTCCATATCGATCAGATAGGTGGCAGGACCCTTGCGCTCGATTACCTTGAAGGGTCCCGTCCATTTGTCTTGGAGAGCGCAGGGCTCCGTGGGGGACATTACCCATACCTGTTGCCCCGGCTCGAATTCAATGGATGAGGCGTTCTGGTCATACCATTTTTTCATGTCCTCTTGACTGGCCTCTAGGTTGGCTTTTGCTAGGTCTCTGAACCGCCGGGACTGGTTGCGGAGGGTGAGGAGGTACCGGAAGACATCTGGAGGGCTCTTGGCCGGAGGCATCTCCCAGCCTTCTTTGATCAGGCTGAGCGGCCCCCGCACTGGGTGCCCATATAGCAGTTCGAATGGGCTGAAGCCTAGGGATTTCTGTGGGACCTCTCGGTAGGCGAAGAGGAGGCACGGCAGCAGCACATCCCACTGGCGACGGAGGGGCTCTTCCAATCCCCCGATCATCCCTTTTAGCGTGCGGTTGAACCGCTCAACAAGTCCGTTTCCTTGGGGGTGATAGGGGGTCGTGAAGCGGTAGGTGACCCCACACTGTTGCCAGAGGGACTTCATGTATTTAGAGATAAAGTTCGTGCCTCTGTCGCTGACGACTTCTCGGGGGAACCCCACACGGGAGAAGATCCCCATCAGGGCCCGGCCGACCACTGGGGCTGTCACGGTCCGGAGAGGAATAGCCTCAGGGTAGCGGGTGGCGTGGTCCACTAGTACCAGGATGAAGCGATGGCCTTGTCTTGTACGCGGGTCCAGGGGTCCCACAATGTCTATTCCGACCCTCTCAAATGGGGTCGTGACTACTGGAAAGGGTTGCAGGGGGGCCTTTAGTTTGCGGCCGCTCTTTCCACTGGCTTGGCACGTGGGGCAAGATCGGCAATGCTGGTGCACATCGTTTCTCATTTTGGGCCAGAAGAAGTGGGTCACTAGGCGGCTGTAGGTTTTATCCTGTCCCAGGTGCCCTGCCAGGGGGACGTCGTGGGCCAGATTCAGCAGGAAGTCTCTAAAGCGGAGGGGCACTACTAGTACTCGGTTGGCCCCCAGCTCGGCGATTCGTTGCTCGCTGTACAACAGATCATTGTCCCAGTAGACCCAATGAGTTCCGGAGGTATCCCCTGCGCTTTGGGCGAGCGCTTGTTGTCGGAGTCCCTCGAGGGAAGGACAGGTCTTCTGTTCCTGACGAAATTGTTCTTGTGTGGGTCCCCCTTCTTGAGCCCACTGGTCAAGGTTAGCGAGGTCGGAAGGTTGAGCAAGTTCGAGGGGGATGTCATGGTCGGGGGTCTCGGCTGGGGCGACCGGAGGCGGTGGCGCCGGCCATTCTGGTTCTTCCGGGTGATGGTTGGCACGGGCGGCCATGGACCGGGTGGTGACGCACGCCCAGTCCGGGACGCCCAACATCCCTAAGTGTTCTTTTCGCTCCACGGCGGCCCACGGGGAGCTTTCCAGGTCATTTCCGAGGAGGCAGTCCACGGGGGCGTCGTCTCGGACCGTCACTTTCAACATGCCGGAGACCCCTCCCCACTCAAAGGGGACGCAGGCCATCCGACACAGACTTTCCGAGTTGTCGGCTGATCGCACAGGGCAGAGAATGTTCGGTAGATATTGTTCTGGGGTCACCAGATGACAGCGGACGGCTGTCACACTGGCCCCGGTGTCCCGAAGGGCTTCGGCCCGTTGTCCATTGATGCTCACCCATTGACTGTACTTCTGGGTGTTAGCGGGTAGGGGGACCCGCGGGACCATGTCTCTTCCCCCTAAGCACGCGAGAGTCATGGCGGCTGGCTCCCACTCTTGATACTCTTGCTCGTCTGCTTCTTGTTCCTCGGAGATCTGTTCTTCCCCTAGTGCCGCGGCGGCCACATGGCGGGGTTTTGGACTCTGATACTGCGGGCAGCTTGGGTCGTTTGCATAGTGGCCGACTCGTTGGCATCGGTGACATGTAACATTGGCTCTGTACCCCGGTCGCGCCGGGGTGCTGCCCCGGTTGGCCGGGGGGGTGGTGCTGGTAGCGGGGGCGGCCGGAGTGTTGTCTCTTCCTCGTCCTTGGCCCCCTCCTCCTCCTCTGGGTCGGTGGTGACCATTGTTGTTCCTGTTCTGCTCGTAGGACCCATTCCGGCCCACTCTGGTGATCTCCCACCGGTCAGCTTCGGCTGCGAGCTGCCGGGGATCGGTTAACTTGCTGTCGAGGAGGTGTTGGCGTAGTTCAATGAAGCAATTGTTGGACAGATGCTCCCATACCATCAGATTGAACAGCTGCTCGTAGGTCGTGACGTTGTTCCCTCTGATCCAGCCTTCGAAGGCTCGGCTAAAGTACGTTACATAGTCCACCCAAGTTGTACCCGGGATGCGTGTGCAGTCTCGGAACCTCTGACGGTACATCTCGGGCGTGAGGCCATAGCGGGTGAGGAGGGCCGCTTTCATATGGTCGTAGGAGGTCATCTGGTGGTCTGGGAGCTGTAACAGGGTATCGCGACCCTCATTGAGGAATTTGCCCCATAGGCCGGCTCCCCAATCGTTTCTATCGATCCGGTGCGCAGTCATCGCGATTTCATAGGCCTTAAACCATTGCTGGATGTCGTCTTCTCGAAAATATTCTCGGACAACATCCTTGGGGATGTGTACTTTCTCCGTGGTCCCTGGGGTGCGTGGTCTGTCGGGCACCCCTAACTCTTTATTCTGCTTGCGCAGGTTGATCTCGGCTAGGTTCCGTTCGTGCTCGTACGCTAGTTTCTTTTCCTCGAGCTCCCTTTGCCTCTGTTTCTCTTCTCTTTCCTCTCGGAGACGTAGGTGCTCTAAGTTTATTTTTTGTTCGGCCAACTTGAGTTCTACGTCCATCTTGAGTCGGGCCATTTCTAGTTCGTGTAGTCGGGTTTTTTCTCTTTCTTGGATCTCGTCTTGCGAGAGACTGGTTCTTTGCCCCTCCGGGGCCGTGTTGGTATTTTTCGCGGTGCTTTGCTCGGGGGCTTCGACATCCCCGGTCTCTGCCCAAGATTCTAGGGCATGCTTAAAATCGTCCTTGGTGCTTAGTCCGGTGGTAGCGATACCTAGTTCGATGCAGAACTGCTTTAGTTCACGATGGCTGTACTCCTCTAGTTTTTCCATTTGGAACTTCTCAGTTGATCCGCTCTCTTTAGTTGACATTGTGGTTCGTTGTGGGGTGAGCTACTCTCTGTACGTTATGCGGTGATTCGGATCGCGCCGCTGGCCACCAATGTTAGACGGACCGGGAGGGTCGGCCGAGATTACGGGGAGAGGTCTCCAGGGAGAGCCGTCTCCAACGACTGTACAGACAAGTAACTTCCCCCCCACAGACGGACACCACACAAGGTTGAAGGTTAACGAGACTTTATATGCAATTCTTAGGTTACGATGGTATGATACAAGGAGGTCTGGACTCAGGGGTCCCCTCGGTTCTGATCTCTGGCTGAGGAAAAGGGTAGCGGGACAGTCTTAGTTACCAATGAGTACAAAATAGCTCTCAATCCTCGAGCTCGGCGTTCTAGATGATCGGGCCGTGGAGGAGCCAAGCAGGTCCCGAGATGGATGAAGGAAGGACGACGGTCCGCGGCGGAGCCTGCAGGTCCCGGTGAAAGATGACGGTTACAACGGTCCGCGGCCACGCCAGCAGATCCCGACGACGATGAAAGATGAAGGTTACGACGGCTGTGGCAGCGCCAACAGGCAGGACGATGGTGCACAGGACAGAGCTACGGCAGCGCCAGTAGTCCGTCCAGGATGAGTTCCTCTTTACGTCTCTCGACTCCAAGATACAACTGCCTTCCTGCTCTGGAGCTGCCCCAGTTATAGGGCTGGTGTGCTTTGATGTCCGGACCCTCGCACTTGGAGGTCGGGAGGTCCGGGATGAGGGAGTCCAGACACCCAGCAGGGGGGTGGAGCCAGCGCTCGGGGAGGCGATGGGCGAGCGGCACTGGGCGGGGGAGAGCCATCGGCACCTCTTTCTCCCATTGACTTGCCAAGTAGCCCGCTCACCTCCTGGGTGGAGGGTGGTGCCGGAATGTCTGAGGCCGGGCTAGGCCCAGGGTTGAGGTCGATCGGGGGCCAGGCGGCCTCGTGGTGAAGTGTCCAAGATGGCGGCCCGGGCTGGGCGCGTGGGCCGGCAGTGGATCGGACCCACGAGGTTAACATGTTCGAGGGCCGGGGTCCCTGAGGGGACGGAGGACGTGCAATGGTGGTGTGTGGTACTTGCGTGACTGGGCTCGGGCCTGGTTGAGCCAGGGGAGAGCGGCCCTTCATGTGGCCTGTCCAACAGCTGTGTGCTGTTGAGTGCCGAGTGCTGTGTGCTGTTGAGTGCAGAGTACTGTGTGCTGTGTGCTGTTGAGTGCAGAGTGCTGTTGAGTGCAGAGTACTGTTGAGTGCAGAATGCTGTGTGCTGTTGAGTGCAGGGTGCTGTGTGCTGTTGAGTGCAGAGTGCTGTGTGATGTTGAGTGCAGAGTGATGTGTGCTGTTGAGTGCTGTGTGCTGTTGAGTGTGGTGTGCTGTTGAGTGCAGAGTGCTGTTGAGTGCAGAGTGCTGTGTGCTGTTGAGTTCAGAGTGCTGTGTGCTGTTGAGTGCAGAGTGATGTGTCCTGTTGAGTGCAGAGTGCTGTGTGCTGTGTGCTGTTTAGTGCAGAGTGCTGTGTGCTATTGAGTGCAGAGTGATGTGTGCTGTTGAGTTCAGAGTGCTGTGTGCTGTGAGTGCAGAGTGATGTGTGCTGTTGTGTGCGGAGTGCTGTGTGTTGTGTGCTGTTGAGTGCAGAGTGCTGTGTGCTGTGTGCTGTTGAGTGCAGAGTGCTGTGTGCTGCTGAGTGCAGAGTGCTGTGTGCTGTTGAGTGCAGAGTGCTGTTGAGGGCATATTGCTGTTGAGGGCAGAGTGCTGTTGAGGGCAGAGTGCAGAGTGCTGTTGAGTGCAGAATGCTGTTGAGGGAAGAGTGCTGTTGAGGGCAGAGTGCTGTTGAGGGCAGAGTGCTGTTAAGGGCAGAGTGCTGTTGAGGGCAGAGTGCTGTTGAGTGCAAAGTGCTGTGTGCTGTTGAGTGCCGAGTGCTGTTGAGGGCAGAGTGCTGTTGAGGGCAGAGTGCTGTTGAGGGCAGAGTGCAGAGTGCTGTTGAGGGCAGTGTGCAGAGTGCTGTTGAGTGCAGAGTGTTGTGTGCTGTTGAGTGCAGAGTGCTGTGTGCTGGTGAGTGCAGAGTGCTGTGTGCTGGTGAGGGCAGAGTGCTGTGTGCTGTTGAGGGCAGAGTGATGTGTGCTGTTGAGGGCAGCGTGCGGTTGAGGGCAGAGTGCTGTTGAGGGCAGAGTGCAGAGTGCTGTTGAGTGCAGAATGCTGTTGAGGGCAGAGTGCTGTTGAGGGCAGAGTGCTGTTGAGGGCAGAGTGCTGTTAAGGACAGAGTGCTGTTGAGGGCAGAGTGCTGTTGAGTGCAGAGTGCTGTGTGCTGTTGAGTGCCGAGTGCTGTGTGCTGTTGAGTGCAGAGTACTGTGTGCTGTGTGCTGTTGAGTGCAGAGTGCTGTTGAGTGCAGAGTGCTGTTGAGTGCAGAATGCTGTGTGCTGTTGAGTGCAGGGTGCTGTGTGCTGTTGAGTGCAGAGTGCTGTGTGATGTTGAGTGCAGAGTGATGTGTGCTGTTGAGTGCTGTGTGCTGTTGAGTGTGGTGTGCTGTTGAGTGCAGAGTGCTGTTGAGTGCAGAGTGCTGTGTGCTGTTGAGTGCAGAGTGCTGTGTGCTGTTGAGTGCAGAGTGATGTGTCCTGTTGAGTGCAGAGTGCTGTGTGCTGTGTGCTGTTTAGTGCAGAGTGCTGTGTGCTATTGAGTGCAGAGTGATGTGTGCTGTTGAGTTCAGAGTGCTCTGTGCTGTGAGTGCAGAGTGATGTGTGCTGTTGTGTGCAGAGTGCTGTGTGTTGTGTGCTGTTGAGTGCAGAGTGCTGTGTGCTGTGTGCTGTTGAGTGCAGAGTGCTGTGTGCTGCTGAGTGCAGAGTGCTGTGTGCTGTTGAGTGCAGAGTGCTGTTGAGGGCATATTGCTGTTGAGGGCAGAGTGCTGTTGAGGGCAGAGTGCAGAGTGCTGTTGAGTGCAGAATGCTGTTGAGGGAAGAGTGCTGTTGAGGGCAGAGTGCTGTTGAGGGCAGAGTGCTGTTAAGGGCAGAGTGCTGTTGAGGGCAGAGTGCTGTTGAGTGCAAAGTGCTGTGTGCTGTTGAGTGCCGAGTGCTGTGTGCTGTTGAGTGCAGAGTACTGTGTGCTGTTGAGTGCAGAGTGCTGTTGAGTGCAAAGTGCTGTTGAGGGCAGAGTGCTGTTGAGTGCAGAGTGCTGTTGAGTGCAGAGTGCTGTGTGCTGTTGAGTGCAGAGTGCTGTGTGCTGTTGAGGGCAGAGTGCTGTTGAGGGCAGAGTGCTGTTGAGGGCAGAGTGCTGTTGAGGGCAGAGTGCTGTGTGATGTTGAGTGCAGAGTGTTGTGTGCTGTTGAGTGCAGAGTGCTGTGTGCTGTTGAGGGCAGAGTGCTGTTGAGGGCAGAGTGCTGTTGAGGGCAGAGTGCTGTTGAGGGCAGAGTGCAGAGTGCTGTTGAGGGCAGTGTGCAGAGTGCTGTTGAGTGCAGAGTGCTGTGTGCTGTTGAGTGCAGAGTGCTGTGTTCTGGTGAGTGCAGAGTGCTGTGTGCTGGTGAGGGCAGAGTGCTGTGTGCTGTTGAGGGCAGAGTGATGTGTGCTGTTGAGGGCAGCGTGCTGTTGAGGGCAGAGTGCTGTTGAGGGCAGAGTGCTGTTGAGTGCAGAATGCTGTTGAGGGCAGAGTGCTGTTGAGGGCAGAGTGCTGTTGAGGGCAGAGTGCTGTTAAGGGCAGAGTGCTGTTGAGGGCAGAGTGCTGTTGAGTGCAGAGTGCTGTGTGCTGTTGAGTGCCGAGTGCTGTGTGCTGTTGAGTGCAGAGTACTGTGTGCTGTGTGCTGTTGAGTGCAGAGTGCTGTTGAGTGCAAAGTGCTGTTGAGGGCAGAGTGCTGTTGAGGGCAGATTGCTGTTGAGTGCCGTGTGCTGTTGAGTGCAGAGTGCTCTGTGCTGTTGAGTGCAGAGTGCTGTGTGCTGTTGAGTGCAGAGTGCTGTGTGCTGTTGAGGGCAGAGTGCTGTTGAGGGCAGAGTGCTGTTGAGGGCAGAGTGCAGAGTGCTGTTGAGGGCAGAATGCAGAGTGCTATTGAGGGCAGAGTGCTGTGTGCTGTTGAGTGCAGAGTGCTGTGTGCTGTTGAGTGCAGAGTGCTGTGTGCTGTTGAGTGCAGAGTGCTGTGTATGTGTGCTGGTGAGGGCAGAGTGCTGTGTGCTGTTGAGGGCAGAGTGTTCTGTGCTGTTGAGGGCAGAGTGTTGTTGAGAGCTGAGTGCAGAGTGCTGTTGATGGCAGAGTGCTGTTAAGGGCTGAGTGCAGAGTGCTGTTGAGGGCATAGTGCTGTTGAGTGCAGAGTATTGTTGAGTGCAGAGTGCTGTTGAGTGCAGAGTGCTGTGTGCTGTTGAGTGCAGACTGATGTGTGCTGGTGAGGGCAGAGTGCTGTGTGCTGTTGAGTGCAGAGTGCTTTTGAGGGCAGAGTGCTGTTAAGGGCAGAGTGCTGTTGAGTGCAGAGTGCAGAGTGCTGTTGAGTGCAGGTGCACAGTGAGTGAGTGCCGAGTAAGAGCAGAGTGAGTGCAGGTGCAGAGTGCAGAGAGAGTTAGTGCAGAGTACAGAGTGAGTGCAGAGAAAGTGAGTGCAGAGTACAGAGTGAGTGTAGAGTGAGTACAGAGAGAGTGAGTGGAGAGTACAGAGTGAGTGCAGAGTGAGTGCAGAGAGAGTGAGTGGAGAGTACAGAGTGAGTGCAGGTGCAGAGTGAGTGCAGAGAGAGTGAGTGCAGGTGCAGAGTGAGTGTGAGTGCAGAGTGAGTGTGAGTGCAGAGTGAGTGCAGGTGCAGAGTGAGTGCAGAGTGTGTGCGAGTTCAGAGTGACTGCAGAGTGAGTGCGAGTGCAGAGTGACTGCAGAGTGAGTGTGAGTGCAGAGTGAGTGCAGAGTGAGTGTGAGTGCAAAGTGACTGCAGAGTGATTGTGACTGCAGAGTGACCACAGAGTGAGTGTGACTGCAGAGTGAATGCAGAGTGAGTGTGATTGTCTACCAATACTGAAAAGACACAATAACTGTACCAATAAAGCAGTCACCCCAGCGTTAGAATTGTTTAAATGCAAGGTTCAGTCGGCGGTTGTTTATGGGGCAGAACTCTGGGGACCCGTATGCAGAAAGACTTTTGAAATCATGGAAAACAGGTTTTTAAGGGGACTATTAAAGGTTCCTAGTAGTACTCCTTTACTACCCCTACTCCTTGATATGAATATACGACGCACTGACCTACATGCTATATTAAGACCATTATTGTTATGGGTCAGGTTGTGGATTACCCCAGAGCTGTCTGAATATAAAAAAGGGTTGGTTGAAGTTCAGGAACTGGACACGTGTAATAAGATTTTTTGGTTTAAACATGTTAAGAGCTGGTTAACAAAACTGGGTTTATCCCATTTTTGGACTCAACCCGAACTATTGACTGTGTCATCAAAGAAGATAGTTAAACTCTCCTTTTGGGCTCTAGTGAGCCATGATGCTGTATATGTTGGAGCACATGGCCCCTTAACCGAAAAATTTTTATTGGTGAAAAATGTAGCCCAGTTTGAAATGTTTCTTGATGAGATTCAACCACCTTTAGCTAAAACCTTGTATATAAAGTATAGGTATGGTATACTAAGAACTCGGGAAACCGAGTCCAAATGGGGGAAAACCAGTAATGACAAATGCACCTTATGTACAAGTAATTTAAGAGAAGACATTTTTCATATCTTGTTTTTCTGTCCAAGCTATGCTGAAACTAGAAAAAAATGGATAGTGCCATTGTGCCGTAATATTGGAACAACTTCTTATAAGGAAGCAGGAAGAATATTACTTACGGACACTAGTCAAGTAATAGTGTTTGGTGTCAGTAGATTCCTTTTGGCAGTAAAATTCATTAGGCAAAAGTCATCACTGGCATTTTAAGTGTCTGGCTGTTATATATCAATTTAATGCTTTTTTAACTTTGTAAATATTTTAAACTTCTTTTTAACTATATTTATTGATGATTGTTTAAAGCTCACTCTCGTGATTCAACTGAGAAGGTTAGGGATTATATTTGGTAATGCACCAGCACTTTATGAATCATGAATTATATATTCTGTAAAATTGTGATGATATTGTGGCCATGTATAATTATGTGCATTATGTATTCTTTTTCTTTTTCCTTCTTTTTTACATGTATATTATACATATTGCGTTTTTGTATATCTTTTATGATGCAATTGCAACGAAATAAAGATTATTGAATTGAGTGAGTGTGACTGCAGAGTGACTGCAGAGTGAGTGTGACTGCAGAGTGAGTGTGACTGGAGAGTGACTGCAGAGTGAGTGTGACTGCAGAGTGACAGCAGAGTGAGTGTGACTGCAGTGTGACTGCAGAGTGACAGTGACTGCAGAGTGACTGCAGAGTGAGTGTGACTGCAGAGTGAACAGTGCGTGAGTGTGACTGCAGAGTGAACAGTGTGTGAGTGTACAGGGTGAACGGTGTGTGAGTGTGCAGGGTGAACAGTGTGTGAGTGTGCAGGGTGAACAGTGCAGGGTGAACAGTGTGTGAGTGTGCAGGGTGAACAGTGTGTGAGTGTGCAGGGTGAACAGTGTGTGAGTGTGCAGGGTGAGCAATGTGTGAGTGTGCAGGATACGAACACTCGAACTAAGTCCACCACACACACATACATAAGACCACACACACAAGACCACACACACACCACACACACACACCACACACACACACACACGACACACACACCACACACACCACACCACACACACCACACACTTACCACCACTCACCACCACACACTCACCACCACACACTCACCACCACACACTCACCACTACAGACTCACCACCACACATACAACCACACACACAACCACACACCACCAGCCATCAGTGCATGCTTTCACCAGACACAAACACCACCAGCCATCAGTGCACGCTTTCACCATCCATACACACACCACCCGCGATCAGTGCATGCTTTCACCGGGCACAAACACCACCAGGCATCAGTGCAGGCTTCCACCAGGCACACAACACCAAACGTCAGTGCACGCTTTCACCACTCACACACACACCACCAGCCATCAGTGCACACTTTCACCAGGCACACAAAAACCAGCCGTCAGTGCACGCTTTTACCAGGCGCACTCACCACCAGCTGTCAGTGCACGCTTTTACCAGGCGCACTCACCACCAGCCGTCAGTGCACGCTTTTACCAGGCACACACACCACCAGCTGTCAGTGCACGCTTCCACCAGGCACCAGGCACACACACCTCCAGCCAGCAGTGCACACTTCCACCAAGCACACACACCAGCAGTCATCAGTGAACAATTTCTACAGGCACACACAGCAACAGCCATCAGTGCACACATCAATTGTTAACGCATCCACAATAAACTATTGTAGCAATCGCAGTATGGTGCACTTCACTTTTAAACATATTCATCTAAAGTGCAGCATGCCACCATTGATACAATTCCAATCCAACCCACATATTTCTACTACACACCACATGCATACACTCCATAACACATGGATAAAAGACATTGCCATTTACAAATTTACAATGCCATTACCTCTAACTCAAATAAATCCGAGACCTATTGCATTTCTAATGCTTGTTATATTTGTTACAGAGTGCTCGATCATCAGAAGGCATCACGTCCCTAAGAAATTAGTCCACAGTTATGAAAACAGCTGTGTCTTTAAGGGGTATTTAAGATGAGTTTACGGATGACGAGGAGGTTGTTCCAAAAGAAGGCCACCAAAATTCATAAATGTCTTCTACACAAGCGAGTTTTCTTAACTGAAAGATTGCCAAAAGCTGGGGCAGTCCAGTGACCGCTTCTAATTAATTAATTAATAGGATTACTATTAATAGTGCTAATTAAGAAACATCACCTAGAGGCAGATGTATCAAAATACCTATTTGCGATTCTCAAATAGTGATTTTTTTAAATTCCTTAAGTGTGATTAGCAAATTGCTAATCACAATTAAGGAATAATTTCCCATTCATTTCTATGGGCCAGGAGGCCCATAGGAATGAATGTGAAGTTATTCTAAATTAGCGATTTGCATTTTGAGAATCGCACATTGAGAATAATTTCAAGGGTGCAAGGGTGTCATAAGGACACCCTGATGCACCCGTAAAATTTACATGTGTGCGCATATGGTGCGCATACATGCCCTAAGGGCATGTATATGCGCCACATGGCGCCTTCACAAATGGCAAAAAGTGCATTTGTGAAAGAAATCGCAAATTACCACCATCCTCAAGTTGGTGGTAATTTGCGATTTCTTAATTAGAAATCGCAGAACTTGGGTGCTTCATACATAGCATTTAAGGAATCGCAATTTGCGTTTCCTTAAATGCTGACGCAAAGTTAAGGAATCGCAAATTTTGCGATTCCTTAATTTTGCGATGCAATTTCAATAATACATTGCATTTTCTGATTTTTTTGTCGCAAACGCTGCTATTTTGCCAATCGCAGCGTTGGTGACAAAAAAACGTTTGATACATCTGCCTATGTCATTAGTGCAGTCTCTGAAGCTGGTTTCTGTAATACATATTTGTTGCTGGTGAATGTTTACTGAGGCAGTCATCTGCTTTTGACAATACTAACATTTTATTTCTGAAGTTGAGGTACAAAGACATTGTGAGGCTAGAGCAAGGTGACTGTAATTCCTGTATGTGGAGAGACCGGTCTCCATTGCAGAAACCCCCGACTATAGCAGCAGAATGATTACACTACTTAATGGGATGAATTACACTAACTTCCGTTGTGTTGTGACCCTTTGTCTGTACTAATTTGCAGTCATGTGATATTTAGCACCATTTTATGTAAGGATGTAATAATGTGCTCCTTATTTAGCGATCTCTGCTATGTGCTGGCAGTGAAATCAATGCTATTTGCATACTACAGTATGCAAAATTAGAACAATGTGTTTCTGCTACCACAAATTAGCACTGACTGCCGCATTATGTTGCATCTTATTAATAGACCCTAACTAGTAGGTTAGTGCAAGTTAATGCAGATACATAAAGCGCACCCTTCATGCAACATACGTGATCCATCCCTTTAAATGGCCCATCCGGTGCTTTATGGCAGCTACTTCCCAAAACCCAAGGCGGCATCATCAAGCAAAAATACATTTTAGGCCATTTATGTGGGTGATTAAAGTTAAAGCTGCTTTCCATTTTCTTATCACTCTCTGGCCCTCACATCTACAAGGAAAAGGAAACTTTATTCAAAACATGGAATGTGAGAAGGCACATCCTAATTACACAACTAAGAATCCGTAACCAGCTGGATGCCAAGCGAATATATTGCTTGGTACACGTACACGTGGTCAGAGGTGAGATGAATGTCGTGTAGCAATTAGTAAAGTGGATAAAAGTAACATTTTATTTAGAGCGCTCAGTGACAGGCAGATATTATGAAATGCTATATTAAACAAGCATTGGCCGCACGGCCGGGCCGCAAAGAACAAAAAAAAAGCGATAAAAAAAACCTGCGAGTGGTGACGCGAATGGTGTACACGCGCGTCACCGCAAGTGCTACTTTGCCAGAGATCAGCGTCCTATAACACGCATGCGTGCACGCTGTTGTGGGTGTTCTAGCAAGCTGATCGCCGGCAAAGTAGCATTTCTGAGAGCTGCTAAATGTCTCAGCCAAGGGCAGCGCATGCGCTGGATCAGGCGAAGACCTAAAAAGCACAGCACATACATATGTTCCATTTAAATGTATTTAAAACTGCACTCGAAGGTTGAGACGCTTTTATAAAAGTATGTGGCGTATTACCTTTTTTGATGCAATGAGGGTATTTCAGCGTTCCATTGACACACTGGACCTTGAGTTCACCTTGTGCCAGAATAAATCCTTCGATGCATGCAAACTCTATAATATCACCGTGGAGGGAATGTATATTTGCTTCGTAATTCCATAGCAGTTCGATACTGTTGCTTCTCATTTCATCTGCATCTGCCTTACACGGTTCTGTAATAAAGAAAAAAGCATGCAAAATACGAGTTTTTGACATTCTTTTATGGTAAGTTTAGGAAGGCTGTCTCATCACACGCATAAGGTTCTTTGTAAAGGCACTACTCAGAAGTCAGCTTCTATGGCTGCATGATTAGCTAGAACAAGTCACTGTCTCTGCAGATCATGTTAAATAGGCCATTCAAAAGGGGAAACGTCCTTTAGGACAAGCCAGAATCAGGCTGTCCCTTCACAGCGCCATATATAACAAACAACTCTTAAGCACGCATTCCTTCAGCAGATGTGTCGTAACAGCAACTTGCTTTACGTGAGCCATTGTTGGAATGGTGTTGGACTTAAAGACTGACACCTTACCTACTGTTGCTCAGACTGGAGTTGGAATAGTAAATTCAACTATTCACCTAAGCAAGTTGTTAAAAAGATTTGCGTGCTGAACGAATTCCTGCTAAAGACACATTAGTTCTAATGACGGTGTTCCGAAGGGATGCGTTCTAAACTCATGCATTTGCTCAAAAGGCTACAGTTCATCCAATAATGGCTGAAACAGGAACCACATCTAGCTTTGTTCTGAAGCAAATGGATTTCTTGTTTAATTTGGAAACAGGTGCATTTTACATAATTTTTATCTGGAAATCTGTTCACAATAACTGGGTGAATTGTTTCAATTGTATAATAATATCTACAATGCAAATTGTTTAATAACTGACCAGCATACTTACTGACCTCCTCCTGGATTCAGGGTAACTACAAGATTAAGTCACAGCAAAATATTTCTGAATCATATTAGTGCCACATGCATAGCCATTTGTTAGTATTCGAAGTAGTACTCATCTATTACTACCTCACATTCTCACAAATGGCTTAGCAAATTGCCCCCAAAACATCTAAATTGACAGCGTTCAGAGAATTCAGTAATGTGACAGGTAATTCCCAACTTAATTACCGATACGGGTCAACAGGGTAACTCTGGAGGGATTACCAGCCGGCTACAAGTGGGACCTTATTTCTCGGGTGACCCTGACTTGCGAAAAAAGGATTTACCTGCACAACTGGTAAGTTAGTATCGGTTAAATGTTTAATTCCTACTTTTTTTCCAGTTGTTACACCAGAGATTTTTCTTGTTTGCAACGGATGAAAAAAAAAAACAGCAAAATGGCAGTAAGGAATAACTAGTTGCACTACCCACACTATACTTTTGCAAATGCTGCCCACCTCTTAGGTCCACTGCCAGAGAACCATGAATATACAAACAATAGGAGAATAGAGGGGCAACAAAAAAGGAAGGGAAATGTGTACAGATTATTCATAAGACAAGTGATAGTCCTTCAATGATAAGCACAGATCATTTTATTGATTCCTTGAAAGTTTTCTTGATAAAAGATGATCAAACAAAACAGCCAAACAGCCAACGCTTTTTGCCCAGTGTTAGACGGACCGGGAGGGTCGGCCGAGAATAAGGGGAGAGGTCTTCGGGGAGAGCCGTCTCCAGCGATCGTACAGACAAGTAACTTCCCCCCCACAGACGGACACCACACAAGGTTAAAGTTCAACGAGACTTTATAGGCAATTCTTTAAGTTACGATGAAATGATACAAGGAGGTCTGGACTCAGGGGTCCCCTCGATTCTGGTCTCTGGTTTGGGAAAAGGGGTAGCGGGACAGTCTTGTTACCAAAAGATGGATATAGCTCTCAATCCTCGAGCTCGGCGTTCTAGATGATCGGGCCGCGGCGGAGCCAGCAGGTCCCGAGATGGACGAAGGAAACGACGGTCCGCGGCGGAGCCAGCAGGTCCCGATGAAGATGACGGTTACAAACGGTCCGCGGCCACGCCAGCAGGTCCCGACGACGATGAAGGATATGAAGGTTGCGAAGGTTGCGGCAGCGCCAGCAGGCAGGACGATGGTGCACAAGACAGAGCTACGGCAGCGCCAGTAGTCCGTCTAGGATGAGTTCCTCTTTGCGTCTCTCGACTCCAAGATACAACTGCCTTCCTGCTCTGGAGCTGCCCCAGTTATAGGGCTGGAGTGCTTTGATGTCCGGACCCTCGCACTTGGAGGTCGGGAGGTCCGGGATGAGGGAGTCCAGACACCCAGCAGGGGGGTGGAGCCAGCGCCCGGGGAGGTGATGGGCGAGCGGCACTTGGCGGGGGAGAGCCATCGACACCTCTTTCTCCCATTGACTTGCCAAGTAGCCCGCTCACCTCCTGGGTGGATGGTGGTGCCGGGATGTCTGAGGCCGGGCCAGGCCCAGGGTTGAGGTCGATCGGGGGCCAGGCGGCCTCGTGGTGGAGTGTCCAAGATGGCGCCCCAGGATGGGCGCGTGGGCCGGCAGTGGATCGGACCCACGAGGTCGACATGCTCGAGGGCAGGGGTCCCTGAGGGGACGGAGGACGTGCAATGGTGGTGTGTGACCGGGCTCGGGCCTGGTTGGGCCGGGGGAGAGCGGCCCTTCATGTGGCCTGTCCAACATGCGTCCCCCCCAGCTGAAGGCGGGGAGAGTTACCCATCCTCTTGGGGACTCTCCTCGTCGAGGCGGAAGAACCGGGACAGGCCATCCGCGTTGGCGTGATCTGGCCCAGGCCGGTGTTCAACTGTGAAGTCCATACCTTGTAGGGAGATGGACCAGCGTAGTAACTTTGGGTTTTCCCCCCGCATCTGCATCAGCCACTGCAGGGGTCGGTGGTCGGTCTGCACCCGAAAGTGTGTGCCAAAAAGGTAGGGCCGGAGCTTCTTGAGGGCCCATACCACAGCGAAGGCCTCCCTCTCTATGGTGCTCCAGCGTTGCTCCCGTGGTAGGAGTCGCCGGCTGATGAAGGCCACCGGTTGATCAAGGCCTTCGGTGTTCACTTGAGACAGGACTGCCCCAATGCCATGGTCGGAGGCATCCGTCTGGACGACGAACTCCCGGCTGTAGTCGGGGGCCTGGAGCACAGGGGCGGAACACATGGCGGCTTTCAATTGTTCAAATGCAGTTTGACACTCTGGGGTCCAGTTGACTTTCTTGGGCTGATTTTTTGACGTGAGTTCTGTGAGGGGCCCCACTATAGTACCATAGTCTTTCACGAACCTTCGGTAATAGCCCGTGAGGCCCAGGAAGGCTCGTACCTCGGTCTGGGTGATGGGGGGCTGCCAGGACTGGATGGCGGCAATTTTTAGCTGCAGAGGGGCCACCAGGCCGCTTCCCACCTGGTGCCCGAGGTAGGTTACAGACCCTTGCCCAATTTGACACTTGCTGGCCTTGATCGTGAGGCCAGCTCGCTGAAGGGCTTGCAGCACTGCTCGGAGGTGGTGGAGGTGCTCGGACCAATGGTGGCTGTATACAGCGATGTCGTCTAGGTAGGCGGCGCTGAATCCTTCGAGCCCCGCCAGGACCTGATTGACGAGCCGTTGGAATGTTGCTGGGGCATTCTTCATGCCGAAGGGCATGACCGTGAAATGGTAATGGCCATCGGGGGTGGAAAAGGCAGAACGTTCTTGCGCCCGGGGTGTGAGGCCGATTTGCCAGTAGCCCGCCGTCAGGTCGAAGATACTGAGGTAGCGGGCAGCTCCCATGCGGTCGATTAGTTCATCTGCCCGGGGGATGGGATGTGCGTCTGTTCTGGTGACCGCATTCAAGCCCCGGTAGTCGACGCAGAACCGGAGTTCTGGTGTGGTGCCGGGGGCAGCTGCTTTGGGGACCAGTACTACAGGGCTGGCCCAGGGGCTGTCTGAGGGCTCGATGACCCCGAGCGTGAGCATCTTGGCTACTTCTTCCTGGATGCAGGCCCGTACCCGATCTGGCACGCGGTAGGCCCGGTGGCGGATAGGGGGGCTGTCCCCCGTGTCCACATCGTGCACACACCAGGAAGTGACACCTGGGGTGAGGGAGAACAGGCTGGCGAACTGTGACAGGAGGACTCGACACTCCTGGCGTTGCTCTCAGGTGAGGGCCTCCGAGAGTCGGACCCCATCCACGGAGCCGTCTTGCTCCCGGGTCCGTAGGAGGTCAGGGAGGGGCTCGGAGTCTTCTTCAGCCCCATTGTCTGTGGCCATCAGGAGGCTGAGTTCTGTACGCACAAAGTGGGGCTTCAGTCTGTTAGCGTGGAGGACCCGGAGGGGGTTCCGGGAAGATTCCATGTCGATGAGATAGGTGGCAGGGCCCTTGCGCTCGACTACTTTGAAGGGCCCCGTCCATTTGTCTTGCAGGGCGCATGGCTCGGTGGGGGACATCACCCATACCTGTTGGCCAGGTTCAAATTCAATGGATGAGGCACTCCGGTCATACCACTTTTTCATGTCCTCTTGACTGGCCTCTAGGTTAGCTTTTGCCAGCTCTCTGAACCGCCGGGTCTGGTTGCGGAGGGTTAGGAGGTACCGGAAGACATCTGGAGGGTTCTTTAGCGGGGGCATCTCCCAGCCTTCCTTGACTAGGCTGAGCGGCCCCCGCACTGGGTGTCCATATAGCAGTTCAAACGGGCTGAAGCCCAGGGATTTCTGGGGGACCTCCCGATAGGCGAAGAGGAGGCACGGCAGCAGCACATCCCACTGGCGACGGAGGGGCTCTTCCAACCCCCCGATCATCCCTTTTAGCGTGCGGTTGAACCGCTCAACGAGTCCGTTCCCTTGAGGGTGATAGGGGGTCGTGAATCGGTAGGTAACCCCGCACTGTTGCCAGAGGGATTTCATATATTTAGAAATAAAGTTCGTGCCTCTGTCGCTGACGACTTCTCGGGGGAAGCCCACACGGGAGAAGATCCCCATCAGAGCCCGGCCGACTACCGGGGCTGTCACAGTCCGCAGGGGAACAGCCTCAGGGTAGCGGGTGGCGTGGTCCACTAGCACCAAGATGAATCGATGGCCTTGTTTTGTGCGCGGGTCCAGGGGCCCCACGATGTCTATCCCGACCCTCTCGAACGGGGTGGTGACCACGGGAAAAGGTTGCAGGGGGGCCTTTAGTTTGCGGCCGCTCTTTCCACTGGCTTGGCACGTGGGGCAAGATCGGCAATGCTGGTGTACATCGTTCCTCATTTTGGGCCAGAAGAAGTGGGTCACTAGGCGACTGTAGGTTTTATCTTGACCCAGGTGTCCTGCCAGGGGGACATCGTGGGCCAGGTTTAGCAGAAAGTCTCTAAAACGGAGTGGCACCACTAGTACTCGGCTGGCCCCCAGCTCTGCGATTCTTTGCTCACTGTACAGCAGATCATTGTCCCAGTAGACCCAGTGAGTTCCGGAGGTATCCCCTGCGCTTTGGGCGAACGCTTGCTGGCGGAGTCCCTCGAGGGAGGGACAGGTCTTCTGTTCTTGGCGAAATTGTTCTTGCGTGGGCCCCCCCTCTTGAGGCCACTGGTCGAGGTTAGCGAGGTCGGAAGGTTGAGCTGGTTCGGGGGGGACGTCACGGTCGGTGGCTTCGGCTGGGGCGACCGGAGGCGGTGGCGCCGGCCATTCGGGTTCTTCTGGGCGGTGGTTGGCACGGGCGGCCATGGACCGGGTGGTGACGCACGCCCAGTCCGGGACGCCTAACATCCCCAGGTGTTCTCTTCGTTCTACGGCTGCCCAGGGGGAGCTTTCCAGGTCATTCCCCAAGAGGCAGTCCACAGGGGCATCGTCTCGGACCGTTACCTTTAACATGCCGGAGACCCCTCCCCATTCGAAGGGGACGCAGGCCATCCGACACAGACTTTCTGAGTTATCGGCTGAACGTACAGGGCAGAGAATGTTCGGTAGATACTGTTCTGGGGTCACCAGGTGACAGCGGACGGCTGTTACACTGGCCCCGGTGTCACGAAGGGCTTCGGCCCGGCGTCCATTGATGCTCACCCATTGGCTGTACTTCTGGGTGTTAGCGGGTAGGGGGACCCGCGGGACCATGTCTTTCCCCCCTAAGCATGCTAGAGCCATGGCGGCTGGCTCCCATTCTTGATGCTCTTGTTCATATTCCTCTTGTTCCTCTGTGATCTGTTCCTCCCCTAGAGCCGCAGCGGCTACTTGGCGGGGTCTTGGGCTCTGGTACTGGGGGCAGCTTGGGTCGTTTGCGTAGTGGCCGACTCGTTGGCATCGATGGCACGTAACATTGGCTCGGTATCCCGGTCGCGCCGGGGTGCTGCCCCGGTTGGCCGGGGGTGTGGTGCTGGTAGCGGGGGCGACCGGGGCGTTGTCTCTTCCTCGTCCTTGGCCCCCTCCTCCTCCTCTGGGTCGGTGCTGACCATTGTTGTTCCGGTTCTGTTCGTAGGACCCATTCCGGCCCACTCTGGTGATCTCCCACCGGTCAGCTTCGGCTGCGAGCTGCCGGGGATCCGTTAACTTGCTGTCGAGGAGGTGCTGGCGGAGTTCAATGAAGCAATTGTTCGACAGATGCTCCCATACCATAAGATTGAACAGTTGTTCGTAGGTTGTGACGTTGCTTCCTTTGATCCAGCCCTCGAAGGCTCGGCTAAAGTAGTTTACATAGTCCACCCAAGTTGTACCCGGGATGCGGGTGCAGTCTCGGAACCTCTGACGGTACATCTCGGGTGTGAGGCCATAGCGGGTGAGGAGTGCAGCTTTCATATGGTCATAGGAGGTCATCTGGTGGTCCGGGAGCTGTAGCAGGGCATCGCGGCCCTCATTGAGGAATCTCCCCCATAGACCGGCTCCCCAATCGCTTCTATCGATCCGGTGTGCAGTCATAGCGATTTCATAGGCCTTAAACCATTGCTGGATGTCGTCCTCTCGGAAGTATTCTCGAACGACATCCTTGGGGATGTGTACCTTTTTCTCTGTTGCCCCTGGGGTGTGGGGTTGCTCGGGCACCCCTACTCCTTTATTCTGCTTGCGTAGGTTGATCTCAGCTAGGTTCCGCTCGTGTTCGTACGCCAGTTTCTTTTCCTCGAGCTCCCTTTGTCTCTGTTTCTCCTCTCTTTCTTCTCGGAGACGCAGGTGCTCTAAGTTGATTTTTTGTTCGGCCAACTTAAGTTCAACGTCCATTTTGAGTCGGGCCATTTCCAGCTCGTGTAGTCGGGTTTTTTCTCTTTCCTGGATCTCGTCTTGCGAGAGACCCGTTCTTCGCTCTTCAGGGGCCGTGGTGGTTTTTGCTGCGGTGCTTTGATCGGGGGTTCCGGCAGCCCCGGTTTCTGCCCAAGATTCTAGGGCATGCTTAAAATCGTCTTTGGTACTTAGTCCGGTGGTAGCGATACCTAGTTCGATGCAGAATTGTTTTAGTTCACGATGGCTGTACTCATCCAATTTCTCCATCTGGAACTTCTCGGTTGATCCGCTTTCTTTAGTTGTCATTGTGATTTCGTCGTGGGGTGAGCTACTCTCTGTACGTTTATGCGGTGATTCGGATCGCGCCGCTGGCCACCAATGTTAGACGGACCGGGAGGGTCGGCCGAGAATAAGGGGAGAGGTCTCCGGGGAGAGCCGTCTCCAGCGATCGTACAGACAAGTAACTTCCCCCCCACAGACGGACACCACACAAGGTTAAAGTTCAACGAGACTTTATAGGCAATTCTTTAAGTTACGATGAAATGATACAAGGAGGTCTGGACTCAGGGGTCCCCTCGATTCTGGTCTCTGGTTTGGGAAAAGGGGTAGCGGGACAGTCTTGTTACCAAAAGATGGATATAGCTCTCAATCCTCGAGCTCGGCGTTCTAGATGATCGGGCCGCGGCGGAGCCAGCAGGTCCCGAGATGGACGAAGGAAACGACGGTCCGCGGCGGAGCCAGCAGGTCCCGATGAAGATGACGGTTACAAACGGTCCGCGGCCACGCCAGCAGGTCCCGACGACGATGAAGGATATGAAGGTTGCGAAGGTTGCGGCAGCGCCAGCAGGCAGGACGATGGTGCACAAGACAGAGCTACGGCAGCGCCAGTAGTCCGTCTAGGATGAGTTCCTCTTTGCGTCTCTCGACTCCAAGATACAACTGCCTTCCTGCTCTGGAGCTGCCCCAGTTATAGGGCTGGAGTGCTTTGATGTCCGGACCCTCGCACTTGGAGGTCGGGAGGTCCGGGATGAGGGAGTCCAGACACCCAGCAGGGGGGTGGAGCCAGCGCCCGGGGAGGTGATGGGCGAGCGGCACTTGGCGGGGGAGAGCCATTGACACCTCTTTCTCCCATTGACTTGCCAAGTAGCCCGCTCACCTCCTGGGTGGATGGTGGTGCCGGGATGTCTGAGGCCGGGCCAGGCCCAGGGTTGAGGTCGATCGGGGGCCAGGCGGCCTCGTGGTGGAGTGTCCAAGATGGCGCCCCAGGATGGGCACGTGGGCCGGCAGTGGATCGGACCCACGAGGTCGACATGCTCGAGGGCAGGGGTCCCTGAGGGGACGGAGGACGTGCAATGGTGGTGTGTGACCGGGCTCGGGCCTGGTTGGGCCGGGGGAGAGCGGCCCTTCATGTGGCCTGTCCAACACCCAGGTTGGGCTTCCTCAGGGCAAATGCTCAGAATTCACTAGTCTAGTAGTGCTGAGTCCGTAAATTGATGGCAAAACTATGAACTATTCAAAAAAGAATGAAGTATCCAACATTTCCGAAGAAACTACGTTATGTAGACAAAGGATATTAAGTTATCCCAGTGGCCAGTACAAAGTATCTTTCAAAAGTTTAAGGTCTTCTAAACCGCGCGGTTTTCAAACTTTGTCGTTGACGGGAAGAGAGACTTGGCGTCTGATGTAGGACCAGGTCAGAAACGTAACTTCACTTCGTAAGTGTCACATATCAAAGTGTACACTACTTTTTTCGAGTTTAATCAAGATACTTTGCAACGGATAAAACCTCTTGGAGCAAGGTACTTCAGATTTTGTCATGCTGATGGGACTGGTAACAAGAGTTACTAACCCCATAGGAATTAACTTGCAACTTGTAATGAGGCCCCAGGGTTTGAATGTGCACAAGATTTGCTCCCACATCCTCTGTTACGTAGCCAGAGGCCTAATTAATCATCTATTTTTGGAGAAAATACACTATTTCAATAGTTTAATTGATAATCGAAAGATATACAAACAGTGCAAACAACACCCAAATAGCGCTCCATTATATCACTTAATTTCCCAATTTGTGTTGTAGCCCTAAAATTCACCTGTATAGGATGACAAGAAAGTTGGACTGACATGAGAAGAGTTAGAAAAGGGATGTGATTTGACAAATAATTATATTGGTGTTGTGTTTACAGCCAAAACTGGCTTCATATATGTCTATTAGGGCTCCACAGAAGGATACCTAACAGGAATAAATGCATTTATTACTGCCTAAAAGTGTGCCATGACTGAATACATTTATGGGCCAGTATCCCCAGGTGTGGGGGGGCTTATCTAGATTATTTTAAATAACCTTTATTGATTGTCAATACAAAAACTATGAAGGAATAAATACTGATGGAAAGGAAAAAAACAACCATAGCAGGTGGCGATGACAAATTAAAAAAAAGGAAGTTACAGTTGAAGTAGAATGTCAAATTTAATTATTCGTAGGACATTGTATGGGTGGAAAATCATTATAGCAGGCATGTACATAGGCCATTTTATACGTACTGTTGGTATAAATTAACCATATTAAAAAGGTACTCGGAAAACCAAGTGAGAAGAGGGTAAATAGATAGATGAGGAATGAAAATGGAAGGTCTGATATCAGGCTCCTACTTTCATGTCTCTAGTACAATGCTGCAAATAGAGATCTACACATGTGAGATGCAAGGTAGTACGCCAGAGGTTCAGGGAGGCTTAGTAGTATTAAAGTAAGCATTATAGACATCCAGATAGATCTGGGTTGGGGTTTCAATGAGGAATGCTGGAGAGCAATGTTTTCTCCACTCCTAATGCATGACACCCAGTTAAGCCAGTCCATAAATTATCGTTTGTGTGTGCCTTTCCAGTTTGACGTGATTGTTTTAACAGCAGTCGTTAATAAAAGATCTGTCATATAGTTCCTATATTAGCCATGCAGGACCTGCGCTTTTAGATAACATAAACTGGAGGATTGGTGGTAGACTAACTTTGGGCACCCCCACTGCGTATGTTAACCTGTTTGCACTAGCTAGCTCATAGTCCCACTAGAACCTCCTCTTTTGGGGAGAGAATAGCTTCTGGCAACCTCAGAACATGTCAATACTGATACCTCAGAATTCTAGAAACAATGAACAACCTTTCGCTCAGTCACTCGTGCTTATTCTGTCTCAGAGAGTTACACAGAAGAAACAGCCAGGAGTGTTGCAATAAGTATTTATTGCACACTTG
The DNA here is from genome assembly GCF_964263255.1 of Lissotriton vulgaris. Taxonomy (NCBI): domain Eukaryota; kingdom Metazoa; phylum Chordata; class Amphibia; order Caudata; family Salamandridae; genus Lissotriton; species Lissotriton vulgaris. Next base: position 728,924,346 of record NC_141685.1, read on the forward strand.
TTCTTCTAGTGTAAAATAGATCTGCTTCAACAACCGTTAGACCGTAGCAGAGATATATGATCAGCAGTCCAGTGAATATAAAAGGATAGTACAGTTTTGCCATCTTGCAATAGTCATGAATACATACATGTAATGTAATGTAATTTGCTACTTATAGAGCGTGACTGTCACTCCACTAGGAGTATCCTGCCGCTATCCTAGAGGGGAGTGAGAATAACCAACAGATTGTTAAAGGTAGGAAAGGCATAGTTCATCTGGGGCAGTAAAGATCCACGTCTTCATGGCCTTACTAAATTGGGATTCTGTGTTGAATAGCCTTAACTGTGATGGAAGTGAGTTCCAGGCTTTGGTCCCAAGAACTGCCACCGTTTTTCCTCCTTTTTGTTTCAATCTGAAAGTGGGGGGTTTGAGCAAATTTGCAGAGGATCATCTAAGGGACCTAGTTGAAGTGTAAGGAGTAAAGCGTCCTACCAGATACTTGGGTTCCAAACTCAACCTGGCTCTAAAGGTAATCAAGAGTATCTTAAAGAGAACTCACTTGTGCACCGGGAGCCAGTGCAGACTTTTCAATGCTGCAGATGCTGACAATCTTTGTGGGAGTTTAAGCACCACTCGTGCCGCAGCATGTTGTACCACCTGCAGTTTCTTGAAGATCGCTTTATTCGCTCCCGCGAGCAAACTGTTGCAATAATCTAAATGCGAGAGAATCAGGGCAACTGCCACTGATTTCCTTGCTGCCAGCGGTAGAAAGTGAAAGAATTTTTTTAGTGATTTGATAATACTAAATCATTTCCCGGCTACTGCTGTAGCATGTGGGATAAAGGAGAGTCTCGCATCAAATTGTACTCCCAAATTCTTTGCCACCTTGACCACATCAGGCGGAGGGATGATACCCTCCGGCCACCACTTCTCAGGAAGGAACAGAACATCCTTCCCCACCGGGAGGATTTCTGTTTTGTCTGAATTGCATTTAAGGTGGTTGTTCCTCATCCATTGAATGACCGCCGCTAGACAGTTTTTGAAGTTAGTTTTTACATCTGAAGTAGTATCATCTAAGGAAAGGATCATTTGGGTATCATCTGCGTATGATGTGACTTCTATCTCAAATGATCCAATCAGATAGCTAAGCGGGGTTATATAAATATTAAACAGCAATGGGCTCAAAGAGGAACCCTGAGGGACACCTATTGAGATATTCTGAAAGGAACGTCCCCAGCGTAACCACTTGTCTGCGGTTAGTTAGAAACCATGTAATCCAATCCAGCACTTTGCCTGAGATGCCGCAGCGCTCAAGACGATTCAGCAGAATGTTATGTGAAATCGTATCGAACTCCGCCGACAAGTCTAGAAGGATCAAAACCGCTTTCTTCCCTTTATCGGCAATCATTTTTAGAGTGTCGGTTACCTCTAAGAGGACCGATTCTGTAGAATGCTTAGGACGGAATCCCGATTGCTGCGAGTGCAGAATGTTATGACCCTCAATAAAATTTGTCAGTTCCTTCTGAACAAATTTCTCTGTTACTTTGCCTAAAAAGGGGAGCAGAGAAATAGGCCAGAGATTTGGCAGCACTGAGTGGTCAATACTTGGTTTATTTTTCAACGGTTTGACCAGTGCAAGCTTCCACTCGTCAGGCACCACTCCAGTTTTTAAAGATGAGTTAACTATGAGATATACAATGGGATTGACAGTGTCTATAAATTTCTGAAGTACCATCGGATGACACGCACCAACGGTGAACCAGATTTACATCTTCTGATAACCTCCCGTGTCTGCTCCAACAAAATAGGTAAAAAAGTCTGAAGAGAGCCGACCGTATCCCCTGCAACTTGGTCAGTGATAGAGTTCTGGTCAATGACATAAGTGGCTGAAAATTCTCCTTTGATTTTTTGAATTTTTTCCTAAAAAAAAATAAAATATCATCACACAATTTTTGCGAGGCAGGAACTTTTTGAGTTGCCCTTTAGGGTTTGTGAAAGACTTCACAACTGAAAAAATAACTTTCTGATCATTATTGGCTTCTTGTATTTTTTTTGTGAAGTATTCTTTTTTCGCCAACTTGATCTACTGACCTATTTTGTGATCGATCTTGTACGTTTTCCTCCATTGCCTTTCTTATTACATGAATATAAAATGCATGATAAAAGAAAGCGCGCTCTCCTACGTTGCCTATCTAGATGTACCTAGCATGTGAGTTGGTGTGAAGCCAAGAATCATTCTAGGTTTTAGTCTAATCCTAATACCTGAGTGAGAGAGTGTAAAACCCCGTTCTGGTCTCGAGTTCAACACCCCACGAAGGATGTGTCAGACCACTGTCAGCTGAAGCATCTGCATGCAGGAGCCTCAGCGTCTCTGGTCAGTGTGTTGACCTGGAAGTCTCGGTTCCCTCTGTCTAACCCTAGCAAGATGTGCTGTATTTATACGCTGAAGTAGCTAGGGTTCCTTTGTCCCTGGTTACTTGTATTGGCCATTGTTGGATTTGAGGATGACGTATGGGATGAACCTTGTACGTAAATATTATACTGGTGGTGTGTATCCCCTGCCTGGTTTCCAAGAACCCTCATGAATATTCATTCATATTGTATGATTCCATTGATGAAGTTATAGGATGCTATTGTTCAGGCAAAACCCTCCTTCTGCACCCAGGACAAGAACTAGGTAAATGTTTAATCCTAAAGGCTTGTTACTGTGCAGTGTAGGGGAGGAAATGTAAGTGAAGGTGTGTGATATTTCCCGTGCCAATATTAGGGTACCTATTTGGAACATAACACCCACTTCTCTTCCAAATAGTCAAGAATAATGAAATGTTAGCAAACTACTTTCTTTACTAGGTAGTAGCACAGGAAACTGTCAGTGAGCCTTGTAAAAACATTTTCTTTAAAATCACTTTAAAAATAGTTTAAGATGGGATAAAAATGTAGAAAGTTAGTATTGGAATCCTTACTTAAGTCAAAGTCCTAATTGAGTTCTTTTATATAAGTCGAACCAAACCACTACAAGCTTCAGAAGGTCATGCTTTTCTTGCGAAAGTGTACATTTTTAGGAGTGCTGGTGGAAGAGATGATGCTCAATCCAGTTGGTTGGAGCAAAAGGCAGCTGCAAGTTCTCAAGGAATGCAGCCATCAATAAAGGAGTACCCTGGGGAAATGCCGAGCATGGGACCTCAACGGTTCCAGCCTGGTATTTAAGCCTGTAGGCGTGTCTGATGCAAGTGTCAGACAGAGATCCAACATGCATTCTTCCCCGTAAAACAGGGATCGAAGAACAGGTAAGATGCAGTCCATCCAGACAGGTCTAAATGATAGAAACCAAGAGGCTCTCCATTCCCGTAGGTGAGGTGGGCCCAGATGTTGTACTATGTGCTCACGGTATTTCCACTCCAATAGTGCTTTTGCCATTTCGTTGGTGATTGGGCCATCCATTGCGTAGCAGAAAAATGACAATCAGGATTCCTGCTATAGAGAGCAAGATCAGCGGAAGACCTCAAAAATGCTTCCCAATACCCTCTTTTATAAAATTTGGAATAACTCCAAGGATTGTCTGAAAGGTGCTCAGAAATCCTGACCCCATGGTCTTTAAATAGGTGTACAATACAACTTGTATCAGACATATTAAACATACGAAATGGGAGGGGCAGTTTATACGTATAAGTGCCTATATCTCAGTTGAGGTCCTTGCTATTTGAAGATCAAAGGTCTCTCAAGCTGAGGTTAAAGGCACAGTTTGTTGTAAAAGCATGGCTTTCAGTCTGCTCAAAATATCAAACTGTATAAAGGAAACATTCAACAAAGGCCATAATGGCGCCTCCCTGACTGTATTCATTGGGGTAAACTATACTTGCATACAGCAAGTAACCCTGGAGTTCACATTGACCAGATAGGCTATGCCTGGAAGCATCCCACTGCAAACTTGACTGTTCAGCATCAAGTAACTCCCATTCGAGAGCAGCTCGAATACCGGTGTAATATCGGCAGCTGGGGTCCCTTTCATGTGGCAGAATAAGTTCACTACTGAACCATTACAAGCTCCGTGCAGGGAAACAAATATCCTGGCACATGAGAGAACCGCTTAAAGCGTTCTTGCAGTTTATACCCCTTAGAAACACTTCTCGATCTCCACTCCGGCATCAAAATCTGTATGGCAATTCCCAGGATTACGTAATGTATTCGTTACCCATTCTTTTCATATTTGCCTGCCTGCCTTTGCTCAAGGCAATATTGAAACGGAAAAGTAGTGACCGGTAGAGTTATGTGGCCATGTATTAGTCATGTACGGTGATTCTGCTACTGTGAATGGTAATCTATCCAGTTTTTCAAAAAGCAGCATTGTATATTTATCTACCCTTTGTGCCATTTCTACCTGTTTATCTGTTAGGTTGTATTCAGAAAACAGCGACGTACTGTTAATAAAACATCAAGGCACATAGCCTGCAAGCAAAGATTGCAGCGTTCAACTTAACAACATTATAGAACGTAACTGAGATTTCCCGTGTAATATGGCTAAATCTTGTTACAGTCTTTCTATCACCGAAGATACAATGTTGCCTAAAGAATATATCCTGGATGTCAGAGTTCTTAACCCATTGTCTACCACTGCTGGAAATTTTCCTAGATTTGTACAGTCTATTTCCCGTAGTTTCTCTGCGGCCTCTTGTTGGGATATTTTCCAAATTTCATTGTAGGCAGCATAAATGCCATCATATATGAAACTTTCTGACGTTGTTTTCTGGGACCTAGTAAAAAAAACGCTAAGATCCATGTCTTGTGTGAGTAAGGATACGTGCTATTTCACTTCTGGTAGTGTTGAGGTTTCTAGCCAATCAAAGCACAACTTCCCAACACGGTAGGATGTCACTACCTCCGGGTGTTCTCTTTGTACATAGCGTAGGTCTAGCCCATGGATATTGAACCCTTCGGTGATACCCAAGAATCTTTTCTGACAAATGTTAGTGTCTAAGGGCCAAACCAACCATTCTTTCCAATTAGGGTCTGTTCTATAGACCGTAAAATGTCATCTATTTTTGCCCCTTCTTGTGAAGTTGAAGTTTGCCACCCCTCTATCTGTGATTATGTTGGAAACCGAGGTGTGTTCTGGTCCTTGTTCCTGGCTCGTCCAAGACAGGATGTCTGTTGCACAGTGTGAGTTAGAAATATCATCTGGTGTGGAATGCGGCATGCTCTAAATAGTGCTTTTGTTTTGTTCCCTGGACTTGCCAGTCCCTAGAACCCCAGACTGATTATAAGTCTATTGTGTCCTTCCATAGGACAAACCCTGTTCAGACAATTGGGCAATAAAGGAAGCCGAGTAAATCTGTTTGGGATTTGTCAACATAATTTTCAGTGTTGATGTTGGTGTAACCTTATAATAATATGAGGTCGGGTCAGTGGTGTTAAAGCCTGAAAAATATGAACATCTATGTGCAAATGTTTGCTAACTGCTTTTTGGTGGTGTAGGGCAATGTTCCCACTGGTAGTACTCCAAAAACTTTTCTAGGTGTCATATATTTGTGTAAGAAATGATGACTATAATGTTGGTAACAGTACAATGTGTCATAGTCTGAAGTACCTTCCAGCATTTCGGTGTTTGGAAATGCAACAGTTTTCTCTAAATCGGACAACTTGTTATTAAAAGTTTCAGAGTCCCAATCATCAGAATGTGTACTAGCGGTAATATTATCACTCAATGAAATTTTAAATACATAAGAAATTTTTAAAAGTTCAGTCGGACCGAATATGTTGGAATCAACCTTGTCCCAAACTATACCGTCCAATATAGGAACTGCTGTAATGTTCATTGATGACAAGTCTCTTTGTTCACGATGTGAGGACTGATTTGGTTTAAGAATCATATGAAGTTTTTGGGCTGTTGAGCTTTGTTGTAGGTATTGTCCATTAATAAACATGCTAAAAGTTATAACTAAGCCTACCCAGAAAAGAAAAAACAGTATCCCAGTAAAGGCCCATACTTCTACCCAAGGTGATACTAGGCAAGTCTTCCCAAAAAAATTCGAAAAAGTCTTTAACTTGCTGCTTGCATGGTTTTTTGGCTGGCGTTGTTTCAGGTTCACTTGGATACAAAGAAAACTAATCAAAGTTTATTAGGTAGCTAGAAGCAGATAGATCAATTGTTGGAATTGCAGGAGGATTTGTTTAAATCGCATTTTGCTCTCGTCAAGGCATGTTGATGTTATTTTGAGTTTCATTTTTAAGTCGAACTTCTGGTTCAAGTCGAATGAGTTCCACAGCATTATTGCTTAGTCTTTCATTCCATACAGGAGGCTTTTCGAACATGATGAGTCTTTCTGTTTGAACTTCTTGAATAGTAACGAGAAGAGAGTGTCTGCTACTGTGGAGACGATGTAGCCTACTGCTTAGTATCGGCCGCATAGTGTGCTTTGATTAAGTCAATTGAAACAAACCTTTTCTCCTTTTTCCCGGCAAGAGGCGACAAAAGTACAATTCTTGTTCCTTGTACTGCTAGGACCGGTACAGGGATTCTGTAGGATGGCCCAAATAATTTTGTGTCCGCTATGTTCTCTCTGACCACATCCCTGACTTTTGGGATCCAGACAGGTCTTGCCATAACTGCCTTGACTTTCCCAGTGGCGGTCTGTTTCATATGGACGTTACTTTGTTGTGTCCTGAAATCATTTAGATCCTGTAAATTAGCCAAACGATCATGGATATCAAATGTTTTCTCATCCACCACTGTGCCTTCACATCCAGATCAGGTACCCACATTCTCATCCTAAATAGAACGTCGTATGGAGTCACACCTCCATAGAACTTCTTGGCTGGTTGTTGAGTGCTCTCTGTAGTCCATATAAGTGATTGACCCAAGTACCGCCTTTGCCTAATACCCTAGCTTTTAAAGATGGCTTTAAGTCCCGGTTTTTCCTCTCCACAACCGAATTTCCTTCAGGATGGTACTGAGAGGAGTACCGCAATGATATGACCATCGTTTCCATGGCCTCTTTGTAAGCCCGAGAGCGAAACACCGGGCCACGGTCGGAATGTAACGTGCCAACTTTGTATGTCCCTATGAAGACTCGCAAATCTTTGATAACAGTGCAAACGTCAGCCGAGCGCTGAGACCAAAGCCATAGGAATCTTGAGCATGAATCCACTGCCACCAAGATATACTTGTAAGCCCCATCAGATTGTAAGGGGCCGCAGTGGTCCAGGTACACACAAGCAAGAGGTTTGTCTGATTTTAATAATGGTGTCGTTGCCGGGTGGGTTACGGTGGAACCTTTCATCTGCTGACAGATGTCACATTTCAAGACAAAGGGCCATATGTATGAAACTTAGGTTTTGCGATTCTCAAATAGCGATTTTTGGAGAATCGCTATTTGAGAATCGCAAAATGCTATATATGAGGATTTGAAAATAATTTTGCGAATCCTACATATTCCTTCATTGCGAATCGCAATTAAGGAATACCTCCCCATTCATTCGTATGGGCCTAGAGGCCCATAGGAATGAGTTGGAAGACATTCTCAATTTGCGATTCTCAATTAGAGAATCTCAAATTGAGAATGCAATTTCAAGGGTGCCAGGGTGTCAAAAGGACACCCTGTTGCACCCCTGAAATGTGCATGTGTGCACATGTGGCACACATAACTGCCCTATGGCACTTTGAAAAATGCAAAAAAGTGCATTTCTCAAAGAAATCGCACATTACCGCCAACTTGAAGTTTGTGGTAATTTGTGATTCCTTAAGGCCAAATTGCACTTTTTCGGTGCTTCTTACATTGCATTTAAGGAATTGCAATTTGCGATTCCTTAAATGAAATTGCAAAATAAGGAATCGCAAATTTATTTTGCGAGGCTGTTTTGCTTTCATACATACCACTGAGCCAAATTGTGATCGCAAACGTTTGTGATCACAATTTAGAATGATACATATGGCCCACTGTCTTTAGCTTGCTTTGTTAGACCTGGCCACTGATAGCGCTGTTTCAATAATAAAACAGTCGCTGCTACACCTGCATGCGCAGAGCCCAAAGCCTTGTGTGCTGCAATAATCAAACTTTGTCTACGATCTATATTTGGTATTACTTTATCCCCCCTCCAGGAATCTGAGCATATGGAATGTTGTTTGCATCTTACTTGTAGGAATACTTGAGTGGAAATTTCTTTGGTACTGCTGAGCTGCCCTTGTACGAAGCAATGACAGCAACCATAATCTCACTGTCTATCCTAATTTTTGAACAAGTGATTGCAGCTATGGAAGCTGTGTGTACAGCCCCCTTCCCAGCTTTATCAGCCAATGAATTCCTTCAACTTAAATGCCATCACATTAATGACTCAGTCTATGAATCACGTGAGTCCTTGGTAGTTTGTTTTTCAACTCAACTACCTGTTCCCATACCATTTTATGCTTAATCGTGCCACCTTTTGTGCCTCTGAACCCGTTTTGTTCCCAATTTTATAAATATTCATTGTACGATTGCACACAGTAAAAGGATTCACACACGATTAGTGTGGGGAATTCTTGATCCGTATTTACATGTGCCAGTTTTAGTTCTTTTAATTCTGCCAACTGAGCTGTGCAGTCTCCTAGAGATTGCGTTTTGGTGCAACTTGGATGGAACTTTCCATCCCCCATGCGACCTTCAATGATAACAAATGCTGCGCTCTATTGTTGCTTACTCCCTATGGCCGGTTGAGCAGATCCATCAGTGTAAATAATATATTCATACTGATCTAGAGGCAAGTTTTCATTCGGTAGAGGGTATTCTTGTTCGTAATGTTTTTGTGTTTAGACTTGATCAAATCTGTATTCAACGTCCGTTGCAGTAAGAGAATTAGCCCATTTTATCTATCTCACAAGTAAGGCTATTGCATTTGGAATGCTAGCCTTTGTAACAGCTTCTAAAGCTGGTACTGGAGTTACAACAATTCTGCGTTTTCCCTGAGCCCGTGCTGTTTCTCTTGCTACGTTACATGTAAAGGGGTCCCAGTTGTAACAATTTTAGAAGTACAAAAACAGGATTTTCATGAAAAGATTTATAAAGAACTTTCTGGAAAGACTTTTTCTAGAGTGATGTTATTTTAATACACATCCTCATTGCACATCAATTGCAAGTACATTTGTCAACAAACAATAAACTTATTCTTATTGCCCAAAGAGGGAAGGGCGTGGGAAAGAGGGACAGGTGAGGGAAGGAGAGTGTGGAAAAGGTAGTGCAAATATAGAAAGTTTCAAAAGAAATCACACGTGGTCTCATGTAATTTTCGAAAATGGTACCACAAGGGCATATTTACATTGCCATTCAAATATTTCATACAGTTGCATATTCCTATCCCATTACATTCTAACACAGACAAAAATTATCTGTTGTTGGTGGGTAGGAGTGAAAGAGGGTATGTCGAAGTTTCGACCCCAGAGGTGTAGGCTGGTTCATGCCCTACTACGGGGTCTTCATTAGGACAGGTGGGGGCGGGATGCCAGGGAAGTGAAGGTGGGCACCTATGGGTAAAAACACCATTCAGGATAGGGAATGTCGTATATAATTAATCAAAGTGGCGACAACATTCGCATAGTTTTACTTATGAAGTTACACTGAATCGCGTGGCACCATCTAGAAAAAGTGGTGGGCCAGGAGGCTCCGGATGCGAGAGAGAGCGTGAACCTATAAAAATGAGGCTATGATCAGAATTGTGGGCAGTAGTACAATAAGTCCCACACCGCATGAAATTTACTATCATCAAACTGTGCTTTAATAGAAAAGCATCAAAGCATACCCAGCCGGGTTAAAAACAAGAGAAATATCACATGCAAAAGGACATCACAACCATGGCACATCAGGATAAAACCAACTTGTCATACCCTATTCATTGTCTATTGCATGCATTGTCATTAGATCTCTGTCGAATATCACACAGCTCGAAATAGTGACATAACATCGACTATGTACGTATCTTCGAGTTAATCGGAGAGGAGTCCACCTCCTAAGTTACTAAAGCCCTGGGACAGACAGAGAGCACCGAGTCACAATACTCAAAGCTATAGTTACCGAATAGATCACAGCAAAGAATCCTGTGTCGGAATTAACGGACATTCATTTCCATATTTCAAACCTGGTTACCAATCTATAAAAGAGGGAAAACAAGGGGGAGTACGTTTGAGTTTACGGGCCTAGCCGTACATCCAACTTATCTGCTGTCCTCCTAATCATTTAATCATGACTCACCGCAGACGTGGCGGCGTTACTTTCTGCCAGTCCGAGCTTTAATCTAGAATAAACCACAAAGCGAACGCTTAGTATAATGATGTTCACAGGAATATTAATAATGCCTGCAATCATGCTCAATGCCATATTTCACTTACCACGGAAAACGTGGCTCACCCGACTCACACACGTCTCAACTCGAGTGAGAGCGAGCGGAAACAACTGAATTTGTTTAAACAGGAAGGCCACAGCAGTACACAAGGAGTTAGAGAGTCCAAGTATGCAATTACTGGTAATTAAGTGAGTAGTGTAAGATCTAAAATACACTCCGTATAGAGAGATTTTAGAACATAGTGGACATATTCATGAATACTAGATTGCCTACATAGGACAAACACAGCAGAAAGTCAAAGCACGCATTCTCCAACATCAGAGCAGAATTAGATGTGAGGTTGTTGGGGCACCTCTAATGGACCATTACAGAAGGGCGGGCCATAAAGTTGATGAAATCCAATGGGTGGTCCTTGAAAAAGTTTCCTTGGGCCCGAGGGGTGGTAACATTGGTTCTATCCTAAATCTAAGAGAAAGCAAATGGATAACCCGCTTGGACACGATAAAGCATGGGTTAAATGAGCAAGACAGCAGTTATGCCCAGTTAGCATGCCTGCTTTAAATGTTGGTTACCTCTCATATGACTGTGAAATGAATACTGTGTGATTTCTCCGAGTGATTTTGTTTTTCTACAGGTCATGGACGGATGAACAATGCGACAATGTCCATTTAATGTGTTTACATTTATATACCATGATTATTGAGTTGCATTATTGTGAGTTTTTTTCTACAGATGTGGGCCTTATAAACTCCTCCACAAAATCGATGAAACTCCCACAAAGAACCTTGGTACTGACAAGTAATCACTTTCCAATATTATGTGCCACCTATTGTGATCTAGTATTCATGAATATGTCTACAATGTTCTAAAATCTCTCTATACGGAGTGTATTTTAGATCTTACACTACTCACTTAATTACCAGTAATTGCATACTTGGACTCTCTAACTCCTTGTGTACTGCTGTGGCCTTAACTTCAGCCGGCGCTAACCATAACGGAGTAGTCTTTCTTCTCAACCATTCCTCGATCACCATTGGCTAGGTGAACAGCAGCCATCTAGCTGCTGCGAGCACACGCGTACTCGGCTTTCCCGTTTAAATAAATTCAGTTGTTTCCGCTCGCTCCCACTCGAGTTGAGACGTGTGTGAGTCGGGTGAGCCACGTTTTCCGTGGTAAGTGAAATATGGCATTGAGCATGATTGCGGGCATTATTAATATTCCTGTGAACATCATTATACTAAGCGTTCGCTTTGTGGTTTATTCTAGATTAAAGCTCGGACTGGCAGAAAGTAACGCCGCCACGTCTGCTGTGAGTCATGATTAAACGATTAGGAGGACAGCAGATAAGTTGGATGTACGGCTAGGCCCGTAAACTCAAACGTACTCCCCTTTGTTTCCCCTCTTGTATAGATTGGTAACCAGGTTTGAAATATGGAAATGAATGTCCGTTAATTCCGACACAGGATTCTTTGCTGTGACCTATTGGGTAACTATAGCTTTGAGTATTGTGACTCGGTGTTCTCTGTCTCTCCCAAGGCTTTAGTAACTTAGGATGTAGACTCCTCTTGGATTAACTCGAAGATACGTACATAGTCGATGTTATGTCACTATTTCGAGCTGTGTGATATTCGACAGAGATCTAATGACAATGCATGCAATAGACAATGAATAGGGTATGACGAGTTGGTTTTATCCTGATGTGCCATGGTTGTGATGTCCTTTTGCATTTGATATTTCTCTTGTTTTTAACCCGGCTGGGTATGCTTTGATGCTTTTCTATTAAAGCACATTTTGATGATATTAAATTTCATGCGGTGTGGGGCTTATTGTACTACTGCCCACAACTCTGATCATAGCCCAATTTTTATAGGTTCACGCTCTCTCTCGCATCCGGAGCCTCCTGGCCCACCACTTTTTCTAGACGGTGCCACGCGATTCAGTGTGACTTCATAGGTAAAACTATGCGAATGTTGTCGCCACTTTGATTAATTATATATGACATTCCCTATCCTGAATGGTGTGTTTTTACCCGTAGGTGCCCACCTTCACTTCCCTGGCATCCCGCCCCCACCTGTCCTGATGAAGTCCCCGTAGTAGGGCATGAACCAGCCTACACTCCTGGGGTCGGAACGTCGACATACCCTCTTTCACTCCTACCCACCAACAACAGATCATTTTTGTCTGTGTTAGAATGTAATGGGATAGGAATATGCAACTGTATGAAATATTTGAATGGCAATGTAAATATGCCCTTGCGGTACCATTTTCGAAAATTACATGAGACCACGTGTGATTTCTTTTGAAACTTTCTATATTTGCACTACATTTTCCACACTCTCCTTCCCTCACCTGTCCCTCTTTCCCACGCCCTTCCCTCTTTGGGCAATAAGAATAAGTTTATTGTTTGCTGACAAATGTACTTGCAATTGATGTGCAATGAGGATGTGTATTAAAATAACATCACTCTAGAAAAAGTCTTTCCAGAAAGTTCTTTATAAATCTTTTCATGAAAATCCTGTTTTTGTGCTTCTAAAATTGTTACAACTGGGACCCCTTTACATGTAACATTGACTACCCAGTTCCCAGTACCGTTGGGTTGACACTTATTCTGTAACGTTTCTCTTGCTACAGCGGTCTGAACTACTGTCAGGGTTTTCTCTGTTGAAGTGAAACGTATTTCTGTGTTTGTGTACAGTTGTGGTTTGTAAGCAATTGGTACTGTTTTGCCTTCATTGAAGGTTAAGTAGGTGTAGCCGCATAGACGTGCTATAACGTGGATCACTAGGTTGAGTACATTTACAGGTGTCTGTAAGTGTTTTAAAGCTATCGTGTCTTCTTGGAGTGAACATAGAATATTTGTGTGTTCCTGTGTCCATTGCCTAACTGAAAAGTAGGGTTTTATTAAGCCGTAAAAAGGTTTTACTCTTTCTGCAAAATCCAAAATGTATGTTCTACTGAAATTTAGGAATCCCAGAATTGATTGTAGTTTTTTAAATTATTTTGGAGGTTGTAGCAGCGCACACTTTTCTAAAAGGTTTACTGCCAGACTTTTCCCTTCACTTGAAAGCTCGTATCCTAAGAACAGGACATTGAGGTGGGAGATTTTTGTTTTTAAAAATATAATTTGTGGCCCTCAGAGGCGAATCCCATAATTATGGTGCTCACCCTGGTCAAGTGCCTTTCTGATTCGTCGTCCATCAGATGAATATCATCCACATAAGACAATGCTTCCTCATCCAAATTTTGGAGTAACTCAATTACCCTTGCAGAAAATACCCCGGGCTGTTCTTATACCCCTGGGGGAGATGACAACATTTGTTGCTGGGACCCCAACGCTGAGAATGCAGTCAAATAACCTGCTTTCAGGCACTATATTTTGGCAGAAAAATCCATTTAAGATATCAAGTGCTGTTTTGTGTTTCTTCCGCACAATGTTATTCATTGATGGAGCACTTTGTGCATTTTGAACAGTGAATGTCTTTGTGTATGTGTTTAAATGTCTATAATCTAAAACTAGATGATATGAATTGCCTGGTTTCATTACGGGAAATAAAGCAGTGTTCATTGATGAGGTGCATGTTTCAATGACCCCTTGATATTCAAGTTGATCTAAGATCTCACTGACCTGTTTTTTAGCTTCTTGCTTTATTGTATATTGCCTTTGTGCATTTGGTGAAACCTTTAACGTGATCACATGGTGGTTTGAATTCTTATCCCATCCGGCATGATTTTTGTATAATGCTGGAGCCAGGGCAACTGCCCACTCCTGTACATAGGTGTGTTTAATATGAATGGGACCGAGTTTGGAGAATGCTGGAAAAATTATATTTTCTCCCCTAGGGCACTCAATAACGAATGCTGGTGGCCAATCTTGTTCAGCTAATAGAATGTCATAACCAGATGATAGATTCTCCCAAAAGAGACTGTAGTGAGGATACGGTTCTGCCTGCACACATTGCTATGTAAGCATAAGTTAGTTACTTGCTCAAACGCCATTTTGCCACTTTTGCACACAGCACTACATGTCTCTGTTTTTATGAAAACAAACTGCTTGCTTTCCTTCACATGAGAACGGTCTGTTTTTCACATCTCTAGACTCACACTGTGACCTCAAGTCTGCAAAAAGTGTTCAAGGTTAAATAACAATGGATGCTGTTGATGCGGGTTGATCGGCTTACGCTCTAGACACAACATTCACACAGATGTTCATTTCTGAAACTCGGGTGCTTTTAATATTGCACAGCATGCATTAAACAAGCACTTTGGAGAAAACATTTAAATCAACGAAGAGCTGTGCTGATCTGGGATGTGATTCACTTCACCTGATCTTGGAGGTATGGGGTTCCCTGGTTTAACCTAGACATCTTCTATTAATATAATACATAGCTTCTAGCACGGGGAGGGTGGTACACACAGCATGATAGAGCTTGTTCCACTATCATTATAATATGATTTCTCCCTTTGTATTTTATGGAATTGTAACAATGCTGATTGTATTGATTTTATGCATCTTTTTACTTATGTTAGCAAAGATACTACACCTTTGAGCACGTAGTTGGATTAAACTTTTTAAACTATATTGTGTCTCTGATTACTTACGTTGTGGACATTTATGAGAATAAAAATGAAAGAGTGTTCTTGATTCCCACAATTCCTGAGAGGTTCCTAAGTCGCTTGTTGTGGGTTGTCTAAAAATTGGAAGCTTTGCTGTAGTACGGAGAACGAATGAGACACTGATGCTAGTCGGATTGGGGTTCTGGGCACTGAGGTGTGTTTTTGGTACACCACAATACACTGAGGTCCTGGTTTTCTGGACATAGATCGGTGCCTGAGCAGAATCCCCACAACATGGTGCACCTAACGTTTGGTCTTATATTTGAGTTGCTTTAGTGGTGCTCACATTTGTCCACAATACCCTCACTCTTGTTTCCGGTTAACAGGCGTGACGGATTAACCTACCTATAGAAATGTGTTATAAGTTCATTCAAGCTTGAGAATAAAAAAGGTTCACGTTTTGAATTACTACCCTTTTTGTGCTACAATTTATATAAACAGTTTTTCTTCTCTGTGTCCTTATGGGTGATATTGATGTAGCTCAGCATAGTCGTGCAGCGCTCCAGCGTCATCTGACGCAGTTTGGAGGGCCTGGAGAAGGTATGTCGGTAATCTTTGTGGTGAGTGCTGATACTGCGTTCCCCTTTGAGCTTTTCTACTCTTGGGTAATTTAACTTTCCTGGGCTTGTCCCCCTCCATCTGGACTGTTATTTCATGTAATTTTTGTGGGACACTCACCTCGTATCTGGTTTTTCCACTGTGATATAATCATTCAAGTCTGTTGTCACCAGATATTCCATCAGGTTCTGGCAAGCTATTGTTACTTCTGCTGCACTATCTAGCATCGTCTGAGCCCATTCCCTGTTCAGATGTTGTGTCCTCAGAATTCTGAGCATGTCTGATCTTCCGGCCTGCAACTTTCTTCTTTTTAAACTGAGGTTTTGATTTTGGATTTTCTTCTTTTTTGGAAGTATAGTCTTGAGATGCTGCTTGTCTCTGGACTTAGTACGATCTTCTTTGTGTTCTGCCGTCCTTCTCTCTCTGACTTTTTCGTTGAGCCCTGAATGGAACGAGAGGAACGTGTATCAGTATCCTGATACCTGTCAGGTTTCCTAATATTATCCCTATTCCTAAGGTTGTACCTCTTTTCAGAGTGCTCCTGTGGAAGAGATCTACCTTGGGATTGAGATCTGTTTTCTTTAATGTTTTTTATTTTTTTATTATCCCACTTCTTTTTAGAGGAAGCAGGCGTCTGCTTAGAAGTGTCCTTTACATGACTGCCCATCAGTTGTGGTTTTAAAGCGTTCCCACCCAAACTGTCTCTGCCTAACTCTGCAATCCCAGTTTCAATTATTTTGGGTAGTTTGTGTTGTTGATCCAATGGACTGAACTCCCTTAGGCATTAGCGGATTGCCACTGAAGCTGCTTCCCCTTTAATATTAGCTAGTTTTATGGCTGATACTTGGTCATAGGTATTTAGTAACTTCATCCCTAAATTCAGAGCAGGTTCTGCTCCATACTTGTTTTGTATTTGTCCTAATACATCTGGTATCACTGCTAATGAAGGAATACCATGAGTCCTGGTATTTAAGACAGCAAAGACTGTACCCCAAGTGGTACAGTCCTCTATTTGTGGTGTTATCCCCATGGGCAAGCAGATAGTTAGCATTCTGTGTTTTGCAAATGGAGTAGTATTCAGGAATACTGTCTCTAACTGTGTTATTTTCTGAGCTACCCAGAATGGCATTTGTTCACGTTTTGTGGGCATTTTGCCCATTACCGCGTGTAACGTTTGTGGTGTGGTTTTAGTTGCTGTACCCTGAGATTGCGTTCCATTTGTTGCAACTGTTGTTGGCTGGACTGTGAAAGTCCTCATGATGAATTGTGTCAAGTTTCTGTAAATTTGAATTAAATCTTTGTGTTGTACGAGTAAGTCTCGGTGTGGCATAGTTTCAATGTCATGATGTGGTGTGTAGGCTGCTAATATTGGCTTTGTTGCCCCCTCTTCTCCGAGCGGGTCTAATCTTACTCATCCTCTTATGTGGAGTAGGGCGCCTTTAAACCAGTATAAATGTTCTTGGTACGAGAGTGGAATCTCTAAGACCTCGAACGGGCCATATTCTCCTTCTGTATAGTAGTGAAATGTCTATGTTCTCGCATCTGCTGCTGGGAATATAAACCATGAATAAAATACGTCTGTTTTGTTTGATTCGTGTGCCTCAATCACAAAAGCTATTATGCCACCCCTAGCTTTTAAACCATTGTCTAATAGTTTCAGGGTGATTATATGCCTAAATTTTGGTGCAATTTTTATTGCATTTACATCTCCCTCTTCGTCTGAGAGAGGGAGTCATTGTTGTTGTGGGTCCAAGACCGAGTTAGTCATTGTGTATGGAACACAAACTAATTCTTCAAGGTGACTATGATAAGGTTTTAATGCACAATTTTAGGAACACTTTGAGCCGGATGTAAGTAAAGTACATTTACCGATTCTAAAATACTGTTTTTTACTGATTCGGTATTTTAGAACCGGTAAATGCTATGTAGCAAAAGAATTGGTAAAAATGACTGAATCGGTAAGATTCGGTATTTACCGAATCAGTATTTACCGTTTTGGTAATTGCCATTCATTTCTATGGGCCTAGAGGCCCATAGGAATGAATGGCCATTACCGAATCGGTAATTACTGATTCGGTAAAATGGGGGACACATTCAAGGGTGCCAGGGTGTCACTTTAACACCCTGTTGCACCCCTGAATCGTGCTTGTGTGCAGATGTGGCACACATACATGCCCTAAGGGCATGTATGTCTGCCGCATGGCACAGTTAAAAATGCACTGATTAGCATTTTCAAAGATATTCCTTATTTACCACCAATTTATAATCTGTAAATTACCGAATTTGCAATTTATGCCAACCACATCCCATATGCCCAATACCAGTCGGTAACGGCCAAAATTCCGTAATTTCGGCCGTTACCGACCGGTATTGGGCCACCTACATCTGGCCCTTTGTCCTTTAAGCTTGAATAACCAACAGCTAATAAATAGGATTTTTTTTTCCTTCTCAGCCGTAGCGGAGTTTTGTGCCCACCCACTCCAGACGTTTCTGGCGTGTTGTGAGTAAGGGTCTCCGAGAATAGCACAACTGAAGTACTCAGATTCTACTGTTAAATAAGTACCCAACCAACGTTGGTGACGCCATGTCATGTAGTTCCTATATTACCCATGCAGGACCTGCACGTTTGGATAACATAAACTGAAGTATTCATGGCCGACTAACTCTGAGCACCCCCACCGCGTATGTTAACCTGTTTGCATTAGCTAGCTCATAGTGCCACTAGAATCTCCTCTTATCAGGAGATAATAGTTTCTGGTAACCTCAGAACATGATAACCCTGATGCCTCAGAATCGTGGAAACAATGTACAACTTTTCTCTCAGTCATTCGTGCTCATTTATTCTGTCTCAGAGAGCTACACAGAAGAAATAGTTGGGCGTTTTACAGTAAGTATTTACTGCACAGTTGTTCTTCTAGATTAAAATAGATGTGCTGAAACAACCGTTAGACAGTAGCAGAGATATATGATCAGCAGTACAGTGAATATAAAAGGACAGTACATTTCTACCATCTAGCAATAGTCATGAATACATACATGAATATAAAATGCATGTTAAAAGAAAGCATACGCTACTACGATGCCTATCTAGATGTACCCAAGTGTACCTAGCATGTGAGTAGGTGTGAAGCCAAGAATCCCTCTAGGTTTTAGTCTAACCCCATTACCTGAAGTGAGAGAGGGTGGGACCCTGTCCTGGACTCGAGTTGGACACCCTGCGAAGGATGTGTCAGACCACTGTCAGCAGGAACATCTGCATGCCGGAGCCTCAGCGTCTCTGGTCAGTGTGTTGGCCTGGAAGTCTTGGTTTCCTCTGTACAACCCTAGCAAGATGTTCTGTATTTATGCACTGAAGTATCTAGGGTTCCTTAGTCCCTTGTTACTTCTATCAGCCATTGTTGGATTTGAGGATGATGTATGGGATGAACCTTGTACGTAGATATTATGCAGGTGGTGTGTAGCCCCTGCCTGGTTTCCAAGAACCCTCATGAATATTCATTCATACTGTATGAGTCCATTGATGAAGTTATAGGACGCTATTGTTCAGGAAAAACCCTCCTCCTTCACCCAGGACTAGACCTATGTAAAGGTTCAACCCTAAAGGCTCATTACTGTGTACTGTAGGGGAGGTAATTTAGGTGAAGGTGTGTGATATTACCTTGGCCTATTTTAGGGTACCTATATGGAACATAGCAGATTGAGTAATAAACAATAGGTAGGGTTGCAAATGTCAGGGTGAAAGAAGCCCTTTATAAGAATTGCCAATTCCTTGTTTGGTTCTATGTTAAAAAGTTAGGCAATGAAGGAGAAGAAATGTTCACTAAATATTCCTACCAATTTGCAATGGAAGTGTAGATGAGCAATATTTGTTGGTTCATCTTTACAGTTCCAGAATGTGGGGATATCTAAGATGTTCATATTGGATAGGCAGGATTGGTCAAATAGGCTTTGTGGATTAGCGAGAATTTAGTCTGAGATAATACAGTTGAGATTTTATGTGAAGTAAGTGACTTCCATATAGTGTTCCACTCAGTCTCAGTTATAGGGTGTGAACAATGATTGTCCCAGTCTTCCATTATTTCCTGTTCATACCAGATTTTTGGGGATGTATCAATTTATAGAATTTGCAGACATGGTGGCCTATTTTGTTGAGATTACTGATGATAGGTGGAAAGGGTGGCTCCTTGTTGTAAGATTTTAGTTTGGTGATGGAGTTTGTAAGTGTGGGGAAGTTAATCAATTCCCGGTTCTGTAAATGATATTGTGTTTGCAGGTTGGAGAAAGATAAAGGAGAGGCAGTAGAGCCCAGTTGTTTAGGAAAATAAATGCATTTGGTTATCCAGGAGTCCCAGTATAGTGTTTGAGCTTCATGTGTGATTTTCGAGTTGTACCAAAGAGAGGCTAGATTGGAAAATTTCAACAGAGAGGGTAGTTTCTTGCCAGTGATTAGTAGGGTGGTCCTAGTGTTTTAGAGTAGGTGTAGTGTTTTTAGAAGCAGTGAGGTGTTTGTCGTTGATAGTGAGAAGAGCGATAGGATCTAGGTTGTTCAAGTAGGCTCTTTCGACTTCTAACCAAGTGGGTGTGTAATTGTCAGATTATGGAAACCAGTGTATGACTGAATGAACAAGAAGAGAGAGAGAAGCAACAACCCATTCGTCTTCCCAGCCAGGTCATTCAATAAACAAAATTAGAGCTGATTTTCTACCTATTTTTGTCTCAGTGTAGGCCTACTGCTTCAGTCTCTTTTACAACTTCAGAGACCTGGAACCCACAGCGTGTTTTAAAAGAACCCTCACTCACCTACCTAGTAGGTGACATGCTTCATCATTGGGTTCCCACCCTGGTTGCTGAATGCTCCCAGGTTGTGCTGAGACCCCTGATTACAGTGAAGCTGGGTTTTTTTCACTGTATTTGTGTTTATGTGAAGTGCAGATTAAAATCGGCTCGAGATTGCCTATTTTGGTAGTGATTTTATTTGTGGGGCTCTCGGTCAATATTAAAAACAAATGAGGTATTTTTGAGGGATGGTAAGTTGGTCCCACTTATCCTGGGTGCAGTCTACATGTTTCAGACACCTTTAATAACCCCTCTGGGTCAATGTGGCTTTCTTCAGGAGCAAGTTTAGAGTGTGTGCATGCTTACTGAGGCATGCAATAAGGGGGTGTCTGTAGACTGTACTTACAGAACCCCTGTTGAATTTGATAGTAATACCTATTGTATCACATCCTGTAACATAAAAGATTGTAAAAAGGGAGGGGGTGTTAGATATACATGTAGTGATGTGCTTATATTGGGTGGTCAGATGAGTGCTTTACTCGCTGAAACCCCTATTTTTTAGATATAAATCATTTGTATAGTTCCTACATCAAACAATTTTTTTATATAAATCATTTTTATAGTTTATACATCCGATAATGTGATGAAACCATGTTTCGAGCAGACATCTTGCTTTCATATCAAATATGTCTCTATTCTGCGCTGGCAGAATGGATCAAGAAATCAAGGATCACGTTATAGATACATCATTTTTTCACAGAAATAAGAAGTCTATATATACCTGGGCTGTAAAGGTCCAGTGGTCAAATTTCGGTCCCTACAGGGGGTATTGCAACCCATTTGGGTTGTCGTTTTTTTTCCCTGAGTCATGCTGTGCACCAGGTTGTGCACATTAAATGGCCAGGAGCCCCAGTTGTAACGCATATAGGGCCATATGTAACAAAAAGGAGTTTTGCGATTCTCAAATTGCGATTTTTAGCGAATCGCAATTAGAGAATTGCAAAATGCAAAGTATGAAGGATTTGCTGAAAATGTAGCGAATCCTACATGTTCCTTATTTGCAAATCGCAAATTGAGATTCACAATTAAGAATACCTTCCCATTCATTCCTATGGGCTACAAGGCCCATAGGAATGAATGGGAAGACATTATCAATTTGAGAATACCAATTAGAGAATTGCAAATTAAGAATGCAATTTCAAGGATGCAAGGGTGGCAAAAGGACACGCTGTTGCACACCTGAAATATGCATGTGTGCACATTTTGCGCATATACATGCCCTAAGGGCATGTATGTGCAACATATGGCCCTTGTAAAAAAAAATGCTTTTTTAAATAAAATCGCAAATTACCACCAACTTGAAGTTGGTGGTAATTTGCAATTCCTTAAGGCCAAATAGCAAATTTCTGGAGCTTCCAGATTTGCATTTAAGGAATCGCAATTTGCAATTCCTTAATTGCATTCGCAAAATAGAGAATCTCAAATTTTGCAATTCTCTATTTTGTGGTGGCCTTTTGGGATGATACATCCCAAAAGGCTTTTTCATTTCACAAACGGGTCAATTCTGAGAATCTGCCTGTTTGCAAACGGGAAAAAGACTTGATACACATGGCCCATAATCATTAAGGTAATCTGCACTTCTCTTACTGTGTACACAAAGTAAACAAATCCCCACATGCAGTGCTCTTTTTTATCTTTTTTTCAAAGGTAATTGTGTGCCTCGATCGTTTCCTTGTACTTATGCATGCAGTGAAAATTCAGTGATAGACGTTTGCTGTCTTGCTTTCTGGGATACTGCACCAGGAAGCAGGGTCGAGTCCCGGTCACACTGCTCTTTACCTATAGAGGGGAAATTACATTGAATATCCCCTCAATGTCATTTAAACTATCTAAATGTTTAAATGAGCTACTTAAATGAGCAACCCTGACTGAGTTCATTATTTTCGGGGCTACAAAGATTGCAAGAGTTGCAACTGAGAGCGAGGCACTGTGAGGAAGTAAGTAAAATGGGGGGAGTCTGTTTTGTGGGGTGTATGTGATATACCTCGGAGCTCGAAGACACTTTCCTCTGGGGATCCTTTTAAACAAATTCTCTCCACCTATTACAGAGTGTGACGACAGAGCCAACCCCTGAGCAGTATCACATGAAGCAAGACAGCAATCCTTATAATGTCAGTAGTTGTGCTTTTCCAATAGTATTGTTTGACCACAGTGTCAGGGGCGTAACACAGACCCACGCAGCCCTCGCGGTGCGGGGCGCCTCTAGCTCCAAAGGGCCCCCTCGGCACTGCACTGTGGCCGGAGAGCTCCTGATTGAGCCCGGAGGGTGGCCCCTCTAAGTACCGTGCAAGGAGGCCCCCTCACTTTTCGTTACGCCAGTGCACAGTGTACAAGCCTGGGCACGACAGTAGTATTTTCACTGCATGCATAAGGATAATATGTAATAACGCCGATGATAT
The DNA here is from genome assembly GCF_964263255.1 of Lissotriton vulgaris. Lineage (NCBI taxonomy): Eukaryota > Metazoa > Chordata > Amphibia > Caudata > Salamandridae > Lissotriton > Lissotriton vulgaris. Next base: position 728,947,040 of record NC_141685.1, read on the forward strand.
AACCAGCGATACAAAAATACAAGGAAATGATCGAGGCACAAACTTTCCTTTGAAAAAAGAGAGAAAAGAGCACTGCAAGAGGGGATTAGTTTACTTTGTGTACACAATAAGAGAAACGCGGATTACCTTAGTGGTAATTCTTTCCCTTCTTTAGGGATCAGAACGTTGAAGTGCCACTAGTAGTACCAGATGTTGTGAAATAGTTAAATGATCTAATAAGTTTGATTGGGGAAAAGGTTTTAAAAAATGTGGCTGTAAATCCCTCAGGGCTTGGCGCTTTGTTTTCTTTAAGAATGCCAATTGCTTCAGAAATCGTTTCCAAGGAGATTGGTTTGAATTGGGTCAATTGCGTCATTTTGTTTTCCTCTGTTAAGTGAGGTAGTTGCAGCAGATTCAGGTAGTTGGATCACTGTTCAGGGGTTATCTGCTTATTGTCAGAGCATAGGTCCTCATAGAATTGTGAAAAGGTTTCAATTATTTTCTGGAGATTAGTTTGGACTGTATTTGTGTTGTCCTTGATAACACTTATCTTTATTTGATTTTGTTTAGCCTTGAGATATGAGGCAAGCATTTTACCAGTTTTTTTGGACTCACAGAATTTAATGCCTTTGCATTTGTTAACCCAGACACCAGTTTTCTCTCTTAAAATGTTGTTGTATTCATATTTCATGTTTGTGAGGGGGAGATACTGTGCCTATCTAGTTTTTTTTAGGTGTATGGACTCCATTTGTTTGTTTTCTTCTTCAAGTTTTATTAAAAGAGCATTACTTGTTTTTATTAATTTTCACTTTCATGTTGATTAGGGTGCCTTTTAATTTTTTTTTGAGAATCCTAGAATGTTTGTATATGTATATCCAGTGTGGTGTTATCTAGGATATAGTGTGAAAAAATGTCTTTAATTGTCTTTGCATTTTCTGGGTTAGCAAGGATGTCTCTACTAAAGCACCATTTCTTGGTTTGGGGCTTGGGATTTGTGCCAGCAAAGAGCTCATTAATACGGGAGTGGTCCTATTAGACTTGTGGGAAGATATTTGTCTGCTCTATCACGTTTGTGTAGGTTCCAGAGATGAGCATATACTCTATTCTGGTTTAAGACTTAGGTGGGGTCGAAATAAGATGGAGTCTCAGGAGTCTGTGGCGCATATGTATAAAGACTTAACACCACCAGAACTACACTTTTTAAGACATTCTGGTGGTGTTAGGTCCATCGACTTTTTACAAGGCAGTGTTAAGTCACTTAACGTGGCTTAACACCACCTTGTAAATCAGGCCTTCTTTCACGCTACACCCACTGATTTTGACGCTGCCCGCTATTTACAAGGGTGTGGAAAATATGGGGCAGTGCCAAAATTAAGACCAAAAAACCCTCCTCTTAACATGGTGAAACGAGGAGAAATGTCTATTTATCCCTCGTTTTGCTGTTTTTCTGGGTGCTGCATTGTGCAGCACAGATAGAAACAACAAATCGCCATGAAGGACTATTTATTTGCAGGAAGGTGTGCCTTCCTTCACATAAACAATCATTAAAATCATTAAAGAATGACATTTGCAACCTCTATGTGTGCTGCATGATGCAGCACACAATGGAGTTACAAATCATCACTCTGGATTGTTTATGTGCAGGAAAGGTACCTTAATTAAAAAGATCTTTCCTTTCATACCCAATACTTTTTAGAAAACAGTAGTCACTTATTTGCTTATGTCTAGAATTGACTATGCGAATGGCCTCTATCTAAATGCCCACCAGCAGGTGTTAAATAAATTGCAGACACTACAGAATGCAGTGACTCGGACTCTATTAAAAATTCCTAGATTTAAATCTGTGGTAGGTTCCATCAAGAAGCTACACTGGCTTCCAGTGAGGCAGAGAGTGCTTTTAAAGGTTCTCTGCATTGCACAGTCAAGGTCCTAAATTCTTCAAGGAAAGCTTCATATGGTACTTACCTTCCGGATTAAGATTCGCCTCAGCAAAACTGATTTCCGAACCCAGATACAGGCGTGCCTCCGGGGGTGTAAGAGGCTTTTTGTGAGTGCCTCCTAAGCTTGGAACAAACAACCTCTTTCTATTAAATCAATGTCAAAAATGTTGGCTTTCAGGAAAGCATTAAAAACTTAGCTTTGAAGGTCCTGCTAACTTTCTCTTAAGGGTCAACTCTCATTGTGGTCCTTTCAGCCAATGCCAATATCCCTGTTGGGCAATTGAGCACTTAATAAAACCCCTTAACATAACATAACATAACATAACATTTACTGGGTGGTTTAAGCCTTTGCAATTCGAGGAGACAATGTTGAAACTATCTACAAGTGTAGGCCTAGTCATGCCAGTGGGAGAAATAATGTAGAGTTAGAGAACTAGGAATATTGAGATGAGATGTTTGACAAGATGTGTATCTCTTTGTCTGAAGCAGGTATGTATAATAACTCTGTGTACACAAGGTATGTATGGTAGAAGAGTACATTGTCTCTGAGCGTGAAAATGTATGAAGGAGCTAGCTATCCACTTGTGTGGAGCCTGGGGAATATGTACATCTGCAATTCCGTAACAGCCTTCTGAGCATGCAGGGTGTAGAGCGGGAATATCGACGGGAAAATATCGAGTTACCTTAATATCGCTGCAGAAATATCTACAAGAAGAAATATCGATGTTAAAAATATAGTTTGACCAGAATATCGACAGACAGGTAAGTAATATCGATAACAATAATATAGTTGTAATAAATATCGTTTACAAAAACATAGTTTACAAAAATATCGTTTTTTAAATAATAATAAGTAATTTAGTGTTTTTAATGAGTATTGTTTGTCAAATTAGTATATTTTATAGCATTTTATTAGTTAATAATGTATTTTATGTTGAATTTAGTGTTAATAGTTCCGTAGAGGGTTGTGGGTTTATAGGGGAATAGGGTGGGAAGTAATTTAAATATAATAAAATAATTGATTAATTAAAATGTTAATTTAATATAAATACTGTAATAAATATTGGTTAATTAATTTCAATTAGTTAATTGATAATTAATTATGGGAATTAAATATGTTAATTTTTTAATTAATTTTAGGTGTGTGTACTGGAATTTTTAAGTGAAAATGTAGTGAAGAAATTACATTTCAATTGAATACTTAATTAATTAATGATTCATTAATTATAATTAAATAATTTAAATTTTTAAACGAGTAAATAAATTTTAGTTTGTGTTGTGTTTATAAGTGTATATAGTGTGAAATCTGTCAAATAATTAATTATGTAAATATTTTGAAAATGCAATACTAATCAATAATTAATTAGTAAATATTAAATGTAATTGAATATTTAATTTCAGGTGTGTAGGTGTTTGTTAATAATAATATATTTAAATGTATATATTAAATAAGTTTATAATCTACATTAAATTTAATACTAAATTTGACAGATGGATTATTATTTTTTTTTAATTTCTGCGCTTTCCCTACTGTTGTACTCACTGGAGTGGGAATAGTAATTTTTACCCCTATGCTATCCAACGCTTTCCCTACTGTTGCACCCTCTGGAGTGGGAATAGTAATTTTTACCCCTACGCTATCCAACGTTTTCCCCACTGTTGCACCCGCTGGAGTGGGAATAGTAATTCTTACCCCTACGCTATCCAACGCTTTCCCTACTGTTGCACCCTTTGGAGTGGGAATAGTAATTTTTACCCCTAGGCTATCCAACGTTTTCCCTACAGTTGCACCCTTTGGAGTTAGAATAGTAATTTTTACCCCTACGCTATCCAACGCTTTCCCTACTGTTGCACCATTTGGAGTGGGAATAGTAATTTTTACCCCTATGCTATCCAACCCTTTCCCTACTGTTGCACCCTCTGGTGTGGGAATAGTAATTTTTACCCCTACGCTATCCAGCGCTTTCCCTACTGTTGCACCCTTTGGAGTGGGAATAGTAATTTTTACCCCTATGCTATCCAACGCTTTCTCTACTGTTGCACCCTCTGGAGTGGGAATAGTAATTTTTACCGCTACGCTATCCAACGCTTTCCCCACTGTTGCACCCTCTAGAGTGGGAATAGTAATTTTTACCCCTTTGCTATCAAATGTTTTAACTTATAATATTTTTTATATTTTAATTAAATGTATGTATTATTGTTGTTATATAATTTTATGTGTTAAATATATGTATATGTACACATTTATTAAGTTTATAATGAAAAAGTGTAGTTAATTTGTTATAAACAGGTAAAATATAAAAGTAATGTAATGTATTTTGTTAATAGTACTTATATTTTTTTATTATTTAATGTAATTTTAATTAATTTAAAAAGTCAATATTTTTTACATCTATATTTATTACATCGATATTTTTGAGTAGATATTTATGTACTTACCTATTACGGTATAGGGTGCCGATATTTTTGTAAACAATATTTCTACAACTATATTTTTGTCAACTATATTTTTGTAATCAATATTTAAACACCCTACCAGCATGCGGCATTGGTCAGAGAGAATAAGGGTAGTGGAAATCTGAGCAAAAGAATCAAAAGGATAGAAAAGATATAAAGGGAAAGAAAAAAGACCTCTTACCCTCCTGCTCCCCCATGCCTCCTCCCCATAATCACCGACATAGAGGGAGTGACAGAAAAGAGCGTCTGTCCCTCAGGAAAGGAGAAGGTAGCGTAGTACGAACTTAAATGAAACAAGTTTCATCTCAGCAGGATAATCAGCATACAATAACAACAACACTACTATAAAAATGTTGCTGTAACATCTGGAGAGATTTGCAGATACAATAGACATATGCAGTTTGTATGTGTTGTAAGAGCACATTTCCTTGGTGTGAGTAAAGAACAGTTACAGTTAATGGAAACCATCTGAAACAATATTTCTCTGCCATAAGAGGAAACAAAAAGAGTCACAGCAACTTAGTTAACATATTGATACAGTGCCCATACCTATGGGTGAGAGATTGGTCAAGGTGTTAGGTTATAACCCAAATAGCATAGCTAGTGTCTGCTTAACATATGGATAACGTCATTAAGATGGTCGCTCGAATATACGACCTAGTCAAAGGTGAGAGACAATCAAAATGTATGTACTTATCTAAGTTGTGAAGAGGTAGAGTCCACTGTATAAATTCAGGGTTGCAAGGATTTTCTTAGATATCGGTGGGATAGATTATGTTTTCATTTAGCTCAAGGTAGAGCAGGAGATTTCGATCTCGTGGTTTGTGATTTCATCCAGGAAGGTCTTTGGGATTCTCAAAAGTATGGAACTTGCCTTTCACCATTACTTTGAATCTAGCTGGACCTACAAAGGAAAATTGAAAACTCAGGGTTCTTAGTGAGTTTTAGAGTGCCAAGAATCCCTTTCCGATGACAACAGTGGTTTTGGAGTAGTCTTGTGATACACAGACTTTGTGGCTATTTCAGTAGTTGTGGTTGTTTGTGCGCTTATAGGCCAATATTGCACCAGTGTGTTGAAATCAGAGTGGATTACAAACTATCGGCTTAGCTGAATTTCTTTTCAGTGGCTTAAATGTTGGAATCTGTGGACTCTCTCCAGTTCTAGTTACTTGGTAAATTTCTGACCAGTAGCATGCACAAGTCAGTTCTCAAGGAATAATATGCAGGTGTCTAAAGATTCCTCAGTGCCTTCAAAGGCACTTAGGTGTCCTCTTCTGTTTCAGTCTTCCAATTCAGCCATGTGTCTTTCACTGGCTTTCTGTAATATTTGTAGTGCTTGTAGATCCTTGCTTGCTTTGGTGGTCATATTCCCACAGTGCTGATTCGATGTTCTACTGCTGCTATTTTGTTGCTGATTGCATTGATGTCAGCCCTTATCGCAGTCATCTCTAGTTGCATTGAATCCATGTTTTGTTTGGTAGGCTTTGACGGGTCATGGACATCTGCCAGTTTTTTCAATAGCATATCCATTGTGCTGTTGATGTCAGCTTTATTTTTGTTAGAAATGTTTGTTAGAAGTGACATGTAATGTAATGTAATAGGATGCCATTATGCAATCATCGGCATTTGGGAACAAGTATGAATGTCAGGAGGTGTTCTGGCTCTAGTAAGGGTGGCTTGGCTTTTGAGCACTTGAAGTGGGATTTAGATTCTTTGTCTGTCATCTTGGGGGACCCAGATGAGGGTTTTAATTATGTCTGCCATTGTGTCAAATATTGATATGACCTATGTATTCAACTGGCCTGTGGTGCTGAGCTTTTTTGGGCCGAAGGGCGATGTTGCTTCTTGCGTCTGCTTATGTGCAGAGAGTGGCCTGGAGAGATAGGTAGCAGTGTGTTGAAAATAGCAATGGAGCTCTATTGGTGGAGTATTGTTTATATCACAAAAATTCAGGTCCCTGGTGGGGGTCTCGAAAAGGGTAGAGAGGTCCTCACTAAAGAGGTGAGAATGGATATATCCTCCCTATGTATAAATGGTTTAACAAATAGATATCCCTCCTGGAACCAAAGAGGTCCCAAGTAATAAGAAAGAGATGGAGAAGAAACAACAAATGATAAATGATGAAGGAGGGGGTGTTTTAAGTGAAGTGAAACATCTGACAAAGTCTATACCTTGCTGATTGAAAATCGCCCATGGTTGTAGGGTGGAAAGGGAGGGACACCCTTTTGCTATTCTATCCCTCACTCACTCTAATAGTGACATGCTTTATCATCGGGCCAGGGTGTACTCAACAGTGTTTTCTTGGAGCACTTATAAAGATATTTTGTATGGGGGTGTAACGTTAAGATAAAATTCTTCTCCCGTTCCTAAAGTATCCTTTATTAGTGAAGAGGGAGGTAAGGTTAAAAATTGAATATGGTAGGTTGGGAGGATACGATGGTCCTATGACCCTAACTGAACACCAACAAGTTTCAGCTCTTCCTAATGGCCTATTTAATGGTACTGGGCTTTCGTCAGGCAGGGATGCGAAGAGGTCACTTCCCCCAAAGATGTGAATGCAAAGTGGTCATGCAATTAACATGTATCACACTAGTAAATATATTATTAAAGGGACAAGTCTAATACCTGCCACCATTCTTTTCGAGGAAGTACCTGTAAAAGAAAAAGGAAAAGAAATTACCATACACATCAATAACATTTTGTGACTTATGTGTAGTCAAGGAATACATTTTGCTTCTTAGTGTCATACATAGATGAAGAGTGTTACCCGTTTTTGTAGATTTCTAAAGTAAAAATGGTGTTGTGGTTTAGGCCGTCACAACAAATATGACAGGGAGTCAGCTCTCACCGGGGGCTTGGAGGGGTAGGCCTTGTAGTCACACTCTGAGAAGTAAAGAAAAAACAGAGAAGACAGGCCATCATCATTTGTGAAAGTAATTGATTTAGGAGGCTGCGGTAGGTAGTCTCCATGAGTTATAGTTGTTTGCCAGGCGTCTGATTCTGATAAGAGAACATCACTTACTGCATCAAAGGTCTATCCCCGTAGAAGACCTACTGTGCTCTGCTCCCCTGCTTGTCTGGAGAGGAAATGAGGCGCAGTTGTTGAAATACCTCACTTGCGAGCGCAAGCCGGTTTCCTGCGTGCGGGCATCCCGCTTCCATCATTCCCCGAAGTCACCCTGTGATTGGACGGGTGGAAGGGGCTCTGTTTTGCATGGGGCACTACCTGATCGGGAGAATGTCAGCTTCAGGAAATGTCCGTTTCCTGGTTGCTACTGTATCGGACGGGAGGAGCTCCCACTCTGTGTCAGAGGGAAATGCGAGAAAAATTTACTGCAAAGTCAGACTGCCAGAGCAATAATGTTTTGGCTGTCTATTCAAAAAACAAATTGTTTCGAAGAGGCTGATGTGTAAAAATAATAATGAGCATAAGAATGATAATTAATGGACTCTATTAAAAAGGTGTGATTGAAGTCAAATGGTGCGTGTTAGACGGACCGGGAGGGTCGGCCGAGATTACGGGGAGAGGTCTCCAGGGAGAGCCGTCTCCAACGACTGTACAGACAAGTAACTCCCCCCCCACAGACGGACACCACACAAGGATGAAGGTTAACGAGACTTTATATGCAATTCTTCGGTTACGATGGTACGATACAAGGAGGTCTGGACTCAGGGGTCCCCTCGGTTCTGATCTCTGGCTGAGGAAAAGGGTAGCGGGACAGTCTTAGTTACCAATGGATACAAAATAGCTCTCAATCCTCGAGCTCGGCGTGGTGGATGATCGGGCCGTGGAGGAGCCAAGCAGGTCCCGAGATGGATGAAGAAAGGACGACGGTCCGCGGCGGAGCCTGCAGGTCCCGGTGACGACGAAGATGAAGGTTACGACGGCTGTGGCAGCGCCAACAGGCAGGATGATGGTGCACAGGACAGAGCTACGGCAGCGCCAGTAGTACGTCCAGGATGAGTTCCTCTTTACGTCTCTCGACTCCAAGATACAACTGCCTTCCTGTTCTGGAGCTGCCCCAGTTATAGGGCTGGTGTGCTTTGATGTCCGGACCCTCGCACTTGGAGGTCGGGAGGTCCGGGATGAGGGAGTCCAGACACCCAGCAGGGGGGTGGAGCCAGCGCCCGGGGAGGCGATGGGCGAGCGGCACTTGGTGGGGGAGAGCCATCGACACCTCCTTCTCCCATTGACTTGCCAAGTAGCCCGCTCACCTCCTGGGTGGATGGCGGTGCCGGGATGTCTGAGGCCTGGCCAGGCCCAGGGTTGAGGTCGGCCGGGGGCCAGCCGGCCACGTGGTGAAGTGTCCAAGATGGCGGCCCGGGCTGGGCGCGTGGGCCGGCAGTGGATCGGGCCCACGAGGTCGTCATGCTCGAGGATAGGGGTCCCGGAGGGGACGGAGGGCGTGCAAGGGTGGTGCGTGGTGCTGGTGTGACCGGGCTTGGGCCTGGTCGAGCCGGGGGAGAGCGGCCCTTCATGTGGCCTGTCCAACATGCGTCCCCCCCAGCTGAAGGCGGGGAGAGTCACCCATCCTCTTGGGGACTCTCTTCGTCGAGGCGGAAAAACCGGGACAGGCCATCCGCATTGGCGTGGTCGGACCCAGGCCGGTGTTCGACGGTGAAGTCCATACCCTGCAAGGATATGGACCAGCGTAACAACTTAGGGTTTTCCCCCCGCAGGTGCATCAGCCACTGCAGGGGTCGGTGGTCGGTCTGCACCCGAAAGTGGGTGCCGAAAAGGTAGGGCCGGAGCTTCTTGAGGGCCCATACCACAGCGAAGGCTTCCCTCTCTATGGTGCTCCAGCGTTGCTCCCGTGGTAGGAGTCTCCGGCTGATGAAGGCCACCGGTTGATCAAGGCCTTCAGTGTTCACCTGAGACAGGACTGCCCCAATGCCCTGGTCGGAGGCGTCCGTCTGGACGACGAACTCCCGGCTGTAGTCTGGGGCCTGGAGCACAGGAGCGGAACACATGGCGGCCTTCAACTGTTCGAATGCCGCTTGACACTCGGAGGTCCAGTTCACCTTCTTGGGCTGATTTTTTGACGTAAGCTCGGTGAGAGGCCCCACTATGGTACCATAGTCTTTCACGAACCTTCGGTAGTAGCCCGTGAGGCCCAGGAAGGCTCGCACCTCGGTTTGGGTGATAGGGGGCTGCCAGTTCTGGATGGCGGCAATTTTCAGCTGTAGAGGGGCCACTAGGCCGCTTCCCACCTGGTGTCCGAGGTAGGTCACGGACCCTTGTCCAATTTGGCACTTGCTGGCCTTGATCGTAAGGCCAGCTCGCTGAAGGGCTTGCAGCACTGCTCGGAGGTGGTGGAGGTGCTCGGTCCAATGGTGGCTGTACACAGCGATGTCGTCCAGGTAGGCGGCGCTGAACTCTTCAAGCCCCGCCAGGACCTGATTGACGAGCCGTTGGAAAGTCGCTGGGGCATTTTTCATACCGAAGGGCATGACCGTAAAATGATAGTGGCCATCGGGGGTGGAGAAGGCAGAACGTTCTTGGGCTCGGGGTGTGAGGCCGATCTGCCAATAACCTGCTGTCAGGTCGAAGATGCTGAGGTAGCGGGCAGCTCCCATTCGGTCGACCAGTTCATCTGCCCGGGGGATGGGATGTGCGTCCGTTCTGGTGACTTCATTCAGGCCCCGGTAGTCGACGCAGAACCGGAGTTCTGGCGTGGTTCCGGGGGCGGCGGCTTTGGGGACCAGTACGACTGGGCTGGCCCATGGACTGTCTGAGGGCTCGATGACCCCGAGCGTGAGCATCTTAGCTACTTCTGCCTGGATGCAGGCCCGTACCCGATCAGGCACGCGGTAGGCCCGGTGGCGGATAGGAGGGCTGTCTCCGGTGTCCACATCGTGCACACACCAGGAAGTGACACCTGGGGTGAGGGAGAACAGACTGGCGAACTGGGACAGGAGGGCTTGGCACTCTTGGCGTTGTTCTCTGGTGAGGGTCTCCGAGAGTCGGACCCCATCCACGGAACCGTCTTGCTCTTGGGTCCGCAGGAGGTCAGGGAGAGGCTCGGAGTCGTCTTCAACCCCATTGTCTGTGGCCATCAGTAGGCTGAGTTCTGTTCGTGCAAAGTGGGGCTTCAGTCGGTTGGTGTGGAGGACTCGGAGTGGATTTCGGGAGGACTCCATATCGATCAGATAGGTGGCAGGCCCCTTGCGCTCGATCACTTTGAAGGGTCCCGTCCATTTGTCTTGGAGAGCGCACGGCTCCGTGGGGGACATTACCCATACCTGTTGCCCCGGCTCGAATTCAATGGATGAGGCGTTCTGGTCATACCATTTCTTCATGTCCTCTTGACTGGCCTCTAGGTTGGTTTTTGCTAGGTCTCTGAACCGCCGGGACTGGTTGCGGAGGGTGAGGAGGTACCGGAAGACATCTGGAGGATTCTTGGCCGGAGGCATCTCCCAGCCTTCTTTGATCAGGCTGAGCGGCCCCCGCACTGGGTGCCCATATAGCAGTTCGAATGGGCTGAAGCCTAGGGACTTCTGTGGGACCTCCCGGTAGGCGAAGAGGAGGCACGGCAGCAGCACGTCCCACTGGCGACGGAGGGGCTCTTCCAATCCCCCGATCATCCCTTTTAGCGTGCGATTGAACCGCTCAACAAGTCCGTTTCCTTGGGGGTGATAGGGGGTCGTGAAGCGATAGGTGACCCCACACTGTTGCCAGAGGGACTTCATGTATTTAGAGATAAAGTTCGTGCCTCTGTCGCTGACGACTTCTCGGGGGAACCCCACCCGGGAGAAGATCCCCATCAGGGCCCGGCCGACCACTGGGGCTGTCACGGTCCGGAGAGGAATAGCCTCAGGGTAGCGGGTGGCGTGGTCTACCAGTACCAGGATGAAGCGATGGCCTTGTCTTGTACGCGGGTCCAGGGGCCCCACAATGTCTATCCCGACCCTCTCAAATGGGGTCGTGACTACTGGAAAGGGTTGCAGGGGGGCCTTTAGTTTGCGGCCGCTCTTTCCACTAGCTTGGCACGTGGGGCAAGATCGGCAATGCTGGTGCACATCGTTTCTCATTTTGGGCCAGAAGAAGTGGGTTACTAGGCGGCTGTAAGTTTTATCCTGTCCCAGGTGCCCTGCCAGGGGGACATCGTGGGCCAGATTCAGCAGGAAGTCTCTAAAGCGGAGGGGTACTACTAGTACTCGGTTGGCCCCCAGCTCGGCGATTCGTTGCTCGCTGTACAACAGATCATTGTCCCAGTAGACCCAATGCGTTCCGGAGGTATCCCCTGCGCTCTGGGCGAGCGCTTGTTGTCGGAGTCCCTCGAGGGAGGGACAGGTCTTCTGTTCCTGACGAAATTGTTCTTGCGTGGGTCCCCCTTCTTGAGCCCACTGGTCAAGGTTAGCGAGGTCGGAAGGTTGAGCAAGTTCGAGGGGGGTGTCGTGGTCGGAGGTCTCGGCTGGGGCGACCGGAGGCGGTGGCGCCGGCCATTCTGGTTCTTCCGGGTGATGGTTGGCACGGGCGGCCATGGACCGGGTGGTGACGCACGCCCAGTCCGGGACGCCCAACATCCCCAAGTGTTCTTTTCGCTCCACGGCTGCCCACGGGGAGCTTTCCAGGTCATTTCCGAGGAGGCAGTCCACAGGGGCGTCGTCTCGGACCGTCACTTTCAACATGCCGGAGACCCCTCCCCACTCAAAGGGGACGCAGGCCATCCGACACAGGCTTTCCGAGTTGTCGGCTGATCGTACAGGGCAGAGAATGTTCGGTAGATATTGTTCTGGGGTCACCAGATGACAGCGGACGGCTGTCACACTGGCCCCGGTGTCTCGAAGGGCTTCGGCCCGTTGTCCATTGATGCTCACCCATTGGCTGTACTTCTGGGTATTAGCGGGCAGGGGGACCCGCGGGACCATGTCTCTTCCCCCTAAGCACGCGAGAGTCATGGCGGCTGGCTCCCATTCTTGATACTCTTGCTCGTCTGGTTCTTGTTCCTCTGAGATCTGTTCTTCCCCTAGTGCTGCGGCGGCCACATGGCGGGGTTTTGGACTCTGGTACTGCGGGCAGCTTGGATCGTTGGCATAGTGGCCGACTCGCTGGCATCGGTGACAGGTAACATTGGCTCTGTACCCCGGTCGCGCTGGGGTGCTGCCCCGGTTGGCCGGGGGGGTGGTGCCGGTAGCGGGGGTGACCGGGGCGTTGTCTCTTCCTCGTCCTTGGCCTCCTCCTCCTCCTCGGGGTCGGTGGTGCCCATTGTTGTTCCGGTTCTGCTCATAGGACCCATTCCGACCCACTCTGGTGATCTCCCACCGGTCAGCTTCGGCTGCGAGCTGCCGGGGATCTGTTAACTTGCTGTCGAGGAGGTGTTGGCGTAGTTCAATGAAGCAATTGTTGGACAGATGCTCCCATACCATCAGATTGAACAGCTGCTCGTAGGTCGTGACGTTGTTCCCTCTGATCCAGCCTTCGAAGGCTCGGCTAAAGTACGTTACATAGTCCACCCAAGTTGTACCCGGGATGCGTGTGCAGTCTCGGAACCTCTGACGGTACATCTCGGGCGTGAGACCATAGCGGGTGAGGAGGGCCGCTTTCATATGGTCGTAGGAGGTCATCTGGTGGTCTGGGAGCTGTAACAGGGTATCGCGACCCTCATTGAGGAATTTGCCCCATAGGCCGGCTCCCCAATCGTTTCTATCGATCCGGTGTGCAGTCATCGCGATTTCATAGGCCTTAAACCATTGTTGGATGTCGTCTTCTCGAAAATATTCTCGGACAACATCCTTGGGGATGTGTACTTTTTTCTCCGTGGTGCCTGGGGTGTGTGGTCTGTCAGGCACCCCTAACTCCTTATTCTGCTTGCGCAGGTTGATCTCGGCTAGGTTCCGTTCGTGCTCGTATGCTAGTTTCTTTTCCTCGAGCTCCCTTTGTCTTTGTTTCTCCTCTCTCTCTTCTCGTAGACGCAGGTGCTCTAAGGTTATTTTTTGTTCGGCCAACTTGAGTTCTACGTCCATCTTGAGTCGGGCCATTTCTAATTCGTGTAGTCGGGTTTTTTCTCTTTCTTGGATCTCGTCTTGTGAGAGACTGGTTCTTTGCCCCTCCGGGGCCGTGTTGGTCTTTCTCGCGGTGTTTTGCTCAGGGGCTTCAACATCCCCGGTCTCTGCCCAAGATTCTAGAGCATGCTTAAAATCGTCTTTGGTGCTTAGTCCGGTGGTAGCGATACCTAGTTCGATGCAGAACTGCTTTAGTTCACGATGGCTGTACTCCTCTAGTTTTTCCATTTGGAACTTCTCAGTTGATCCGCTCTCTTTAGCTGTCATTGTGGTTCGTTGTGGGGTGAGCTACTCTCTGTACGTTATGCGGTGATTCGGATCGCGCCGCTGGCCACCAATGTTAGACGGACCGGGAGGGTCGGCCGAGATTACGGGGAGAGGTCTCCAGGGAGAGCCGTCTCCAACGACTGTACAGACAAGTAACTCCCCCCCCCACAGACGGACACCACACAAGGATGAAGGTTAACGAGACTTTATATGCAATTCTTCGGTTACGATGGTACGATACAAGGAGGTCTGGACTCAGGGGTCCCCTCGGTTCTGATCTCTGGCTGAGGAAAAGGGTAGCGGGACAGTCTTAGTTACCAATGGATACAAAATAGCTCTCAATCCTCGAGCTCGGCGTGGTGGATGATCGGGCCGTGGAGGAGCCAAGCAGGTCCCGAGATGGATGAAGAAAGGACGACGGTCCGCGGCGGAGCCTGCAGGTCCCGGTGACGACGAAGATGAAGGTTACGACGGCTGTGGCAGCGCCAACAGGCAGGATGATGGTGCACAGGACAGAGCTACGGCAGCGCCAGTAGTCCGTCCAGGATGAGTTCCTCTTTACGTCTCTCGACTCCAAGATACAACTGCCTTCCTGTTCTGGAGCTGCCCCAGTTATAGGGCTGGTGTGCTTTGATGTCCGGACCCTCGCACTTGGAGGTCGGGAGGTCCGGGATGAGGGAGTCCAGACACCCAGCAGGGGGGTGGAGCCAGCGCCCGGGGAGGCGATGGGCGAGCGGCACTTGGTGGGGGAGAGCCATCGACACCTCCTTCTCCCATTGACTTGCCAAGTAGCCCGCTCACCTCCTGGGTGGATGGCGGTGCCGGGATGTCTGAGGCCTGGCCAGGCCCAGGGTTGAGGTCGGCCGGGGGCCAGCCGGCCACGTGGTGAAGTGTCCAAGATGGCGGCCCGGGCTGGGCGCGTGGGCCGGCAGTGGATCGGGCCCACGAGGTCGTCATGCTCGAGGATAGGGGTCCCGGAGGGGACGGAGGGCGTGCAAGGGTGGTGCGTGGTGCTGGTGTGACCGGGCTTGGGCCTGGTCGAGCCGGGGGAGAGCGGCCCTTCATGTGGCCTGTCCAACAGTGCGGGGGGAGATAAAGCAGCCCTAGTTCCTTGGGTGGTTCTTTCGCGTCATAAGACATAGCTTGACACCCGCGTTGGTTGAATAAGATGCCACATGGTGAGTTAACTGTGGGGAGCTATTTAAGAAACTTAGAAGTGACATGTAATGTAATAGTATGTCACTATGTGATCAATAACATTTGGGAACTAGTGTAAATGTCAGGAGGTGTTCTCATTGTAGGAATGTGTATGTAGATATAGAGATATAAATATATCACTAGCTGAGAAAGAAGGACCAGAACATTATCTGTTTCGTTGTTTAGCTGGTTTCACGGATGTCATCATTAAGACCTATTTTATATGTCTGTAATTGGTACAACCATCTTTTTTCTTTAAATAGGAGCATTTTTTGGACTCTGTTATGTGTGTTTGTTTTCTCCATGATCGTACGTTTCAAGTTGTTCTCATTGTGATTGGATTCCAAGTAGGTTGTGAGTTTGGTCATAATATTTTTACAGCGGACAGTGCTTCTGTGTTCGCAGATCCTAGTTTTTATTTTTCTGGTGGTAATGCCTATGTATTTGAGATCACATGGGCAGGTGGTCATGTATGTGACATTTATCATGTTGCAATTTGTGTGGGTTCTTTGTTCCCATGGGGTCCTGAGTCCTAGATCGATGCTGGTAATATGTGTTGAAAAGGGGCACACAGTGCAGCTACGTCACGGGAAAGGGCCCATTACCAGGAGAAGGTCCCAGATATTAGCTTGTTTATTCCCTGTTGTACTGGTTGGATTACTTGGTACCAGTCTATCTCATATGCTGGTGTTTCTTTTAAAAGAAAATAGGGGCTTCTCAAACGCTAGCTTGTTGGATGTGAGTAACCGCCAATGTTTGTTGATAGTTTTCTTGATTAGGTTGTATGTTGTAACACATATGAGTTTCTGGGGTTCATATTTGTTAGTTTTGTCAAGGAGACTCTCTCTGGGGATGTTGCGTACTCTTTTCTTGGCTTTGTTCACTATTTGTGTAGGATACATCCGGTCTTGGAGTGTCTTGGTTCATTTATCTGCCTATTTTTTATAGTCTTCTATTTTTGAGCAGTTACGCTTGATGTGCATGAATTGTCCTACTGGTACATTTTCTCTGAGAGCTCTAGGGTGTGCACTCTCAAAGTGAAGGAGACTGTTGCGGTCAGTGTATTTTGTGTAAAGTGAAGTACCAAGTCTTCCAAGTAGGAGCCCCTCCCAAAAAATACAGTAGCTACTAGGAAACTGACATTTCCTGAATCCGATGTGCGCCGATTAGATGGTGCCCCACTCAATGCCGAGCCCCCTCCACCCATCCAATCACAGCGCGACCCAGGGGAATGACAGAAGCGGGGCACCTGAGTCTCGCACTCATGAGTGAGGTATTGCAACAATGGCACATCATTTCTTCTCCAGACAAGCAGGGTAGCAGAGCACATTAGGTCTCCTAAGGGCATAGACATTTGATGCAGTAAGTGATGCTCCCTTATCAGAATCAGATGCCTGGCAAACTACTATAACTCATGGAGACTATCTCCTGCAGCATTCTCAATCGATTACTTTAGCAAATGATGCTGGCTTGTCTTCTCTGTATTTTCTTTACTCCTCAGAGTGTGACTACAAAGCCTCCCCTTTTAAGCCCCCCGTTGGTAGCTGACGCCCTATCATATTCGGGGTGAGTGCCTAAACGACACCACCCTTTTTACTTTAGACATCTACAAAAATGGGTAACACTGTGCATGTATGTATAACACTGAGAAGCAAAATGTATTGTGCATGGCACAAATGAAATTAAACTTGCTTGCACGTTCTGCCCACAAAATATATGGTTGATTGACAATTCCGTGGATGTGTATCACTGGTATTATCTCAATTTTGTGAACACCAGGCTGATCACTTTCTGGTGCTCCCTACATGGTACCAGTCACTCTCACGGTATGTTACCTAGGGGGCCAACAACAGTGAAGCTTCATTGTAACAAGCAGCTTCTGGCTTGATTACACATAAGTCAAAAAATGTTATTGATATATATGTTTGTTTCTTTTTCAACAGTGGCAGGTATTAGACTTGTCCCTTTAATATTACATTTACTAATGTGATACATGTTAATTGCATGACCACTTCGCATTCACATCTTTGGGGAATGACCTCTTCGCATCCCACCCTGACGAAAGCCTGTGCCTTTAAATATGTCATTAGCAAGGGCTGAAACATGTCGGTGTTCAGTTAGGGTCATAGGACTACCATATCCTCCCACCCTGCCATAGAAAGTTTTTAACCTTCCCTCCCTTTTCACTAATAAAGGCTACTTTAGGAGCGGGAGAGGAATCTTATCTTAACGTTATGCCCCCACACAAAATATCTTTATAAGTGCTCCCTGAAACACGGTTGAGCCCACCCTGACCTTTAGGAGTAGGGTGTGCCCGATGATGAAGCATGTCTCTATTAGAGTGAGTGAGGGCTACAATAACAAAAGGGTCTCCCTCCCTTCTTACCGTTCAACCAAGGGGATTATTTAGTCAGCAAGGTATAGACTTTGTCAGGTGTTTTTCTTCACTTAAAACGCACCCTCCTTCATCATTTATCATGTGTTGTTTCTTCTCCTTCTCTTTCTTGTTTCTATGGACCTGTTTGGTTCCAAGAGATATATTCATTCGTTAAAGCGGAGTATTATTTATGACAGGATGTACCGAAGTCTTAGGTCTCTCTGTTCACCCCTACTGGGGGAAGCCACACAGTCAGCACTCTGGTTCAAGTGAACTGGTTAAAATAAACTTTATAGCTGCAAAATCCTTGTAGTGTCTTGTGCGCGGATATTGTTCTAGTTGTGGGTTCTGCTTGTATTTTTAGGCTGTGCCCCCCATGTGTTCCCCTTACCTCCAGAGCTTGCCACGTCATAGATTATTCCAGACCAGGACTCATATTGATGATGTAGGTGAACAGAAGGCTCAATAGAAAGCTCGAACATACATCAGGGTCATCCAGTAGGCATAATCAGGTAATGTTAGTCTGGCATTCTTTAAAAGTTGTAAGGCTTTTGAAGCTTAGATGCCTCAGGAGAAGCATTTTTTTCACAACAGGTTTTATTGATTGATTAGGCAAGGGATAATTACAGTTTTCCACAATCAGGAAGGTACTGTCAAGTAGCAAGGCACATTTCAATATTCTTACAACCCATTCAATTGGAGGAAACCCCCCCCCTTCCCCCCCCCAGCCACCCCGACTACCCAGTGTCCCAACTACCCACCCCTTATCCCACCCTAACCCAATGCACGTGATCACAACAGCTCCATCAATTGATCATATTACAGTAAGCGCAATGTTGTTTCAGCCGCCATGTTAGGGTAAGGCAAAGCACTGGTATTGAGTTATTGGCAGCGTTAAAAGTCAAACAATGCTGTTTTAGACAAAATGGTACCTGCAGTTGGGTTTGTAGAATGCAGGCGCTCATGTGCATAATCAATTGCTTGTGTTGAGCTTCTTTCTGAATTCAGATCTGTCATGCAGGCCACCATTCTGAGGACTTGTGTAATGTGGCAGTGAGGAACGTTTAAAAAAAAAACCTCCTTGTGGGTGTGCCTGTCAGCCGTCAAACTCCGGAAGATATGCCTGCTTGCCTTCCCGCATCGGGATCCGTTATTTACTCTGGTGTAGCTGATCTTGGAAAAGCCCAGATTCATAAGTTAAACTCCGCGCTGAGAGGAGAGACAGAACTAGGTGGCCATGAGCTCCTCCGTCCAAGCCGCACCGACTAGATAGGATTGTCTGCTGCTCATGTGAACATTATTATGAACAATCACACTTGCCTCTCTGACCCTGTCGACCGTGGGAAGAGTCAGAAATTACTTCATTCAGTGTAGACAAAGGACTTTCTCCACTTTTTCTCATGGGGTTGTGGAGAAAATGTTCATATGGAATTGTTCTTCTTTGGGGCAATGTTCAAAAATATTATTTTACATTGCCAGAAGCATGCCTATAAATCTGGGACTGCTCAGCTTAGTCCATGGGAAGTGTCTAAAATGGTGAATTACTTAGATAAAAACATGGAACTTGGCAGAGGTATTGTTTATACCTATATTGTACTGTTAAGCGCTGCGGGCATGGTTTCCAAATAACAGGCACCACAATGTTTGCTAAATGCCTACTGAAATTGCCATCTTCCATAACTCCTGAACTGATCAATTAATTTCACTTGTCTTTTTAATTAGTTAAGCTACAAAAATACAATATTTTCCATATGAGCCACTGCTATATTTCGAACTCCTGCTAAAGTACCAATATAAGAAAATCACTTCCTTGCTAGGGTCCAATTTTGTGAATGAAGAAAATATCGCAAACGGACCATGATTTGTGGCTTAGTTATCCCAATGCAAGTTGCAGCTCTTGAACAAAAGAATAGTGGTATGATTGAAGGGATATTGATCCATTGTGGCATCTTCATAACTGCTTTTTCAAGTTGTCATGTTGGGATATTGGGTAACGTTTTAAATAAGCCATTTTCCTGCCTCAGTTGGCTGCCACTGCACAAAAGTTTATAAGTATTTAACTGAATTTGCATTAGATAAGTAGAAAGAATGGTTATGTTTTGTTAAAGGTTTAGCAAGACTCCAAGGCCCTGATTCTGAGTTTGTTGGAACCAAGGTGCTTAAAATTGCAACTGATAAGTAACAATACTTGGAGTATATAATTTATTGGGTGCAATAAATAGCACCTTTTACAAGTTTCTGGGAATAAAACTCAAATGTGGGTACTTACTGCAACCAAATCCATACATCAGGTTTGACTTGTCAAACTTTAATTAAGGGTATCATGTTTAATGTAGCTGGTAATTACTGAATGCAGTAAATACCACCCAACTCGTAATTCCAACCTCGGCTCAATCAGGGGTTTAAGCAGATGTTAGAAAATCATGATCCACTTGAAACATAGCTAGAACTGGGGTGGAGGTCCGCCCCAGGCGGCACTCTTTTTGATGGCGGCTGAGGTGAGCGAATATTCTGTTGACTACTACTTCTATCGCCCGTAGGCGTGCTTTTGTGTGCTGGGCATCGCGCAGCCTTCGGACTTCTTTTCCAGCAACACTCTTCAGCAGCAGTGGCAGTGACTCCTCCACAGGACTGGTCCCCAAGCTATTTCCGCTCTTGAAAGGGTCCCAGGGAAGCAGTAACTGCCACTGAGGCGCTAGCTTGTAGGAAGCCGAGAAGGGCGGAAGAGAAGGAGCTGTCAGAGGAGCGAAGGCACCGGTGCTCTGCTGGACAGGAAGGCGGCTGCTGGGCAGAGGGAGTCCAGCTGCAGGATAGACATCCTTCTGCCCCTGCCCAGGGAGCGACCTGCCGTGGATACATCCCTGAGGGCAGCGACGCTATACAGGGTGGAAGCGGGTGTCAATTTATTTTATTTGATTTATTTTAGGAGTTTTATACAGCGCTAGCTGGACCCAAGGGTATCATAGCACTTCACAGCATGTACAGTTATGTGCAAGTATACAATACAAATATTATGATAGGACATGCAGGTTCGAGCCGGATATAGATCAGTCCCAGGAGCGACGAGCAAGGAGCGGGTAAGGTGTCGATCATTCAAGATGAGCGTCCAATAGGATTCTTTGTTCAAATAGGATGGGAGACCAAGAGGATTTCTGGATCCGAGTCAGTGTCTACAGTCATGAGATTACAGTAAGATGGAGGGCCGTCTAAGGTGCTTCCTTGGCTCTTATCATTTCGCTCGAGAGCAGTCTGGGAAGAGGACTTTAGGCAGATTCATGACTTTGGGGAATGAAGGCATTTTTCTGATGGGGGGGTGGAGTTCCAGTATTTTTGGGGCATTTCCAGGTAAAGATTTAGCTGCAGTTTTTTTGCTTATGAGTTTTCAGTGGGATGAGTAGTAGGTAGTTGGAGCTCCTGAGGTTCCTGGACTGGCCCGCCATTTTGAGTTTGGAGGCTTGCCTGTGTGCAGGGCTTTATGCGTGAGGCAGGCTGTTCTAAAGTTGGCCCGCAATTCAATTGGGAGCCATTTAATTTCCATGAGTGCAGGAGAGATGTTGTTGAATTTCTTAGTTCCTGTGACCATTCTTGCTGCAGCATTGAAGGTTGTTTTCAAGGGGGCTAAGTGAGATTTTGCTGTCCCGGTCAGGGCTGCAATTCCATTTAAGCATGGGCGAATTTTGCGAATCTCGCGTTCGCGAATTTTGCGGATTTGCGAACTCGCAATTCGCAAAATCCGCGAATTCTCGTGAATTTGCGGATTTTTTTTTTGTGTTTGCGCGGGTTTCTGCCAGTTCGCGAGGGTTTTGTACAATGTCGCAAATTGCGAACTTACCTGTCGGGTCGCAAGTTTCGCGAACTTGTTGTTTCTACGTGTCCAGCCTGTTTGGGACACTCTTCTTCATCACTGCCACTCTCTGTCACCACTGCCACTCTCTGACTACTCATGCCACCCTCTGGCCCACCCATGCCACCCTCTGTTTCATCACAGCACCCTCTGGTTGTCCAGTCAGTGTACATTATTGTGGCAACGCAGCACACCTTCCCTGCCTCAAGTGACCTGAATTAATTTGGGGCTGATTAATGTGTCACAGAACATTTTTTTAGCTGGCACCTGCTTCCTTAGTGCTTCCTGATTAGTGATCTTTTGCACTTGCTAAGTGCTTTCATTGTTGCAAAATTAGTTACAACACCTGCCCTGCCCCAACTGACAATAATGAATTAGGGGCTGATTAATGGATTTGAACCTCCAGCCTGGCTCCTGCTTGTCTCCCTTAGCTGTAATTCAGGACCTTTGTGGCATATGTGTAACTATTCTGAGGTTCAGAGCAGGGTCACATAATAGTTGCAACTGGCAACTGAACTCTGGAGGGGCCCCTCAGGAAGCACTACAGGAAATGGCTACTAATGATGAGCCTGAACTTTTGAACCTGGTAAGTAGTTTCAGTTTTGCTAAGATCGTATTTCTGCAATTTTGCGCTTATTCGCGGGGCGCGAAGTTGTACTGGGAAGCCGCGAACTCACGCGAACAGTGCGAGCAGTGCGAGCAAAATCCGCTGCTCGCGGATTTGCGGATTTTGCGGGAGATTCGCGAATCTCGCGGATTGCGAATTTACCGAAAATCCGCAAAATCCGCGAGCGAAATGGATTTTCCGCCCATGCTTAATTCCATTCCATAGTCAATTCTGGAGAGCACCAGTTTGAGTGGATTGTTGAAGATCCTTAGGAGGAAGGAAGGGTTTTATTTTGTAAAGTAGTTTGAAGTTGAAAAAAGCACTTTTAGCGGATCTTGTAATGTGTTTTTTTCAAGTCCAATTTCGGGTCTGGGGTGATACCTAGAGATATCATTTAGGGTACCATTGAGGGCATCAATGGCTTTGAGCCATTCTTCAATTTGGGGGTTTTCATCTCTGTTGGAGAAGAGGAGTACTTCCGTTTTCTCTTGATTGAGTTTTAGGTGTTTGATGGTGAGCCAGTATTGAACCTCTTTAAGCGTGACATTTAGTCTCTGAATGTTGTCAATGGAGGTGGTTTCTAGATATAGCTGTGTATCATCCGCATATGAGTGGAAAGGGATGTTTAAATTCCTGAGTAGTGTGGTAAGGGGTTCAATGTAAATGTTGAAAAGCTGAGGGGAGAGCACTGACCCTTGTGGGCCACCTCTACTGACTGGGTGGAGGTCGGACTCAAAGTTTTTAATTTGCAATCTTTGTGAGCGGTTGTGGAGAAAGGAAGAGAACCAGTGGAACACCGTCTCTTCAAGACCAGCCCTTTCTTGGAGAACCTTGAGGAGCAGAGTGTGATCGACTGTATTGAATGCGGCCGATAAGTCTAGGAAGATGAGAAGGCAGCATTGATCCGAGTCCAGTGACTTGTGTACATCGTCTAAGACATTGAGGATTGCGATTTCGGTGCTGCAGCCTTTTCTGCAGCCAGGAGCCAACCCCCTCCCACTATTAGCCGCAACGGCTGTCACTGGGTGACAAACCAAGGGTCTGCCCCTGGCATCAATAGGTCTTGCTACGCCACTGAATCAGGGCCCAAGAATCAAGGCTGAAGAACAGTGTAATTAGTGTGAACCGTATCTGTATGAAGTATTTATTAATTAGAAACCTACAGTATACAGTGAAAATAGGAAGAGCATTTTAAAGTTACCTGAAGGTAATAGTGTGTTCAAACCACAAGGAAGGTCAGCTATAGACTGGAATACATGTATATTTGTCAAAATTGAAAATCTAACATGCCAAGCTGATTATACACAAAGAAATTGGCTACTAGATTGAAGGATGACAATAGAATCGAAGCCTCTGTTCTCCAGTTTCAAGCAAAGTTCCACATCAAGTGCAGTTTCCACTGCCATCAGAATGAACTGAACAAAGCTACTGGTTAATGGAGGAAGGAAAGTAAGCAAAGAAATTCTGAGTTTAATAATGGACAGGTGTACAGTAATGAAAGGTGAGAAAAGAAATGTTTGTTATGTGATAATAGAGACCTGGGCCAGGTTGCCCAAAACCATTGTAGCTTGCATCAACCTTTAAGGTGAATAACTATGTAAGACAAGGTGCTTTATTCTGTAAAATGGAGGGGTAATTACCAAGCTAACTGAGGGAGACATGATTGCCGTATTTTATGGAGTATGCCTCTTAAGTATATCCTAAGATTGCAAACAACTTGCCCGAGATGAAAAGGATGATTCAGAGACTTTGGTATCCAGGAGTGCATCTATAGATCGTATAGCTTTCATTCAATCCACTCTAGAAAGTGAAGAAAATGCATCAATTTTCAAACTTTCTGCTCATAAGTAGACCCTTTGTAGAAGAATTGAGCAGCTTGGAGGGAATTCATCCAATATCCATTCCACAAGAATAAACAACACACTCTGGACAATTTTCTGGGCCTTTAAGTACTTACAGAAGCAGTGAGGTGTCCATAGTTGCAAACAAAGAAGTCGTTGCAGAGAGCTGGAGGCATAACTCAGGATTTGGGTGAGACGGCTGCCAGCAGTGTCACTCGTCAACCCATGCTCCACATGGCCCTTCATGACAGCGTAGGTGTGTGCCCCTCTGTTTTTTAATATCAAGGTGGTTCCACTTCACGATTCTTACAATTTTTATAAAATAATAATGGTTCTGCACTTTATAGTCCATGATTCTCTCATAAAATAAATCTAATCTGGAATAGAACATCATAAAACGTGGCTATTGACATTATAGGAACCATTAATTTGTATCAGGGTTTATTCATATTACAGCAGGAAAGTGTAATTTCTGCTAGCCCTAATGAATAACACACATGAACTGCTGAAGTTCAAAACCAAGCCATGCTTCATGCTCAGAGTCGCCAGCTGCAAAATGCAAAATATAAAAACAAATGTATATGTTGGTGCTTTCTAAATATTAAGTCATGAAGGTGGAACAAACATCAACTATGGGAAGATATGAGTAATATCCCTGTTTACTTTTGGTTCTTTTCAATCATACTCCTTCTCTGAATCACTCCTGAGCAAATGGGATCCTGTTAAGGGGCTAATATTTGAACAAAATCCCAACTTGTGATAACATCAAAGGGTCAAAGACAGTGTGAGGTCACGTCCACTACTCCTCACATTTTGGTGAATTTGCTTACCTGTGAATTGTTGCGAAATATGGGAAGGCGGATGAAGGGGCATATAGCGCAATGGAGAGCACATAGAGGTGGCAAGCAGAAAGTGGGATGAGAATTACTTGTTCATTACTGTTTGCACAGCAAGGTGTAGGGGTGGGAGGTAGAAGATATTAAGGAGAACTCAAAGCACAGCTGATGGTTTAATTGGTGAATAAGAATTCAGCCGGTAAACTATGTTAGGAACATTCTGGTGCATTTCCGGATTTATGATTTCTCATAAATCTGGAAATGCATCAGTGGACATGGGTGTTGTGTGAGAACTCCCACAGCAACACCCATGTCACACCCTTAACACGCACAGTGTTGCGTGAACAGGGGCGATATTTACAAGCACAGGTTAAGTCATGCAGGATGACTTTACCTGTGCTTGTACATATCACTCAGCAGGCTGCGCCACTGGTGTGTCACGCAACGTGATGTACCAGCGGCGCAAGGGGCTTGTAAATCTGCCCCCAAGGGATTTAAAAGGAAATTAACCATGATGAAAGCGTACCACTGCGCAACCTATCTGAATTTGTTGATAGAATAATTCTATATTTAAAGATACTACAGCAATGCTCTTGCAGGAGTGTTGGCATCCTTACTCCATGCACAACCTGCAAGAGACATTTGGTTCAGCCTCACTACTACTTGTGGGTCAATCTCACGACATCTTTTATTTATTGAGAGCTGCATGTCACTAAGTGTGTTTTAGCTTTTACGAGGAGGTGAATGCCTGGTTACTCCCCGGTAATATTTATTACCCTGAGTCCTGGTCTTCCCGTCCCATTCCTGATCCCTTCCCTCCCTCCCTGTTTTAGGCTTTGGGTGATTGTTTTTCTTTCTGATTTTTCTTTGGTATTCTCAGGGTGTTCCTATGACGCACTTCCCCCTTTATGGTCACCTGATGGTGGCGCCATGTTGGGGGAGGTGCGAAAAGCTCTGCTAGGTAGTAGGTTTGTGTGGAGCAGACTAGCTGCTCACTGTTAAGGAATGGGACGGGAAGACAGGAAGAGGAGATAATGGTATGTGCAACTTATAGCAGTAAACGTTTCTTGTGGATTCTTGGAGTTGCACTGGTCATATGACTCTAGCTTTCCAGGACAACTTCTGCTTTGTAACAATGATTTGTTGTCTGCAGTCTTACTGGGCTTTGCTTGAGAGCAACAGTTGGAAGCAGGAGAGAGAAGCAGCCACTCATGCAGGGCTGTCTACCTTATCGGGTTACCTATGGATCGCTTCTAACCTTGAGGATCGTGGGAAAGTATTTTTTTACTGAGTTACCTCGTTAGAGCCCTAGGCTTCCAGACTCATGGCCGGAGCAGGTCAAACTCACATTTGCCTCACTCTTTATTAGTAATGCACCTGACTAAGAGGAAAATTCTGCAAATGTAGAAATGCAAATAGGATGCCAGGATCAATTTAAGTGGCACTGACAAAGTGATGCCCTAACACTGATAAAAGAATGGCAGTAGGATAGAGTGGCTGTAAGGCAGATTGAGTGAGATGATGGAAGATTAACACATTTTATTCCCTCAAAAGAGTCCAGTAGTGTCAATCTAAATTTTTGCTAGAATCCAGCCACAGGAATACCATCTACATAAACAACCTGTTTTTCGTACCACCGGGGTCAACTTGCTTAAGAGTTATTTTGTTGTAGCAATACTGTTTATTTTTAAACGTGTGCCAAGTATCTTTTGTACACGATGGTTTGATTATGTCTTGTAAGGAATAAAGTCCACCTGCAATAAATTATAAGGGCACCAGAGGGAACATTGTTCCATACTTAGTGTCAATCTTGCTGGCAGACAGTGGAGCACTGTATAGAGTTTAAGGCAAAGAGACAGTCAATTAAAAGGGCACCTGGATTCTGATAGTGGCAGTGGTACCTAGTATTTATTAATATCTCACAGGAAACTTACTTTGTATTTAGCTGCTGGGTTTGGTATATATGGTGCAAACTATATTAAAGCCAAACCCTTCCTAAAGAAAAGTAAGGATGTATTTTATGTTTGCAGATTCAGTGAGGAAACATTGCTATAGGAAGATTTGTGGGAGATAGAATGTAGCCAACTGTGAAAGGTGGGTCTTAAACTCACTGCAAGAAACAATGCTCACTTGGTAGAAGGAGTTTGTACTTGTGTATATCACTAAAACTCATTGAGGTTAGGAAATTCAAGAGGGGGCCGAGGGAATGCTTAAAAAGGCATCATAGGAACTTGCAGTGACTTTACGCTGCTATGTTTGTTAAAAGCAGTACCACTTCTTTACATACTTCGAGTTCATTCAAACAGAATTTTGGACACCCTATTAAAACGTGTGGTAATTCATAAGGTAATTCATAAGGAACGACTTTGCCTTTATGTAATGGGAAATGTTCCTGAGGGCAGGTCCAGACAGGGAACACAAACCAGCCCTTACAATTCTGTTGGACCTGCTCAGGAGGGCGGGTGCTAGTGAGAAGCACCTGCCGGGGAAGGGGGGAGCACGGCTGCTGCTTTAGCACTGCTACCGCTTTTCTTTCAGGGGGGCCAATATTGCAAACCGGCCCCACCCTTCCGGCCCACTGGGAAAATGCCTGGTGCCTGCTACAGCCAGACCAGCCCTGCCTGAGGGTATCAAGAAGTCGAGCTGGAGGCACTATGAAACAGTAACAAACTACTGATAATATTGCTGTCATTCCATTTCCCTATCTCGTATACAGGCGAGTTCAGGTCGGTGACCAGCATATATATGAAATGTGAAATTCTTGCCTGCCACAGGCAACATAATTGAGAGAAAATATTTCGGCTAAATATTGCCAACTTTCACACACTTTAGCCAAATCCACATATCATGACCAATGAAAAGATCTGTAACATTTTGACTTACAGTAGCTACAAATACTTTCGTAGGTCACAATCACAATGTTAACTTGCTCTTCCTTTCAGCACAAACTGAAACTTTGTTTCTGAACCGAACTTACCCATACAAACTGGTGGAGTGGACCACACGCCCTGCTTGCAGTGTACAGTGCTTGGGCCTTCCATCAGGTGATAGTTGTGGCACCTGTACTCCACTGAGGATCCTGTAGGGTAGCCAGTCAATATCGGCTCAACAATGTCTCCATTTTTGATTGAAGGTGGTGGTCTACACTGTTCAGTGTTTTCTAAATGAGATGAAAACAAATTAATACACCGGCAACTAAATAATCAGGCCTTTCTTTTTCCAAAAGCTGGTATTACCTCTGCATTCTAGTCATATATTATGCTGTTTGTCTAATGACTAGCAGGGTCGTTTGACGTTTGAAGGGGATCTGATAGCATCATGGTAATGGGAATACGTCAAAGTAAACGCCAAAATTACAAGTACATCAGAGTATATCCAACAGTTTGTAGAGATTTGTTTTTTCTTGCATGGGATTTTAGTTCATGGAAATAGAAAGCAGTTTTAGCGTCGGTGCAAAAGTGCATGCAAAGGCTACTAGTGAAAGGTGTCCAGACTTTTCATTCATTGAGCAATAAGCAGGAAGAACAACAGTAGAGCGGAATGAACTTAATCTGACACACCCCCCCCCCCCTCCACCCAAGGGGAGCAGGTGATAAATTAGCTATTCCTGCATAATTACACAAAAACACGTAAACGAATGGAAAAACCACAATCCGCACATCCTGTTTAATTAATACAGTTTGATATCAGCACTTGGAAGAAAGGCATATTTCACATTCTGAGATTTCATACTGAATATCTGAAAATATTTATATAGACGAAAGAAAACACGATGACAGTCTATAGAGGCCAATGAAATCAGTTAATCCTTTACATTTTGAATCACTGTTTTCTCTCACTCATTGCCTGCCTCCCACATTACCCCGCCGAAACCACATCTACTGGAAAAGTAACGGAGAGCTAGCATCGGAGGCTGTAGATTGTCGAGATTGAAATTTAGATGGCAGTGGGCATATTCCTGTGTATATAGTCCATTGTAGTTCTATTTTCCTTAACGTAAACGTCAGCATTCCAATGTTGTAATCAGTAGTAAGTCAAAACAATGCTATTTTTAATGTAAATGTAGTACAATGCTATATAGATTTACTGTAAAGGTCAGTACACGAGAGGTGCATGCAATGTAATCATCATATTGGTAATAGTTCATGGTACCAGGAAGTGCTTTTAACACGTCTGTGCAGCTAAGTATTTTTTCCAAGTCTGTGTTGCAATCTTTTGGCAACAGCTGGGTCAGGATTTACTAAGGACTAGTATGGTCCATGTGTGACGCAAGTCATTCCAAGACAATGCAAGTACTTAAATCGTATTAACAAAGCCACACAAGTGACTATTACGATGCCTTGGGTGACTTTGCAAAGAATATTTACAGCGGCCTGTTACATTTTGTTGTGGTAGGCATTCCAAGGGTGGAGCATGGGCACTGCCATGCATCCACCCATGGAATTTGATGCGATCCCAGGTATATTAAAGTTAGTAGACATGGGATTGTGCCAAAATTCTGTGCTTACCACAGAGAGGAGTGGTTAGGAGAATTTGCTTTATTTAACCCTGCTATGTCTCCTTTCCATATCTGCTACATTCTGCAGCAAACATAGAAAGAGCAAATTGTCTCTAGAGATTGTTTTTGTGCAAGAAGGATTTCCTGCACAAAAACAATGCTGTCTGTAACACAAACACCTTGGCAGCATGCATCAGAGGGGGCCTTCATTGGCGCTAGGCAGCACATAGAGTGGCAGTGCCAGGAGAGAGAGGTGCTGCATATCTTAGTAGATATGGTGCAATTCTACTCTCCTTTTCATACAACACTATGCTGCAACTGTGTTTGCTGCCCTGTGTTGCGGGAAACATTACTAAATATGCCGCCTAGTGAGTCAAGTCTCAGTCTTCATTAAACCCCCAACTGCCTCCACTCGTGTCTCTGTCTCACGTGACCCTGCTTGCGCTCCCAAAGCACGAGAACTACCTTCTGGAACACGACACCGCTCTCCACTCGAAGAGTCATTCTCATCTCTACTCATTGGAGGCAGTCGTGGCTCGCATGACTCGTAGGTGGGGGGACAGGTGGGGTGGTCACGCTGGGGTTTGCGTGTGGGGATTTAAAAAAATAACATACCTTACCGGGTCCTGCACTGCCCCTGCTCCTAGCCAGGTTTCGCGCCTGCATTTTTCTGCTGCTTTCCTGCTTTCCTGCCTCCGGCAAGAACAGGAAGCAGGTATCCTCCCTCCCCTAAACCAATCACAACTCTGCAATGGAAGCCCTGTGATTGGTGCGGACGGTGCCCAGCCGGGCACCTGTAGGGAGGCCATTGTCTCTATGTAGGCTGCATGCAGCCGACATAGAGAAAATGCAGAGTGAGCATGACTGGTTTGGTCGTTCAATTAGTCATGGCCCACAGCATTGGGCAAGCCACTCCTCCCCAACCCCCCCACCCACCCGCCCCCAACCAGGCATACCATTCTGCCTTCTCACAGCATGAGAAGCAGAAACATAAAATTGTTTTTAAAAGACCATTTTATGTTTCTGCTTCTCGCACTGCAAGAAAGCAGTGGGGCGACGCTCCTCTACCCTAATGGAGGAGCTGCCCCTGATTGGAGCTGCACACGTCATTGCGGCCACGTCAGATGCTCCGTAGCACGTCAACGTAGCGGACATTTTAACGCATTGGGACTAATCCCATTCTCTTTACAAGACCGAAGCTGTTCGTCTCTGTCTACTTCACGATAATAGTGATCACTGCATCGGAAGCATTGAAGAAGATGCTTTATTAATGGCTACGTGGTCAGTGGAGCCACTAAACACACCGGTTCCAACAGAGCAGCTCCAACCAACCATGCATCTACATACCTTTTGTCTCCAGGTAACAGGTTCATTCTAGAAGCTTACTTAACCCACACTAAGTTAAAGGGATAGGCACTACAGTTTTACCTCAGGTGTAAGTTGAAACAAACAGACAAGGTCACTCAGATATTTGGTGGTGTAGCTTGAAGTCTAATCACAGTTTCTGAAGAGCCCGCCACACAGGTCCATAACATCTGAATTTCTCTTCATTAATGCAAGTTTGAATGTATGCCACTCTTTATCTATTCGTCCACATTCTGACTTTTCATAACAGCTTTAAAATAGTTGCTGATTATTTTAAAAGCTGTGGCCAGTTTTAATGGGTCAGTTAAATGCATGGCATGAGCTTCTTCATTTGCATCATACTAATACTTCTTGAGAGCCTTTTTTACAGGACATGATCTATTATCTTTCAAGTTGTTAGAATCATCACCTCCTGCTTTATTTTTATTAAATTATCAAAGTAGGGTGTGACTTTGTAAGCATATGCATATGCCTTTTGTTAGGAAAAGGGATATTATACCAAGTTATATAAAATACCTGCCTTTCTATACAAGCTTCTGATAATTCATAAACTGAATAATTACGTAGTCGTTCAAAGAGATATGAACATTCGAAAGGCATGTATGGTCTATCTCTTAAACATTTTTCTTTTTTTGTTGCAGTTTTATATAGTGCAAACACAGCCCAGGGCACTAGAATGCTTTACATGAGCACCACATTACAATACACAATGTCTGACCGACTTTAGTTTTGGCACAGGAGATTAAGGTTCACATTTATGAAGCCATTGCAATGTCCTTGTATCATGCAAGGCGACACAAGGGCAACACAGAGGCTTCAGTAATATTTACAAATCCTGATTTGCATGGCCTTGCTTGGCTTTGTAAATAAATGTAATACGAGGCAGCTGCTGATGCTGCATTGCGTTACATTTCAACATGGAAAGCGGTCCTTGGGTGGAGCATGGGCATTCCCATGGTCCACCCATGGATTTTGCGCATTCCTAGATTTACAAAGACTTGAAAAACTGGGAATGCATCAAAATGCTATGACTTTGTAAGTGAGGCGTAGCAAGGAGAAAAATCTTTGGGCCTTATTTAAGACAAAGTAACCCAGCACAGTGCCGCAAGCCATTTGGCTGCGCCATGCTGTGATACTTTCAGAGTATAGGGGTGCGTCATATTTACAACAATATGACAGATCCCTTTGCTCTCCACAGTGCTGGTGCACAGTTGGCTGCCATACGCAAACGCAGCCACCCTTGCACCATGGTGCAAGAGTGCCTGCGTTGCGGCACTTATTGTTTTTGTGCAGGAAGGGACTCCTTCCTGCACAAGAACAATCACAAGAGGTGTTTTCCTCTTTCTATGCATGCTGCAGAATGCAGCATGCATAAAAAGAGGAAAAATGGGGAGAAATTGAAGTATTTCTCCTTGTTGCGCCTCCTTATCGCTCCCCTGGAGAGGCGTAGAATTTTGGCGCATTCCCAGGTTTACGAAACTTTGTAAATCTGGGAATGGTGGCAGTATCCATGAGTGTTGCGTGAGAACACCTGCAGCAACACCCATGGATGCCCCTTTCACGCAAAAGGATACGTGAAAAGGGGACGTATTTACGAAGACACAAAAAGCCAAGCAGTTTGACTTTACGTGTCCTTGTAAATATGAAGCACCAAATTGCGCTGCTGGTGCGTCACAAAAAGTGGTGCACCGGTGGCACAAGGGGCTTGTAAATATGCGCCTATATTTCTTCTCGTTATTTTCTCTTTCCACTTACTACATTCTGAAGATCATGTGGACAGAAAAAAATGCATTTAAGGATTGTTCGTGTGCAGGAAGGTTTCGATTTCTGCACAAAAACAATCCTGCCTGTACTGCCAGCACCGCTGCACTATGGTGCAAGGGTGCCAGCATTGGAACTAAGATCCACACAGTGCTCCAACGCAAGGAGAGAGCAGAAATGCTCCATGTCATTGCAAATATGAAGCATTTCTTCTCTCTCCCTTTCATGCAATGCAGTACAGTAACTTTGCTTGCTGCCCTGCATTAAGTGAAACTTTAATAAACATGCCCCAAAGTGGCTTGCCCAGAATCACAGGATGTTGAGCTGATGCCAGAATTCGAACCTGGATCCCCAGTTGCAAAGTCAGAAGCTCTGGCGCTTGGGTCACGTTTGCAGAGTTATTATTGGCCATTCCACGATGCATTATTAAGAGCCATCTCAGTTGAATTCTACCTGAACTCCTATGAAGCTCTGTAATTGTACTCGAGATCACATTTTGAACTGCTACAAAATAATGAAAGAAATTAAATATTGACACTCCAGCTCTTAAACCCAACCGATTACTGACACTGATGTTGCGTACTCAATTTAATATTCCTCAAATAATGTAATTATGTCTGGTGATCCGACATTTTGACCAGTTCCTGAAATAATAATAAATAATACTTTTTCCCCACTCAGTTGTAAGGATTAATAATAAGGCTAAGATATTCGAGGTGGTTTCATTCTGCACTATCCACCAAAACATGTTGATGCTTAGACTTTATTAAATTTGTGAACCATAGCATCGCATTTTGAAAATAAATTGGTATGTACAGTGTGTTGCTTTTATGGATTCCTACAAATTAAAGTAATTTTATGACAAATGTGAATGCCTTATGTGTTATCTCTCCTTTTTTAAATTATTGTACCCATGTGAGCTTTAAGCATCTATTTTTACATTTATATTTATGCCAACTTTTAACTGATATATTGAAAGAAAAAAAGGAAAAAAATTGTTATTACATTTGGAGATATAAAACTGTGTAGTACTTGGCTCTTTCGAGACTGGGTAAATAAATGTGAGACGACTTAATATTTGTAAGTTGAGATGAATGTTAAGTGACCTCCAGGGGAAATTATTTGTGACTGTTAAGATATTCAAGCACAGAACAGTCTCAATGAAAAAGTGATGACAACCATGATTTCCATGAAGGACTAGCTACTTCACCATAGACATAAACGGTGACTACATCTCTATAACTAACCAACACAGAAGATGTTTTGTGCCATAGAATTTCCAACTAACAATTGAGTACTACAGGTTAACATTATTCCTGGGACAACCAATAGGGAATAGGGATGTGCAGTGGTTCACACAAATGGGTGGCACCATTGTATCCCATGACTGCTGTTTGTAGGGTGCTACCAGGAGCTTCAAGTGGAAGCCATAACCACCATCTCAGATTTAACTAACTCAATATCCTTGGGCATAGTTAATGAAAATTGAGATGTATGTCGAAGTAAATAATAAACAAAGGGGCAGATTTACAATCCCCTTGTGACACTTTTAGGCCGCTGTTGCGTCACTTTTGTGATGCAGCGGCGTAGTAAACAATGCGCCACGTTGCAACACATTTATATTGTGACGCATCTAGGGAAATGACTCACCTTGTAAAGCCCTGTGCTACATTATACCTTGTCAAAACCTTATACCTGCTTGAAGCAGGTGTAAGGAATGATACAGCATAATAGGAATAGGCTTTCCTGAGCATTGCTGGAGTTGCGTTGTGCTTGCGACACAACTCCAGCAATGCGTTGCCTTTGCGCCAACAGATGCGTCAGGCATCTGTCAATCCTTGCACCACGGTGCGCCGCATTGTAAATGCGATGCATCCATGGTGGTGTAAGGGGTTTTTTGTGCGATGCAAATTAACTGATGCATCTCTGCTAATATGCAGACATGCGTCAGTTCTTGTGAATCCGCCCCCTGATACCTAGTTAGAGGTGGCACAGGAGCAGGAGCAGGAAATTAATTTTTCAAATGGACGATTGACGATCCTCATACTTGCTTCTGTAGTGCCTCAAGCATACTGCTTCTGTACTTGCTCTTCACCATACATATCCAACTATGAAAAAATGTATGTTCACACCTATAGGGATCCCATTCACTTTTGAGTTATCATTAACTTCCTCTTTTTTAGAAAATTGTGCTAGTCTCTTTGAGCCTCAAGTAGGTACAACCTGACTTCTTAAAAGGTCTAGCTCTGAATGAATGATTGAAATCAAATATGCATCTTGTGCCACCCGCAAATATATTTTCCTGGATTATTTAGGCTAATTCTTTCCTCATTTTTGGGGAACATATGTAGCAGGATGTCATGTGAAATATTCCCTCCCTTTTCAGGAGTGTGTGCCTTTTTTCTTACAGTCTAATATTCTTTCTGTCACATTTTGGGTTCTCCCTTTCAGAAAAACTTTACTTTTACTATCTATTTTAATGAATGCCAACCCATGTGAACCTAAACAATACTGATTTATAAGAAATGGGTTCAAGCAAGAACAGCCAAAACCACAAGGTGTCTGACATCTGCCATCCAAATAGAATGAAAATGAAGATTGAATAGGCATTGAAAAGGCCATTACTTTTTGTGCTGAGATCTATATTTTTTTGGCTTGCACAAACATTACCTTTTATGTTAATTTAAATGTCTAACCACCCTATTACTCTAACTCTAGGAAACACGCAGTAATGGTGACCTGACGGAAGCTTAGGGGAAAAGTGCATAGCATTAAAATAAGCTGTATACACATAATACTTGAAACTTAAGCTTTAATTCATGGATATTTATAAGCACCAAATACATATCATTTCATAACTTGCTTTCTTTATGTAACATAAACTTTTTTTAATGTAACTGCTGCCCACTGCATGAAAGAGTGAGTGTTATGGTTGGGCAGTGTGGGGTAGGCATGCACCCCAATTGTCTGGGCATCCTGCATTCCTGAGTGTCATATTAGGAAATAATGTACGCTTTATTCACATAGGTATTACATTGCTACTCTGGGACTTGGGACTGCCCCATCCCAAATACCAGGGTCTCTGCTTGTAAGGCAGGGGCAGTGGGCAATTGCCCATTTTGCCCATGCTTTAAAACAGCAATGGCAATAGCATGGAAACAAGACGCATCTACAATTCTGTTTCAAGGCATTTGTTCATTGAAAGCTTTTCTTTGGATTACACTACATCACCATGTTCTGCTTTGGGCCCACTTACACAACCTCTAAAAACCCATTGCTTTTGACCCATCATTAGAAATCTAGAGGCAGATTTATCGTCAACCTCGGAAACCAAAGGTTCAGCCAGGAACTCAACACCTCTATGGCATCCACAACATTTCTTGATGCCTGGAAACACGCATAAGATAGACCAGTACTCAAAAACCCCTCTACCGACCCCATCAAACTCAAAACTACTCTGCAATCCCCCTGCCCCCATTCCCAGTGAAGGTACTTGAAAAATATCATCAACAGTCAACTTATGACACACCTGGAGCAGAAACAGCTACTTGATGCCTTCCAATCTGGCGTCCGCAACAATCACAGCACCGAAAACACCCTGATTGCAGCCACCAAAGACATCCAAACTCTCCTTGACTGAGGAGAAAAAGCAGCTCTGATCCTCTTCAACCTCTCAGTAGCTTTCCACACAAAATCCCACCACATACTGATCGCAAGACTCCACCATATCGGCATCCAAGCAGACCACTCAGATGGATCACCTCCTTTCTCACCCAAAGAAACCAGAGGATCCACCTACCACCTTTTACCTCTCAACCCAGGTAGAGCACCTGCGGTGTCCTCCCGGGCTCATTTTTCAGCCCCACGCTCTTCTAAGCATTTATGACCCTGCTGGCCAGCATAATCAGATCCTACGCTCTCAACATAATTTTCTACACAGATGACGTCCAACTCATCCTCTCTCTCACCACCAGAACTAGTTTCCACAGATGCATGACAAACTTAGCTGGATGGATGAAGAACAACTGCCTGCAGCTGAACACAGATAAGACAGAAGTACTCATCTTTAGCAACAGCAGCAACACATGGAATGACTCCTGGTGGCCGTCAGACCTATGAACTGCACCCACTCCCTCCAACCA
The DNA here is from genome assembly GCF_964263255.1 of Lissotriton vulgaris. Taxonomy (NCBI): domain Eukaryota; kingdom Metazoa; phylum Chordata; class Amphibia; order Caudata; family Salamandridae; genus Lissotriton; species Lissotriton vulgaris. The sequence continues at coordinate 728,983,157 of NC_141685.1, forward strand.
TGCCAGAAACCTCAGAATCATCATTGACAACAAGCTCACCATGAAGTCATAGATCACCACAGTCTCCTCCACCTGCTTGCCCACTCTGCGCATGCTATATAATATCTTCAAGTGGCTAGCCCATCACACATGATGCACTGTGTCACAAGTATTCTTCTCCAGTCAACTGGCCTATGGCAATGCCCTCTACATAGGAATCGCTGCACACCTCCAACAGAGACTTCAGACCATACAGAACACAGCACCAGACACATCCTTGGCCTTCCCTGATGAACCAACATCACACCCCACCTCAGGCAACTCCTCTGGCTTCCCGCAAAGTAAAGATACCAATTCCAACTGCTAACCCACACACACAAGTCTTAACACAACCAAGGACCTGCCCACATTAACCACCACCTAAACTTCTACCAACCGTTGAGAAGACTATTCTCCACCCCCCTTTCACTTGCCCATACTCCCTGCATCTACCAAAGCACGAGTGGAGGATGGTCCTTCAATCATATCGCAGCAAAGACCTGGAACAGCCTCCCCAAGCACCTCCTGACCATCACCTCACTTCTGGAATTCCAAAGGACCCTCGAGACCTGGCTGTTCGAATAAGCCTCCAGGACCTGCATGCGCCTGGATACTCTATTGGGTGTTTAGCCAACCTTTCTAAATCCTGAATAATTGATTGATCAACACTTTGCTCTTCTGCAAGTGGCAAAAAATGCTACAAAGTTGTTCAGAGTGTTGATACACTATTTAATTAACTAATGTTCCGGGCAAAACTTATTTTGAGCTGGGAAGCAGCATAAAACTCCTACAAGAGGTGCTTTGCACTACCTTGTGCTCTTTTGCACTACCTTATATCATGAGGCCATCCCATGAGTGGTACATGTGCATTCCTGAGCTATCGCCCAGGGATTGTGATACAAAGCCATGTTTGCTAAAATTGATAGACAGGGTTTTGTTCCAAAAAATAATGCCTCCTTAAGGTAGGTGTTCGTTTGAAGAAGTTAGTTCTTCCAAGTTTTCAAACACTTAATGGGTGATGCACACAAAACACATCCAATGTGTTAGAAATGTAAAACTTTGTTTATGCATACGATTTCATACTGGAAGGGTATGTTTCCAAAACAAAGACTATTTTAGAAAGCAAGCCCAACCATTTGCACTGCGGTACATAGATGTGTGTGTTGTGCCAGTAGATTGATTGCGCACTAGTGGGGGATGAGGAGCAGCAGTTCTGTATCTTAGTAAATGTGTTTCAGTGCTGCTCTCTCCGTGTAGCGCATTGAAGCACAGCAACTTTAAATACTGTTCTGCGTTTTACGAACTATAGCAAATGTGTCCCCTGGTGATTTTGCATTTTGCCACAATCCAGCTTTTTCGATCAATATTTCCTTTCTGCTCCCAACCTGCTTATTAAATTCTCAACAGTCAGCTTTCCCACCTCATAGAGTTTTATAGCTTCTGGTCTGCGGTTAACCAAATGCAAGCCCAAAAAACCTTATTTAATATGCTGCACATGTTTACTGTGTCAATTTACTTACCAACACATTTAGGAGGTGACTGCCATTTCCCCCGTTTGCACTGAATGTCTTTTGATCCACTCATCTCATAGCCGTCTGAGCATCTATATTGCAAGGTATCTCCAGAATAATAAATTTCAAACTCAAGAAGAGGTTCCCCATTTTCAATAGAAGGAGGCTGATTACATATCTTCTTTTCTTTAATTTCTGTGACACCAAAATAAGCCAAAGTGAGACTAATTACAAAGTCTGCATGTGAGTACACAAGTAATTATAAAAAAATATAAGAAACTAAAATCAAACACTAAAAACTGGGTCAATATTCTGACAGGTCTAGGTTCACTGCGGAGGATAATTTGAGATTACGGAAAGATATTCATCTTTACTTCAGAAATTCTACTGCTGAGGCAGTCTGTATTTGAGTTGTGGCTGGTGATTATTGAAAGCTTAGGGAAGGTAACATATGGCATGACTTCCAGTGAGGGAAGCAAACGAACACAAATTCTACGAGGGCTTTGGACCTTCTCACCCTGAGAAAAGTTTGAAAAATGGGGACAAATTGTGCATTTAACCCACTATATTTATATTCATATGCTGAAAGGCAATAGCCCCAGGAAGGGCACACATAAATATTTGCAAGTACTTTTATGATGTGCTAAGCCAATGAAGATATATATATATATATATATATATATATATATATATATATATATATATATATATATATATATATATATATATATATATTCCTCCACTTAGCGAGCAAAGACGGCTTGCTAGTAAATTAAGAGGCACACTCGGAGCTGTTATACAAAGCTTGAAATGCTTTATTCGGTGCTTTCAGTTCCTCTCCCCTCCAATTCGACAGACGCGTTTCGCCTCGCGGCTTTTTCAATGTCGATTACCCCTTAGTGTTACAACCATTTTAAACCCTCCCTTCACTTTCATAGACATGGAAACAAATGATGGACATAGTATCAACCAACCAGACATCAGTTTAGTGGCGGCCATCTTATAGTGGGTAAAAAATGCAATAAATTCATTAACATTCTGAAAGTGCAAGTGCTCAAAGTAAATCAATGGTGAATATTACTAATTAATTGAATTCACGATTAGAATACATTCATAAAAAACAGGTGTTTTAATTTTGTAATGGCAACTAATTATCAGCCATAAACATTACATGTAATATATCACAAAGCCTCAGCAGATGATATAGTAGATAAAGTGAAAAGTTCGTGGAATCAAAGAACATTATCACACAATGTCAATATGTAATTTAGCCTGCTGAAGTGACAGAATTGAGCCCTGAATGGGCAAGTGATTCCCAAATATACATAAATGTATGTCCAGTGGAGAGTGCTACATTAAGTATAATACAGTTCTAAATTCATGTAAAGTAGCAAAAACATACGGAACGGTTCAGAGGAATGAAAAGGGTATACCAGTTATCATATCACTACATGTAAATCTGTGTTTTTCTCATATAGACTGAATACCCTGTCTTATCACACTGGCATGCTGGATCGATATCAATATGACACAGTCTTAAGGATGTGAGTTAGTCCAGATGTGTCCAAAGCTCCTCATCATTGTTGAGTCCAGCCGGACTCATGCTTTGGAGTTCTATAACATAACAAGACTCTTTGGCTCTAAGTTTTCTCAATCTGTCTCCCCCTCTTTCATGCTTTTCTACTCCATCGATACAATAGAATTGCAATAGATCCCTATTGCTTTGATGGTATATTTCAAAATGTCTGACGACGGGGTAGGTGAGGTCCTTATTCGAGATAGCACGCATGTGTTCTAATATGCGTTTTTTGGTAGGATTTTTGGTACTACCAATATATCTCTTGTTACAGGGACAGATGAGGCAATACACTGTGTATTCTGAATTGCAATTATAAAACTTATTGATGGTTCTAATTGGCCTAGAGTCACCTTGACCACTTTCAAAACTCGTAACTTTTTTTACTAAATTTACAGGCCTTGCACTTCTTGCAAGGGAAGAAGCCATTGATTCCCAGTTTGTTTTTAATGGCTGTTGGTTTAGTAAAATGGCTGTGTATGAGATGGTCGCCAATCGATGGATATCTTTTATACGTGATGGAGGGACGTTCTGAGATGTGTTTTTTCAGAATGTTATCAGTTTGAAGAATATGCCAATTCTTTTTAAAGATTTGGACAATTTGTGCCAATTTCTCATTGTATGTAGTTATCATACGTACAGTTTGATCTTCAATTTCAGTTGGAGCAGTTTTTATTTTTTAGAAGATAATAACGTTTTTCTGTCAATTGGCTGTACTTTGAGCTCGCCAATTTTCAAATGTCCTTTCTTGTAGCCCCTGTCTGTGAAACGTTGTAGTGCATGTTTTTTAGCACTGTCATAGCTCTTATCAGTGGAGCAGTTGCGCTTAAGGCGCAAGAGCTCACCATATGGTATACCCTTGATAAGGCTAATAGGATGATGGCTATCTGCGTGCAAAACTGCATTGCCCGCAGTTGGTTTCCTAAAAAGACGGGTGGCCAAGACATTATCCTCAATATAGACCGGAAGGTCCAGATAGTTGACTGTGTTATCACTGATGGTCCCTGTGAACTTAAGATTTAGTTCATTATTATTGAGGGATGCGACATATTCCTCAGCAGAGGACCGATCGCCTCTCCAAATAATAAACAGGTCGTCAATATATCGTGTCCAAAGCACGATCCAATCCAGCCACTGGTCATTTGCATCCCCCCAGGCCACGTGCTTCTCCCACCAGCCTACGAAAAGGTTCGCATAGCTGGGGGCGAAGCACGTGCCCATAGCTGTACCCCGGTTTTGTAGGTACAGTTGTCCATCAAAAACAAAGATGTTATTATTAAAATATATATATATATATATATATCACCAAACCACTTCACCCAAAAAGGAAAGCGCGGAGGCCAGAGGGGGGTCCTTTGAAGAAAACTTTATTTCAAAGCAAAGCCATTCAGGCAGGTGGCGGCAAATGCATTTCAGCTCCTTCCACCTTCATCAGCGCCCTGCACCCACCAGCGTCCAAATGATTACCAGCTGTTGTGCTCCACCTTTGTAGCGGTGATGTCACTGGCCCAGATAGTAGTCCATTCAACTGTTAGAGTCCTCCCACAATGTAGCTGACTCCAACCCCCAGAATGCACATGCCATGTGCACACAGGGTGGTGGTGTGGGGAGCAGAGAAGAATGCTGCTAAATCCAGCGACTAAGAACACTGCCGGTTGGACCCTCATTTGCACTGCTAAGCTCCAAAGTTCCTCCTTGGGTCCCCTCGGGCTGTGACGGCCGACAAACCTCGTGTTGCATTTACGCGGGGGCAGCCATGAGGCTCACAGCACCCTCACGAAGGTAAAACACCTCCTGCCGCATATGACCCACTCAGCTCACGGCGGACACCGGATTCCTTGATTCCTCAAGCGCAAAACGTACACCGCAAGCAGTGTGCTGCCAGCTTCTGTCCGGGTCTGAAATGTCACAGGGCCATCCGTACTGCGCTTCTGGCAACGCGCAGATAAAATCACCAAACCACTTCACCCAAAAAGGAAAGCGCGGAGGCCAGAAGGGGGCCCGATGAAGAAAACTATATTGAAAAGCAAAGCCATTCAGGTAGGTGGCGGCAAATGCATTTTGTGTATATATATATATATATATTTCGTGTATATATATATAATATATTACCTACTGGCGGTCGCCAGTAGGTATATATAGTTAGGATTTTTTCTCTATGGGATTTTTGAAAATTCTATGTCTAATAACTTTGGCGTTTGTGGACGGAATTGGCTGAAATTTTCAGGAAAATGGCACATTTTATTTCTGAGCAGCCCCTGAAAATTTGGGGGGTGTTCGTCAAGGGGGGGCGACAAAAAAGGGGGGTCCCAAAACGCGTTTTCCCAGGTTAATTTCCATAGGGCGGTTGGCCTCACTTTTAGCTCGAATGGCTGAATGGATTTGCATGAAACTTGGCAAAATTGTAGGGACTGTTAGCCCGATGTGCCTTTGCTAGGTCTCAATATATGTGCTCCAGTGGATTTTGATAAATTAACATTCAAAAAAATATATATATCTGTGACAGCGTCCCGGTTAGCGCTCCGGTTCGCGTACTTTTCGCGTAACGGAACTTTGCGAAGCGAAGCTGATTGGCTCTCCGGTGTCTGTCAACATTCTAAACAGTCCGGAGCGGCCGCCATCTTGTCTCTCGGTAGGATCGAGAGACAAGAGGAGGCCAAAACGAAGGGGGAAATGACCATAAGGGGGCATAGTAGATCCTCCCTGACCCCCTAGGTTTGATGTGGAGGTTTTAAAAGGGCCCCGCGGGGCAAAAAAAAAAAAACAATAAATAAATAAAAATAGGTTTTTTTGCGTGGGGTACGCTTTTGTGCAATGGGCGGTGGTAATCTAAATGATGAGGAGGGGGGGGGCAGCGTTCAAAGCACATCAGCGTGTATAAACACGAAAATGTTTTTATCTACCACATACTTGACTTATCTCTCTGAGATGCATTCCCTTGTGTTTCGGCAATGGTAGTCTGTTCATTACATAGATCGGCCGAGGGCGGTAGTATTTTGAAAATTCTATGTCTAATAACTTTGGCGAGTATCATGGGTAACATTATTTCGAAGCGTTATTAATACAATAATCAATAATGAAAAATCGATATCAATAGGGTTGTCCGTATTCCCAGTCAGTACCCTTCCACGCCCGCCATGTGCACAAAGGCCGCATACATCCCCCATAACGTCAAGGCTAAGTAACTAGTACGTCATAAGGAGTTGCAAGTCGCTCCCATAGTGGCGCCATTTTGGTCGAGGCCAGGCAGGTTCAGAGTATAGTTCAATGTCTCCAGTAAGTAGCGTCAGGACCAGAATCCTTTTCGGCAGTTCTGGCTTCGTCATTACGAGCACTAGAAAACAAGACATTCTGGGCAATACCACCCTTGACGCAGCCCTTTATTCTACAAGATGGTGTCTTTCAAAAGCCAGGGGTATAGGAGTATGTAACAAGCGAGCCATTTAATTGAAAAAACTAAACGTGACAAACGGTTGCAGGATCAGTGAAGGTTGTTTTAATTGAAAGTATAACAGGATCAGTTACAATAAAATCGTTCATACGCACACCATGGGCGAGTATCATGGGTAACATTACTTCGAAGCTTTATTAATACAATAAACAATAATGAAAAATCGACATCATTAGGGTTGTCTGTATTCCCAGTCAGTACCCTTCCTCGCCCGTTATGTGCACAAAGACCGCATACATCCCCCATAACGTCAAGGCTAAGTAACTAGAACGTCATAAGGAGTTGCAAGTCGCTCCCATACTGGAGCCATTTTGGTCGAGGCCAGGCAGGTCCAGAGTATAGTTCAATGTCTCCAATAAGTAGCGGCAGGACCAGAATCCCTTTCGGCAGTTCTGGCTTTGTCATTAAGAGCACTAGAAAACAAGACATTCTGGGCAATACCACCCTTGACGCAGCCCTTTATGCTACAAGATGGTGTCTTCCATTCAGAAAATATTGTTGGCAGCATTTTGAAAGGAAAGATAAACGGTCGTTCTCCTAGTGAGTCTCACATTGTTACATTTATGAAGAATGTTGAAGAGTAGTATGTTGAAAATCTGAAGCCATCGTTCTACAAACTCTCAACCAGCCTTGGATGGAAAAATCCTGAAGAATGTACAAACTGAAAACCAGTTTTTGTTTGCATAGCATCAGCAGCAACACTTGAGTCAGCTTTGTGTGAAGCCGCCATCTTGATCCAATCAATACCGTCCCCTTGCACACATTCAGGGACCAGGCCGCAGGACGTGTCATCAGGTCAAACGGATTGTGGGACAAGGTCCAGAATGGAAGAGTCACCAAAAGGCAAAAAGTTCCGCCGGACCCCGGGAGCCGGCTGCCAATGTCGGGGGCGATCTTAGGCCACAGCAGGGCAACAAGACTTGGGGAGGGGGCAGGAGCCAAGCGCCCCCTCCCAGTCCACGCCACCACACCGCCTCTCGGGGGCCTCCGTCAAGCGGTTCAGGGAGGCACCGCATCACATTGCTTTCCAATGCAGTCAGGTCCTCAAACAGCCCCCACTTACTTTGAGAATAGTGAAGCTGTAGCAGGTGCAAATGAGCTTCAGACAGTGTTACAAGCACTGCTCGGAACCCTCAACTATGGCACCCAACATCCAGGACTTATGCCATTTGTGCAAGGCAGTGACATTGAAGCATCTCAGGGACCAAGCAACATACCATGTCCAGAGTCCTTCCTACAGCCTGTGCCTTCCTTCTTACCTAGTTATGGTTCTTTCACTCCCACTCCAGGCTTTTAGTCTGTGGATGGAAAACCATGAACCTACACTCACCTATGAAAATCTTACTATTGATGCTTGACTGAGGCCAAGGAGATCAGAGTGCATGTCTGTGTAAGGTGATGTACCTCTGGGGAGACAAGGTCCAGAATGGAAGAGTCGCTGTATCGCAAGAGTGGGTGAAATTTAGCCGGATGGCGGGTGAGACGCTGTAATAGCAAGAGCAGGCGCAATTCAGCTGGCCGAGAGAGACTTGGGGAGGGGGCAGGAGCCAAGCGCCCCCTCCCAGTCCGCGCCACCACACCGCCCCTCGGGGGCCTCCGTCAAGTGGTTCAGGGAGGCACCGCAGGCAGCTGTTCTTCAGATCAGTGGCTCTCACCGGCAAGGCTCCCCTCCTTTAGCAGCGATCGTTGGCGCTGTGGTTGTGGCCGGAGGCCCCGCCTAGTCAATGCCCCGGCCTCTCCATGTCGTAGGCCGCAAGAGTGGGCGCAACTCTGCTGGCCGAGCGAGAAATACCGCCCCCCTGCACACATTCAGGGACCAGGCCGCATTGCGAGGGCACCGCAGGACGTGTCTTCAGGTCAAACGGATTGTGGGACAAGGTCCAGAATGGAAGAGTCGTGGTATCGCAAGAGTGGGTGAAATTTAGCTGGATGGCGGGTGAGACGCTGTCATAGCAAGAGCAGGCGCAACTCAGCTGGCCGAGAGAGACTTGGGGAGGGGGCAGGAGCTAAGCGCCCCCTCCCAGTCCGAACCAATGAAAAGTGTTATTTTTAGGTCACATGACCTAGCCTTACATCATTAGGAACCCAAAAGTGAAATGAACCAATGAAAAGTTTTATTAACAAGTCACATGACCTGTTATGCTTACGTTACGCGCTCCGCACTGCGCCCCGGATCGCTTCCGGGTAGCTGCTTTTCGCGCCTCGCGCACCGGAGCACTTCCGGGTGCGCTAACGCGGCACGTCATATGACAGAAGGGACAGGCAACAAGAACCATCAGTCAAAGAGGGGAGGGCAAGTTCATCTCTACCAGGTCACGTTGGGGCTCCACCGGAACTGATCGAATTGGTAGTCTACAGTGTTTCTGGATGTTTCAGATTGAAGCTGGAGTCAGCATGAGAGCATTCCGTGGCCACGTCGTGGCCATTCCGCGAGCAATCATGGCAGTCGCTCCCCACCGGAAGTCTGCGGGAGTCGGGGGCCCCGGTGACTCTTGTAGAATTTTCAAGGCTGAGGGGACGCTTTTGGGAATGGGGCCCATGCCCTAGCAGTCAAGCGTCTGAGTTCCAGGGTTGCCCAGAGCCATCCTTGCAGGCCAGGCCCAAGTCTGTGGAGCCGACCGCCATTTCCTGAGCTCCGTGGCAGCCGCCTCTCGCTGTACTGCAAGAGTGGGTGAAATTCATCCGGATGGCGGGTGAGACGCTGTAATAACAAGAGCAGGCGCAATTCAGCTGGCCAAGCGTGGCCCTGTGCCGCAGGAGCGGGCGCAACTCAGGTGGCTGAGTGAAGCGCTGGGGTGTAGCTGACAAACCTCCACCTGGGGAGGTGGGGGAGGCTCGTTCGTGCCGCCTCTCCCTTCCAGTGCACCCCATGCCGTCTCCTGGTGCAGGTATATGTGATGGTTGGACCAGGGCACCGCAGGACGTGTCTTCAGGTCAAACGGATTGTGGGACAAGGTCCAGAATGGAAGAGTCACCAAAAGGCAACAAGTTCCGCCTGACCCCGGGAGCCGACCGCCTATGTCAGGGGCGATATCAGGCCACACCAGGGCAACAAGACTTGGGGAGGGGGTAGGAGTCAAGTGCCCCCTCCGAGTCCGCGCCGCCACACCGCCCCTCGGGGGCCTCCGTCAAGCGGCTCAGGGAGGCACCGCAGGCAGCGGTTCTTCAGATCAGTGGCTGTCGGCAGCGATCGTTGGCGCTGTGGTTGCGGCCGGAGGCCCCGCCTAGTCAACACCCCGGCCTCTCCATCTCGTAGGCCGCAGAGTAGTCGGGGAGAAATCCCGTGAACGGCAGCATGCATTTGGATCGATGTTGCAGCAGGCTGCCATGTAAATAGTTATTTAATAAAACGCTTTCCCTGTTACTTTGCTGGTGTGTTGTATATATTTATAATATTTGCATAGGGTTTGTCGTTGTTTTGGGCGGGGTGGGCGGCGGAGCCGAGCTGTCTTGCAGCCATCATGGCGTCGAGCTCAGTTCCTCTCACTAGTTTCATATTTCTCATGAGGGGTTGTTCCTAATGTTTCTATTTTAGCGAGGTCAAAAAGCGATCCCATTAGTGGCCTACTGATTTTGCTTGATTCCTTTTGTTGTTTCTAACGATTTTTCACTATCTGCAAAGACTAAACAGAGTATTGCGACTCTGTGCTTGTTTGTAAATAGAGAATGAACCAAAGAGAACCAATTCTAAAACAGTAAATGCTTGGATAACAATCAATCAAATGAAGAGGGAAGCAGGCACGACGGATTACACATTTTTACCTACCACGTACTTGACATTTTAAAGCTTTTGATATTTGCTATTAAAAAACCATTGAAATTCACTGAAAAAACCATAGGTTATAGACCACATATAGTTAGGAATTAGCATTTACAAAACCTTGAAAATTCACTGAAAAAACCATGGGTTATAGACCATATATAGTTAGGAATTAGCATTTACAAAACCTTATTTTACTCAAACAAAACCATTGAAATTCCATATATAGTTAGTTGCACTAACTGTATATCGCACACCCGCAATCCACTGCTGATGATGTCACATATTACATCATTCATGACATGGTCAGTGACATCACTGATGACATCACTGATGACAACTCAAATGACATCACTGACAACATCACTGATAATATCATTCATGTGATAATACGATGAACCTCTTCAGACTCTAATATAACCTTAGATACAATCAGTGTAAACAGACACTCACAGATTGTCACTCATCCATGGAGTTACTCATACATCTAGTCAGTCATGCAAAGAATCAATCACACCTCCATTTCCTCAACTATACAGTTATACACACCTTACTAATTCAAACATATTCTAACACATATTTACTCTCCTATACGATCCCTGATACAAGTTCACAATGATCCATACAGCCACTCACACATTCATTGGCTCTTATGCACGGTTATATATGTCAACTCTCACATGTACTGTGTTTTACATATGTACTTACTTTGACATGTTGCACTGAGATATCCATTCACTCACCAATACACTCATGCACACAGTCAACCGCCCATGCAGCTGTTTCCACACGCACTTTTGAACCCATACATCTAGTGAATCAAATGCTCACACATCTATGCACAGAGTCATACACCTCCCAGCCACTCACACACATACTCAGTCTTGCATACAAATACTTGGGCAACCAATGAATGTCCCATATAGTTACTCATATAGCTACTGATTAATACATTCAGCAGTTTACAGAACAACAGACATAATGATGCACAAATTAAGACAGTTTAGTCACTAACCCATGCACTCAGTGAGACACATTTAATCACTCTCTCATACAGTCAGTCATGCACCTACTAAATTCTTCATCCAGACACTTATACATCCACTCATTCTTCAATATGTAAGACATATTTTAACTTTACAGAAACATACAGGCATTGGATAATGTCATCAGTGATGTCATTTGAGTTGTCATCAGTGATGTCACTGACCATGTCATGAATCATGTAATATGTGACATCATCAGCAGTGGATTGCAGGTGCGCGATATAGTTAGTGCAACTAACTATATATGGAATTTCAATGGTTTTGTGTGAGTAAAATAAGGTTTTGTAAATGCTAATTCCTAACTATATATGGTCTATAACCCATGGTTTTTTCAGTGAATTTTCAAGGTTTTGTAAATGCTAATTCCTAACTATATATGGTCTATAACCTATGGTTTTTTCAGTGAATATATATATATATATATATATATATATATATATATATATATATATATATATATATATATATATATATATATATATGTATATATATATATTCACTGAAAAAACCATAGGTTTCACACCAGTTATAGTTAGGAATTAGCATTTAAAAAACCTATTACATTCACTGAAAAAACCATAGGTTTCACACCAGTTATAGTTAGCTGGAAATTTTACTGACATAAAACCATTGAAATTCCCACGTTATAGTTAGTTGGACTCACTATAACTTGCGCGCCTGCAATGCACTGCTGATGACGTCACATATTACATCACTCATGACATGGTCAGTGACATCACTCATGACATCACTGATGACACCATCCAGTGAATGTGTGTCTTTCTGAAAAATAAATATGTTTTATATATGTATACGTAAAGTCGATGGAAGAATAAATGTTTAAATAAGTGTCTAAAAGGATGTTTTGTTAAAAAAAATTGATTGGTTATCTGGCTTATTAAGTGTATCTTAGTGAATACATATATTAGCGAGTAATATTTAAATATTTAAATATATGTATCAGTGTTTCACTTTGTGTATAAGTGGCTGCATGGGTTGGTGAGTAGCTGCATGTGTGTGTATATGGGTTATTAGATGTTTTTTTAGTATCAGTATGAGTGCATAGATGCATCAATGACTGACTCACTGTTTGTATATGTTTTGAAGACAGCATATGTGCAGGACTGTATGGGTGGATGAGTGTGTATATGTGTGTGTTAGTGAGTGAATGACTGTCTCACTAGTGTCTTTATCAGTAACAACATATGTTTTAATCTAGTATATGTGAGTATTGATGTATATAAGTGAGTATATGTGAGAGTGAGAGATTGTAAGAGTTCCTGTTTAAATAAGTATGTGTTTCTATAAGTGATTGTTTAAGAGAGTAAGTATGGTAAGTTTCCTTAGAAGTAAGCTGGTAGTGTGTGTATAGTTGTATATGCAAATAAATGGATGTTCAATGGTTTATTTGCATGTGTGAGTATGTGTGTGAGTAACTTTTGGATGACTGTCGATGTGTAACAGGATGTATAGGTGTATCACTACATATGATGAGTGAGTATATGTATGAGTGACTATATAGAACTGTTGGTGAATGAGTGGATGTGTACATAGATGGTGGAATTACTGAATTGGTTGTTGTAACTGGTATGGGTATCTCCATTTTTTTGAAAATGTTAGTTTCTATTTTTGAATATGTGTTTCAAGGGTTACATTACACTGAAAGGAGGTCTGTCACTCTGTCACAAGGATGGTGTCATCAGTGATGTCATGAGTGATGTCACTGACCATGTCATGAGTGATGTAATATGTGACGTCATCAGCAGTGCATTGCAGGTGCACAAGTTATAGTGAGTCCAACTAACTATAACGTGGGAATTTCAATGGTTTTATGTCAGTAAAATTTCCAGCTAACTATGTCTGGTGTCAAACCTATGGTTTTTTCAGTGAATATAATAGGTTTTTTAAATGCTAATTCCTAACTATAACTGGTGTGAAACCTATGGTTCTTTCAGTGAATTTCAAAGGTTTTTTAAATGCTAATTCCTAACTATAACTGGTGTGAAACCTATGGTTTTTTCAGTGAATTTCATAGGTTTTTTAAATGCTAATTCCTAACTATATATAGGGCCTCAAACCTATGTTTCTTTCAGTGAATTTCAAAGGTTTTTTAATAGCAAATTTCTATAGCTATGAAATGTAATATTTTTTATAATGAATCCTATATTGTATATTTATGTAATACTATGTTTTTTATGTATATTGTTCATGGATTTTTGTTTTTTTTTATTTTTTTGCCCTCGAGCGCTCCCGGTGCGCGTACCGGTGAGCACACTGGTAAGCGCAGTCATGCGGTCGGCCCCGGTGCACGTACCGGTGAGCGTCCCGTTAGCGCTATTGCCGCGAACGAAAACATCATCGTGACGTATCGCGAAGCCGCGTCCACGTGATATGCACGGCGTAAGCGCAACCGGAAGCACTCGAGCGCATACGATCGCGCTACGTAAGCGCCCCCGGGCGCGTAGCGTAAGCGCGTCAGGTCATGTGACCTGAAAATAACACTTTTCATTGGTTCAGGACAGTTTTGGTTTCCAAATGATAAAGCCAGTGTCATGTGACCTGAAAATAACACTTTTCATTGGTTCAGAACAGTTTTGTTTTCCAAAAGATGAAAGCCCCCACCTTTTTTCCTCATTCTCACTTTTTACTTTCACTGAGGAAGACCTGTTTGCCGACCTATTTGTACCTATTTGTACTGAGAAATGGCTGCAGTAGCAGCAGCAGCAGGAGCATCTCAACCACCACCACCACCACCACAAGGACCACCACAACACCACAGTGGTGGAGAAGAAGAAGAGGAGGAGGAGGAGAGACGGTACCTGCCTGAAGATACTACTACCTATAAGCCAAAGAAGTACTTTGTCTGGGAGTTTTTTAAAATCCCAAGGGGCCTCAAGAAAGTTAATGCGCCAAAGGTTACTTGTCTGATCTGTGGCACTGTACTTTCCAGCAGGAACCCTGCCAAAAAGTATTCTTTTGGCAACAACACCATGATTCGCCACATGCAACGCCGGCACCCAAACAACAATGCTGCGGCAGAGGTCAGAGAACTGAACAGAAACCCTCCCCAATCTTCACCCAGCCCCTCCCAAAGTAAGCAACTGTAGGAAGTATGATCCAATGTTGTCATCAAAGTATTAGTCCACAAATTGTAGAGGTTGAAAACTGGATTTATTCCACAAGTAGGACCCACGACATGAGACATGAACAGCAAGGCAGTAACTGAATTATAAAGGCAGTGACTGAAAGATGCACTTAAAGAATTCCAGAATAGAGAATTAACAGACACAAACCTTCCATAAAGAAATACACTCTCTACTGCAACCCACTCCATCGGGTCCAGAGACAAGTGAGATGGTCCCAAACATCCAAACCCAGTTTGGAGATTTCAAAATTGTTTGCAAATTTTGTGGAAGGACAATTTGCTATGGAGAGCAAAGTATTAAACTGATTAACCACGCCCCTTTTTACACCTCTCTGCAACGCAGCCCCCGTGCATGTTTGAAGAGGGGGAACTAATTCCCCTTGCATACTGAGGGGCCCTTGGGGGCCAACTAGCCCACCAGGAGCCTCCAGTATGCGCCAGGGGGCTGCATTGCAGAGAGGTGTAATGAGGCCACACCTTTTTTTACACCTCTCTGCAACACAGCCCCCGTGCATGTTTGAAGAGGGAGAACTAATTCCCCTTGCATACTAGGGGTCCCTGGGGTCCAACTAGCCCACCTGGAACCTCCAGTATGCGCCAGAGGGCTGCATTGCACAAAGGTGTAATGAGGCTATGCCCCTTTTTACACCTCTCTGCAACGCAGGCCACTGGCGTGTTTGCAGAGGGGGGACTAATTCCCCTAGCATACTGGGGGTCCCTGGGTCATATCTGCCCAAACACCGACATTCCGAACGATTGAAAATGACTTTTCTTGAGAAACATTCGGATTTGGATTATCAAGTCCTATACTTTGGAATTTTTGAAAGACTGACTTTGAGGATGCTATAAATTACTCAAGTCTGCCCGAATTGTGTGGGTAAAATTGATACCTAGTCACTTTGAATAAGAATGTACTTAAGTCTCGTCTAACATTTGGAAGAAATATCTAGTTATATGACAACAGGATACCGACATACCTTGAAGGAAATAAGAACGCCCTGAAGAAGTTCTGATGTACAGAACGAAACGTTTCGGCTGGCTGTGGTACATAAACTTAAGGAAAATAAAAGCATTTGAATATACACCAAGATTCAGCGCTTCAATAAGGACTCTAAGTGATATGATTTGATTGGACTTATTGTGCAAGTGGTGCTGTGCCAAACTTTGGAATATTCTCCACTACTCTCTACTACTTACTCTCTCCTACTCCACTACTCTCAAATACTCACTCTCTACTACTCATTCTCTACTACTCTACTACTCTCTACTACTCTCTCTCTACTACTCACTCCCTACTACTCACTATCTACTACTCTCTACTATTCACTCTCTACTACTCTCTCTCTACTACTCACTCTTTACTACTCACTCTCTACTACTCTCTGCTACTCACTCTCTACTTTTCACTCTCTACTACTCTCTACTACTCACTCTCAACTACTCTCTCTCTACTACTCACTCTACTACTCACTCTCTACTACTCTCTACTACTCACTCTCTATTACTCTCTCTCTACTAGTCTCTACTACTCACTCTACTACTCACTCTCTACTACTCTCTACTATTCTCTCTCTCTGCTACTCACTCTCTACTACTCACTACTACTCACTCTCTACTACTCACTCTCTACTACTCTCTACTACTCACTCTTTACTACTCTCTACTACTCACTCTCTACTACTTACTCTCTACTACTCTCTACTACTCACTCTCTACTACTCACTCTCTACTTTCTACTACTCACTCTACTATTCACTCTACTACTCTCTACTGCTCACTCTCTGCTACTCTCTCTACTGCTCTCTACTACTCTCTACTACTCACTCTCTACTCTCTATTACTCACTCTCTACTCTCTACCTCTCTCTACTTCTCTCTCTACTAGTCTCTACCTCTCTACCGCTACCTCTCTACCTCTACACCTCTACCTCTCTACCTCTTTCTACACGCACACATATACACATATATATGCATATATATGCATATGCATTTGTATATATGTATGTGTATGTATATATATATATATATACATACATATATAAACATGTATAATCTGTATATCGATATAAATACAAATATAAATGCATGCATACATATACATATATGCATACAGATGCATGTTATTTACATGAAAGTTTAAAAAACACTGATAAAAGCAAAGCTAAAAAGCCACCTTATTACAAACAGAATAGCTTTAACTTAAACGAGGGCGAGATATATTGCATTTTCAATGCTTGTTTACTTTGGTTCCATCAAGAAGGCATTCAGATGTGTCACACATTTGCCAGAAATTCTGAATGTTAGCACTCTAGTTGCTCATTAGATCACGGTAGTAAAGCTACTGCTCACCAGGGAAGTCGGCTGCTGGTATTCAAAGTGCATGTTTCAGTCTGCATGTCAGAATGTTTTAATGAAATTGAAGAGGATTTGAGAAGTCACTCAAAATGTGCCCTAATTATTCTTTCTGCAGCACTAATCATACTTTCTATGGCAAAATATACCCCCTCATTTTGTTCCTTTTTAAATTAAATGTTTTAAGAGTTACCACTTTATTCCCATCACGATGGCTTCAGGTGTGCTATACCTTTGTAATAAGTAGGACTGTTAGCGCTCTAGCTGTTCTTTAGAACACTCTAGGAGGCTGCAGTAGAACACAAAGGAATCAACTGACAGTCTCTGTCCTTGTTGGATGAACATGTTTTACTGAGAATGTCAGACTTCATTCTCACATGACTGAGAAAGATAATGTGAATTTACAGAAAATATGCTTTCAGTTTAGCTTATAGATCCCCTTCCAAACCACTGTGGGAAAATCATGAGATATTAGTTTTCTTTCAAACATGATTCATGATATCACAGCAGAAGGCTTTTTCACATGGTAAAATCACCTTAGAACACACCACAATTCCTAAAATGAGTATGGTACCATCAACAAATGATTTATAATGTAACTAAAGTCCTAAAACCCTCTATTAACTACAATGCTTTTTAATGAGGTGCTTTCATGTATATTGGTCCCAAGATGGCTGCCAACACTTCTCGGATGAAGTGCTGACAGCCAATCAGATCAGATGTGTGGGTAGGCTCTGCCCAGATATATATGTTTTTGAACCTAAATTACTCAAAATCCACTGGAGCACATATCTTGAGACATAGCAAAGGCACATCGGGCTACCAGTCCCTACAATTTTGCCAAGTTTTGTGGAAATCCATTCAGCCGTTCGGGCTAAAAGTGAGTCCAACCTCCCTATGGAAATTAACATGGGGAAAACACGTTTTGGGACCCCCCTTTTATCTCGGCCCCCCGCTTGACGAATCCCCCCCAAACTTTCAGGGAAGGAGCGGAGCGCAGCGAGGCAAATTTAAGGAAAATTACAGGCAGATTCCTCAACCGGCGCCAAAGTTATTCCCAATAGAATGTTGCGGATTTTCTATAGAAAACAATCCTAACTATAACTACCTACTGGCGACCGCCAGTAGGTAATATATATATATATAGGAGGAGCGCACGAATAAAGGAAATAATTGATTAAACACCCCGTGAGTGCTGTTTCTTCTTTCCCGGCTGGGGGAGGAGATTTGGAGATATATATATATATATATATATATCTATCAAAGAGGCCTGGGGGCATTGTTGGCATCGTGGCAAAAGGCGTCCAAAGTATTGGAAACCGCAGGCCCGCCTCAAGATCGGGTCAGGCAATTGGCCGCTGCCAGATGACAGTCCATGATTACATGGGGAATCGTCATCACTGCATCGGCGATTTACGGCCCTGACTGCATCTGAATTTGGGCAGTGATGGGCGAATTTTGCGAATCTGGCGTTCGCGAATTTGCGTATTTGCGAACTCGCAATCCACAAAATCCGCGAATTCTCGCGAATTTGCGGATTTTTTTGTTTTTATAGGGTTCGCAAGGGTTTCTGCCAGTTCGCAAGGATTTTGTACCAGTTCGCAATTGCAAACTTACTTGTCGGCACGCAACGGTCGCGACTATGTTGTTTCTATGTCTGGTTCATCATCACAGGTTCACAGCACCCTCTGTTTCAACACTGACACCCTCTGTTTCACCCATGCCACCCTCTGGTACATCAATGCCACCCTCTGGTTCATCATCATCACTGTAGATTATGGGGGGGAAAAGCAAGCACACCTGCCCTGCTTCAACTGACATGAATTAATTTGGGGTTGATTTATTAATGTGTCACTGTTTCTAAAATTCCAGTCTGGCACCTGCTTCCTTATCTGTAATTTGCTTTCTGTTGCAGTGCAATTTTTTTTCCAGGACCTTTGTGGCCTACTTGTAGCTATTCTATGATCCGGCTGTGAGGGTCAGAGCAGGGTCATACAATTGTTGCAACTAGCAACTGAACTCTGGAGGGGCCCCAGTCAGGAAGCACTACAGGGAATGGTTACTAATGATGAATTTGAACTTTTGCACCTGCTGAGTGCCTTCAGTTTAGCAAAACTCGTTTTTCTGCAGAACAGCAAATGTAATGCCCCAAACAAACTTACTTGTGAAAGTTGATTTCTAATCCAAAAGTGATCCAAAGAAACTCAAAAGGCCTCAAATCCAAAAAAGGGCAGGCAAATGTCAACCTGAGGAGTTATTCTGATAGAAATCATCATTTTCAGAAGGTCTATGCTGCTTGCTAGTGGATTTCTTGTGCAGAATTGCAAATTTTGTAATTTTGCGAGTGCGAGATTGTTGCTGCCCGCCGCACCTACATGTTCGCAATTGCGAACTTACGCCGCACGCCGCAAAATTGTATCACCAAGAAAAAATAATTTGCTGCGTGCGAATTTGCGGATTTTCGGTAAATTCGCGAGCGTTTGCGGATCGCAAATTTACCGAAAATCCACAAAATCCGCGAGCGGAACAGATTTTCCGCCCATGCTTAAATTTGTGGCTTGGCCAGGGGAGCCGATGAACACATGAATTACAGGGTTTCCCAAAACATTAACCCCCCTCTTTTGTGTGGCACATCGACATTCATTAGAACTGTAATCCGTCCCACCAGTGGTACTTACCACAGAGTTGCATGCTGGTCTCTAAAGTCCACAGCTCAGGACTACAAAGTTAACAACCAGGTGGGGCGAGTCCGATTTTCACCAATTGAAAAGCCGCAGAATATCCACAAGAGGGAGGTGGGCCAAACCCTGTGCTGTCGGCATCTGAGGATGGCAAACTGTGCCGAAATGCATCATGCCTAGCAGCTGAAAATAAATTGTTTCTCCGTAACCCCCCTTTGTGTCCTCTTGATTGCTTGTTCGTGGAGCGGTCTTCTTTGGGATATATTGTGCGTACTGCCGGCAAACGCGCTAAGAGGACCTGTCCAGCAAAGTGGCCTGGGGACATTGTTGGCATCGTGGCAAAAGGCGTCCAAGGTATTGGAAACTGCAGGCCCGCCTCAAGATTGGGTCAGGCAAGTGGCCGCTGCCAGAAGACAGTCCATGATTACATGCGGAATCGTCATCACTGCATCGGCGATTCACAGCCCTGACTGCATCTGAATTTGGGGCTTGGACGTTGGGGACCCAGGGGAGCCGATGAACACATGAATTACGGGGTTTCCCAAAACATTAACCCCCCTCTTTTGCATGGCACATCGAATTACATTAGAACTGTAATCACTCCGCCAGTGGTACTTACCGCAGAGTTGCATGCTGGTTTCTGAAGTCCACAGCTCAGGACTACAAAGTTAACAACCAGGTGGAGCGAGTCCGATTTTCACTAACTGAAAAGCCGCAGAATATCCACAAGAGGAAGGTGGGCCAAACCCTGTGCTGTCGGCATCTGAGGAAGGCAAACTATGCCGAAATGCATCATGCCTAGCAGCTGAAAATAAATTGGTTTCTCCGTAACCCCCCCGTTGTGTCCTCTTGATTGCTTGTTCGTGGAGCGGTCTTGTTTGGGACATATATATATATATATATATATATATATATATATATATATATATATATATATATATATATATATATATATATATATATATATATATATATATATATATATATAGATATATATATAGATAGATAGATAGATAGATAGATAGATAGATAGATAGATAGATAGATAGATATACATATATATATATAGATATATATATATATAGATATGTATATATATATATATATATATATAGAGAGAGAGAAGAGAACTCCTTTCAACGAAAGAAATAGAGGCCACAGTGGGGGTAAGCAGGGAGATCACCAGGTATTTATTCCATAACATACTAGTCCGTTAGGTGAATGCATTTCGGCATCTCATATGCCTTCGTCAGCACCAAAAGTCTTTGTGGGCAGGTTCATAGGTGACATGGTGCTTTTGAAATAATAGCCCCAAGATGATTAGTTCTAGTCCGCTCCACCCACAGGAACAGTGTCCTTTACCAGTAATAGCAGTACACTTTATGTTCGTGGACCACCATTCCCAAAATCCATTGGGAATCCAGGTAAGTATGTATATATATATGAAACCATTGAGAAAGGGAGGGCTCTCCCGAAACGCGTCTGTCTTCAATAAATCTGCCCTGTGAAACGAGCTGTGCCGTGCTTGCGAGTGCTTTTCTTTCCTGTAACCCGGCTGGGTATTCTCAGGATCCTTGGAGCTTTGATATATATATATATATATATCGAGCTCGAGTCCCTGCAGGTATTCATTGAGGAAGGCGGAGCGCCGAAACGCGTCTGTTACAAACCCGAAAATAAACTACTGAAAACGACCCCCGGAGTGCGTGGTTTCTTTCTTTGGACAAGTCTGGCAGAAACCGAGAGCTGGATATATATATATATATATATATATATATATATATATATTTTTTTTTTTTTTTTTTTTTTTTTTTTCAGGGCTCAATAAGGAAACAAAAAATGAGAGAATTGTAAATACCTCATTTGTTCGCTTATTATTTTGGCGTTCTGTGAATATGTTAATCATGAAAAAATATATGAATTGTGTAAGAACGTTACTTGTTTTTAAATGAGCACTACGCACTTTTCACGTAATCACCAGGTTTAGCCATTGCATTACTAGCATTTGCACGTTAAAAGATGGCGCCCATAATAATGTGGAGAAAATTGTCCCTTTTCCATATTGACTAATATGTAATGAACCAATGGCTTTAAAATGGTGTTTCAAATCCAACACTAACGTTGCACTGACGAAGCCTGCTAAGGCGAAACGCGTCTGCTTGGGGTGAGAGGGGGTTTGGTGAATAAATTTTTGAAAACTCGGATACCAGTGTGCCAGCCTTTCTTTTCTGGATGCAGAAAAACGTGCAGCAATATATATATATATATATATATATATATATATATATATATATATATATATATATATATATATATATATATATATATATATATATATATATATATATATCCCTAACTGCTGAAAGGAATTGCACCAAATTTGGCAGGATGGTAAATGTTGGTTCTTGGGAGGGCCTTTTGTGATTTAGTGTAAATACGTTCAGCAGTTGCAAAGTAATTTAAAAACGTTCCAGTTGTATATCTAGGGACAGAGAGGATCGGCGACACACCCCGATCTCATGCTGAGATCAAATTCTCTGCTAACACGTCAAACCATTCACCTTCGCCTCACTCAGAACCACCTAGCATTCAGAAAGCAACTTAAAACCTGGATATTCGACAAGTAATTCCCCACCCTTCCTCAAGCGCCTTGAGACCCTCTGGGTATGTAGCGCGCTATATAAATTCACTGAATTGAATTGAATTGAATTGGCAGCCATCTTGGGACTCGGTTGAACCTGGTCACAGATAAAAAGTTTAAAAAAAGAAAAGGGAAATGGCAGAAACACCCTGACCCCCAAGGCCAAGCATTTAAAAAAAAAAAATTGGCAGGAGTCGAGATGGATCGGCGAATCCCGCCAATTTGTTTTTTAAGCGAAATGCAGACACCCACGCTTCATTTCTTATCAGCCCCCAGAAAGAAAAGGGGGTGCACAGCCCCTCCTCCTGTGGCTCATTGATGCCACAGAGATCACAACCCCGGCGGTTCCTTGACAAAAAATGTGGGGGAGAACCGTATGACCTCCCCCACTGCCAAGGGGTCAACCACCTCCCCAGGGCCTATTTATTTATTAATGGGGGCCTCTTACATCCCCAGCCCTGGGGACTGCCACCTTCCAGGGCTTTAAGATTAAACAATGCATCCCCCCCTCCTGGAGCCATAGAACGGTTGTGGGGACCACCACCCCCTCAAGGCCGGCTCCTGCTATGTCCCAGGGTGCCCACCCCCAGGGATATAGCTGTTTGCTATGGCTTGGTGGGAGCTTTACCGTTCCTGCCATGCCTTAGCAAACTGTACTTTACTTTCAGCAAGCGAGAACATTAAAAATGCTCTTGCTTGCTAGAAGGGGTGCACAATTGCTTTCACAGAGAGAGAGCTACATGTTATCAGCTTTCATTACCACTCTGCAAAGGCACCTCCTGGCTCACAGCTGGTTGGTGGATGAATTCTCCTTGGGTGCAGAGGGTCCTGAGGGGTCAACTAGTCATCCTGTTACCTTCAGTAATTCCCAAACAGTGGGAGTGCTGAGAGGTCTTTTAGAGGCTACGCCCCCTTTTTTCACGACTTTGCAAGTTCGTATTCGATGCTCAGGGCTCTTGGGGGCCCATAATCCCTCCTGTTACCGCCAGTAAGTGTAACACAGCAGGATTCCTGAGAACTGGTTGGAGGCCTGCCCCTTTTATCCACCTCTTTGTAAACTTGACCACCAGTTAAAAAACCATGGATATTTACTTAAAAAACAAAACGTTACAGGGATGGGTATAGTTAGGAAATAGATTTTAAAAAACCCTGGGAATTCACTGACAAACACCAAAGGTTACAGGGATTTATTAGTCAGGAAATAGAAGTTCAAAAACTTTTGACATTCACTGAAAAAAACAATGGTTACATGAACATTTTAGTTAGGCTCAGATGTCACTCATACAAAAAAAGTGAAGTTCAGCAGTTATAATTACCTGAGCTAACTTTAGACTTACGCTCCCCAATACACTGCTTATGACCTCACATTTTACAAAACTGATGAAAACACTGATGACATCTAAAATGACATCACCGAAAACATCACTGATGACATCATCCACAGAACGACTCACACATCCGCTCGCACCCCCATGCAACCTCTCGCATGCCCACTCACGCAGCTGCCCAAATACTCACATACCCATTCACAAACCCATACCAGAACTCACACACCCACTCACTCCTCCATAGAGTCACTCATACACCCACTCACTCACTTGTACAGCCCCACACACAACCATTCACTCAACCCTATAGCTACTCATGCAGTCACTCATTCATGTAGCCACTCCCAGAGTTACACACTCCCCCATACACCGACTCACACACCCACTTATTCAACTACTCAGTCACTCACACAGCCACTCACTCTCCCATATAGCCTTGCAACACAGCAACTCACTCACCCATAAAAGCACTCACTGACACGCCTACACAATCACTTACATACCCAGTTGCACATCCATAAAGGTACTCACACATCCACAATACAGCCATTCACACAGACACTCACTCTCCAATACAGCCACTCACACATCCACTCAGTTAACCAAACACCCACTCAAACTGTCACTCACTCACCCTTACTTTTACTTACACTCCCAGTCATTCACTCATAAATCCATTCAGACACACACTCACTCACCATACAGTCACTAAACGCCCAGTTACCCACCCATCGAGCCACTCACACTGCCACACACTTACCCATACAGCCACTGACACACCCGCTCACCAACTCAGCCAGTCACACACAATCTCACTCACCCACACAGCTACTCACACACCCAGTTATACACCCATTCAGCAGCTCACACACCTGTACACACAATGATACATTCAGTCACACAGCCACTCACATAATATATGTTAGAAGTACTATCACTCGGTAGCAGTGCACCTAGTATACTAATTAAACTTTTTTTATTAGGTTAGAATATATTTTTAATACCCATAAATTCTTAAAAACACATACAGACATTTGATAATTTCATCTGTGATGTAATTTGAGATGTTATTAGTGATGCCACTGACCATTACCGGGAGTGATGTATTATGTGAGGTCATGAGCAGTGCATTGTTGGGCATACATTATAGTTAGCTCAGGTAACTCTAACTGCTGAATTTCACTGGTTTTGTATGAGTGAAATCTGAGCTTAACTATAACGTCAATGTAACCTTTGGTTATTTCAGTGTATATGTATACATCAGTGGCGGCTCCCCCATTGGGGCACGGGGGCGTTGCCCCACTGCTTTCTGGCAATGCGAGAAGGCAGAAACATAAATTGTAATAAATACCATTTTATGTTTCTGCCTTCTCGCACGGCGAGAAAGCAGAAGTGCCAGTACTGTTGTGCAAACTGACTGCTTGGTCAGCCCGGGGCCGACCAAACAGTGAGTATACACAACAGTGGGCAAGCCACTCCCCCCTGCCCTCGAGCAGGACCGCCCACTCTCCCCTTTTCTCTATGTATAGCTGCATGCAGCAGCCTACATAGAGAAAATGGCCCAGGTGGGGCGCGGCCTCACCAATCACAACGCTGCCATTGCAGCCTTATGATTGGCAGAGAGGAGGGAGGGAGGCTTGCTATTCCCAGCTGATGACGTTGCGATGTATGCTGCCTGTAGGATTTGGAAAAGGCAGTACGGACCCATCTAGAAGGTGAGGTGGCAGGCGCAGGACGGTAAGTGAAGTTTTATTTTATGATATGTTTTTTAATTAAACAAACCCCCCCCCCCCCGCCTCCCTCCATATACCCCCGCCCCCCGCCGGCCGACCCCATTTCCACCCCCTCTTCCCCCCACCCCTCCATCATGCTGGCCGCTACTGCTCGAATCGAGGCCTTCGGGGCATAATTCTTTGATGAAAACATGACATTACAATGTGAAGAATCACGTGGAGTCATTTACACATTGCAGAGACTTGTGAAAAAGCCTACGTGGAGATTCTGGCTGGGCAATGATCTCTTACTGCTGTCTGAAAGAGGTTGAGCCATTTTAAATACGGAAAAGGTATTATAGATGACTGATGCAGAGAAAAACACCTGCGAGGGGCCAGTAACATATCTAAAAAAAAAGACACCAAATTGAACAGAGAGATGGGAGGGTGCAGAGTTGAACATGGGGTAGAACGTAAAGATTGTGATCACAAAATCAAATTGAGGTGGGCGCTTCATTAGGTAGTGGTAGGGTGGGAGAAAAGGTGGGCTGCGGTGTGAGAGCGTGAAAGGCAGAGGGTCCTTTCAGCAACCTCACTGTTCTTACAGGCCGGGACTGTGTTTCACTGATGTGTGTGGGGCCTGAGCGGCTAATCTACCATCTCGGAATAAACTCCATGACCTCCGCTATAAATCAAAAAAAAATGAGACTTTGTTTGCAGTTTCGTTTTAAACACTTTCAAACGTTTTGCAATCTGTGTACCTTTGGCAGTGCTGTGAAATTTGTTGTTACCATGGTGGCAGATTTCAACTTGAGAAAAGTATATTCTGCTCTGCTTTCTTGTGGAAATGCAAAGTCTCTTAATGACCTTGAATTGGGTATGATAATTTCAATGGACAGCCTCTGAAACTGTTTAGGATTAAAATGTCATCTGTTATGAATTTTCTGTGACTGCTGGCAACCAAGGGCTGCAGTTAGTGAAAAAACTTGAAAATGTGCAGGGCATGCTGCATGTACTGTTTTGATAAAGGGAAGGAAAGGGTTATGACAACCTTGCCAGATTTCCAAATAATAGGCACGGCCACTTACTATGGGCTGGTAAACATCCAAGCAATAACAGTGTATGTTATACTATTACAGTCAATGAGTAATAGGAGTTGTAGCTGTTGGTAATTTTTTTACTGCATTGTGATATACTATTCTGTAAAGAAGTGTGTGTTCACATTTTTTCTACATTTCAGCATTTTTGGGGTGGTGTTAATGGATATGAGGATATTGTTCCATATACTGGGTGCAGAGATGGAAAATGCCTGCTGTGCTGTCTTGTTTTTACTTTTTACACTACTTAGTTTTCAGTCTGATAGTATCCCGTAGGACCCACCAGCCCTTCTTAGTTATCAGGCTTGCATGCTTGACTATACATCACAAACTTTTACGCCTCACCACTTCGAAATGTCACCAGCCGCCACCGGCATACATATATATGTATGTTTATATATATATAACTTGTTTTGTGGTTTTGATTTTATTACATAAAATACTGTGCTGTAAAATCCCCTATGGAACTGAGAACAGCTGCATGTAAAACACAAAATTCAGCATTGTAAATGTACAGTAATTTATATAGCACAAATCACCGAGCGGTTTCTAAGCGCTTGCTTAGGGAACCCGTCCTGGTATTCCCCTGTGAGATATCCCCGGCAGGGTATCCGCAAGGTGAAAGCCAGGCATCCCGCCGCGAGGGGCCGTTGTGGAGATTAAGCAAGCTATTGCCCAGAATTGCAGAGTGTGAACCCGTGAATTGAGTGGGCACCAGAGCGAGAATTGTCAGGTCCATGGACATTTTTAGGACTAAAGACCCCGGCGAGCCGGGAATTGAACCCTGGTCCCAGGCTGATCTCTGCTTCCAGGTCTGCCTCCTCTAACCAGTGAGCCACACTTCTCCAATTATAATGGTAGCCTCTCCAAACCACTCCAGAGAACTCTAAAATTGTAAAGGCGACTACGATTGTGTGTAATGGGGAATCAAATTATGTTGCACAACTGTCTAAATTATGTGGCAAAGAATGCAAACTATGCAGGACATTCTCTGAGGCATAATTTCTGCCATCTGAAATAGAAACGTTCTTGGTGAAATCTGCGAACATTGCAAACTATGCAGCAAGTTATGTGGCAATATGGAAAATATGGTGCATGGATTTGATAACACCAATCGTTGCCCATTGTTTTATTAGCATTGGTAAAGAAAGTTAAGCAACAACTAAGTATTAACTAACTCCAATCGATGCTTGGATGATAGAAAATATTTATTTTTTGTTTTTAAGCAAGAAATGAATTCAACAGTCACTAACCAACACAACTTGGGGCAGAAGTCCATGCTCCGTTCACACAGTGGATTTCTGAGGATCCTTCCATTTCATAGTTTTCATCACATTCAAGGTCAAACACATCCCCGCTGCGATATACCTTCGTGTACAGTAGTCTAATAGAATGTGGTATTTGTGGTGGAGGCGGGCATCTATGTTTTATATCTTGAACAAAAAATAAAGAGAGCACACAGGAATATAAAAATGGTGCAAAACATATGGTAAAAATATTGTAGTGCAATGAATAATAATGAAGAAGATGATTGCTAGATCATGCAAATGGTCAATTCTATAAAAATCGATTGTTGGACACAGTATCAAACATCTAATTCATGATTTAGCACAAGTCTACACCAATCAGCTTTGTTGTAAACAAAAGAGGAACTGTATGCCCAGATCCGGGTCAATCTACTCGCATGAAAATGCTATTTTTTTATGAGAAACTATGGAACATCTGTTGTATGTTTTATCCTAACAACTGTAAAGGCAATTACCATTTTACATGTAGGACAGTGTCCACAGCAGGAAAAGAGAAGAATATCAACACCTTTCAATTGACCACAATAAAAGAACAATGGTAGAATATTCACATTTATACACAGATTACTACAAGTTTATGGTAAACTAGACCCCTTAGTATGACCATACTCCTCTCTTCAGTGTCACAATTCATTGTACTCAGCCATCAGCTCCTTCTTTCCTTTGACACTGTGAATATTCCATTTCAGTCCTAAAGCTCTATGTGTTCTGCCATTATTTTTCTTAACACTAACTCCCATGTGAAGTTTATCCAGTGGTGTTCATACTTGTTATATAGAAACAGTCAAATGATTAATTTCAAGTCCAACAGGCAATTCGTATTCTAATACTTAATTGGGGTACATAAATGAATTGTATCTCAAACTCAGAAAAAAGATTCAAAGTTAAATCTACTTTTAGCAGTGAAGAAGGAGGTTGATGTCTAATGAGAGCAAGTTTGTGCTGATAGGTGCAGTGGAATAAAAAGTGAGTACTATTATCAGTGTCTGTGTTTCTTTTTTAGAATAAATGTTCTTATCACATGTGCATATCCAAGTGAGACCAATCAGAAACCTGAAAAATGGTGACCTAGTTGTGAGGCCACAGGAGCTTGTGAACTACAATCAGCACCAAAAACGTAACGTGATTCATAGTTTGAGTGTTGGTGCAAAATCTTCATTCCTCCATTCCTTAACTGTTTATGTATGAACTCTCATGGCCTGGACTACAGTCATTAATATTCATTTTAAAAAGGTACTCCAGTATATAACATATGCATTTGAAAGAAGCAGCATTGATAAAATAAATGTTACGATGTAATAGTGATCCAACGGAAAGAAAGCCAAAAGTTTCAGAAGATAGCAAATATTTTTCCCCACAATTATAACAATGATTAGGTTAGGTTACGTTTATTGTACAGTTAATTTAAACCATTACAATCAATGTAACAAAATAAAATAGATCACCATTAAAACACAATAAAATTTAGATAAAATATGACCCAGGAAAACTTTGAAAAGGAGGAGACAAAGTGCAATGACATACGAAGCAAGGTGCAATGTGCAATGTGCAAGGCCACCGTTTAACCTATACACGGATTGTGGTGTGTATCATGCCTGTTCCTCAGCATTCACTGTAAACAAGCAATCTGTTTCCTGTCGATGTAGTCTAAACATAATGGCAAAGAGTGGCCAGTATCGTAAATCAAGATCTTAGCAGCAATTTAGGGGAGTTACCCGGAAAGTAATAGTGCCTGGGTATATACAGTGCACAATCGGCGAATGTTCCGTCTGCAGGATTCAGATAGAAATCATAAGCATTCAGCTTATTTCACAGCAGAAAGGGGTTCTGGGTACAGATTGTCTATTTGCAAGCAAACTACTATGAGGTAAAGCGATACAATCGTAAGAAAATGTCAGATGCTTGGGGAAACTAAGTACTACGCAGCTGTTTGCAGGAATATTACTGCGGAGTAAAACAGTGCATACATTTAAAAATATCATAGGATGCTTAGGCAATGTTTATCTAGTACTTAGAAGCAAGTTTCAGTTGAAAGGCCGAGGGCTCAAAAGAAATGCCTCTTGTGAGAAGAGGTACGGAGTGCTAGAGCAGCAGCTATTAAATCTGCAAGATTCTAGAGACGAGCGTAGGTATTCAGCTTGACTTGCAACAAAGTAAAGTGCTAAGTGCAAGGTTGCCATTTACAGAGAT
This sequence comes from Lissotriton vulgaris, assembly GCF_964263255.1. Lineage (NCBI taxonomy): Eukaryota > Metazoa > Chordata > Amphibia > Caudata > Salamandridae > Lissotriton > Lissotriton vulgaris. Next base: position 729,012,971 of record NC_141685.1, read on the forward strand.
CTTACTATAGAGTGAAACAATGCATTCATTCAAGATTATTGAATATTAAGTGCATAGCAGCTGAGTGCAGGATATTGTGGTAAAGTGAATGCATACATTATAGATCATTAATTATTTGAGAAAGAGACAATCAGCGTAAAGGATAATTGTATAGAACAGACTGCCTGGAGCGAGTCCTTTTTAAAGCACATGGTATATCAGTCTTTAACGTTGCTGATGTTCCCATTGAGGGAGCAGCGGAGGCTGCATCTTGAGAGCTTTGTATTAAAGTGCTGTGGTCCGTTCGGCCGTTGTATAGGTTGCAAACTGGTTGGCCTGTCTTTTTATGCTCAATTCAGCGGCGGATAGGTATTTCACCAGGCGACAGCTCAGTTGGACATCCTCGCTGGAGAAGTATGTTAACACTGCTTGTCTGCAAGTCTGAATGTGTTTCTTGTTAAAGAGTGGTCTTAGCAATATCTGACGTTCCCGTATCAAAGTCTTGCATATAGTTAGCAGATGTACTCTGTACTCCTCCACCTCCCTGCAAAGCCGGCACATTGCTGGCTTCGGGGGGCGTAGCCAAGGTGGCATATGATATGCAGAAGGTAAAATGCCTAGGCGGAGTTTCAGGAACTTCTCTTTTGGTTCTGGAAAAGCTGCTATGAAGATAGACTTGAGGTGATACCTTATTATAAGACTGCAAGGTGAAACATCCATGAGCGCACTCTGTAGGGCAACTTTTATCGTATATGAGTGATTCTTCTTTCACCTTGATATTTACAATTTCTGTGAAGCTAACAAAGGTCCCTGGTAGCTCCCAAAGTTCCTGCAGTTCCAGTTGGTTAAGTGAGTTATCCAAATAACATTTGTCTGGGGATTCCTCCTTAGTTTTCAGTTCTTTCCACAGGTAAGTATTTTATGAGTCAGGCGGACCCCTTTTAATTTTAAAACAACTTTTAATGAATGCCCATTTGTGGGCAAGCTCTTGCCTTTGTATCCCAGACTCTAGCCTTAGTTGTGTGGGAGATGTATATCCTGGTAGCCCAAATATCATTCGGATTGCTCTTGTTATTATACGGTCTAAGGTTTCAGCGTATTTTCCTCTCATGGCTTCGCTTCCATAACTGATTGATGGTGTAAGTTTCAACTGGATCACTCTGGTTAAAGAGAGGAGATTTGGTCCAGAGATGTTGGGGCATATTACCAACAACTAGCGATAATGTTTGTCTCTAACTTGTTTAGAGACAAAAATTATCGCCGCACATCGGCGATTTTTATCGCAGATAAACCTTGCTATTAGCAAGGTGTATCGCAAATGCGATAAAAAACGGCCGCAATGCATGAATATCGCTGAAAAGTCAGCGATATTCATGCATTATTGAGCAAATGCTCTTAGCCATGTTATCCACCTCCCATTGGATAACATGGCTAAGAACTGCTCAGGGCAGGTGTTAGCTTTTGGAGATATTCGCGCTTAGCGCGAATATCTCCAAAAGTTGGTAATAGGAGATAGCGATGTTAGGGACTGTTTCCAGTCGCTAACATCTTGGCACGCCCACTTTGCATGTCATTAGTGATAAATATCACTGACATGCAAAGCGGGGCCCAAGATGGTCGCTATCTCCTATTAGCTGTCACTAACTGGTGTTAGCGACAGCTTGGTTATAAGGAGATAATTTTATCTCCGCTTTCTTGGCTTTTAAAGCCAAAAAAGCGGAGATAAACCCCCTTGATAATATGCCCCATTGTTCTTAAGGATTCTTAGAGCCACAGTGGTCATTGTTCCCCTTTTTGTATGGCCTCAATTTGAGCTATATAATTCTCCTTGTTATCAATGGTAACTCCCAGGAACTTATGGTTTTGTACAGCCTTCAATTTACATGACAACAAGTGCCAATGATGTTTTGACATTTTTTGCACAGGTTCACGCTTAAGATTTAGTTTTTTTCTCTATTAATGCTGAGTTTGTTCTCCTCCGAGTACTGAGATGTGGTTTCAAGCAGGTGCTGTAAACCTACTGTTGTCTGGCTTATGAGCCCCAAATCGTCCCCATAGAATAAGTTAGACAACTGAAGGCCGTCTAACTTTTGAGAGTGCAAATTGCTTCCATTGAGAGAGACTGAGAGCTCCGCCATAAAAAGATTAAAGAGTATTGGGGCGACTACGCAACCTTGTTTCAGACCGGTGGTAGTTGGGATCTTCTTTGTTAGGTGGTCTCCTGTGCCCAATTTTACTTGCACCCAAGTGTTGCTGTGTGAGAGGACTAGCTGTTCTAGAAGTAGCATTGGAATGTTCAATCTTTTACATTTTTTCCACAATAAGTTCCTATTTATGTGGTTGAACACTGAACTATAGTCGATAAAGCACGGTTTTGTGACGAGTGCAGCATCTATCAATAGGGACAGGGTCAGGATGTTGGTGGTAATGCCCATATTCTTGCAGAAGTTTGTTTGGTTTATCGGCATTGCTGAGATTTCCGAGGCTTAGGACGTTAGTTCTTGTAAGAGCAATCCTGCATAATATTTGGCTTCATTGTCAAGTGAAGCTACCAACAGGTAGCTTTTTGCGTTGTTTCTGTTGCCTTTTTTGTAAATGGGAGAGATAATCAATTCCCTCCATGATAGTGGTATTGTCGATGTGCGCAAGATTGTCTCATAAGTCGGTTTTAAATATTTTAATATTCTGTGTCTTGTTTGAATAATATGGGCGGGAACTCATTTGGTCCTGAAGCTCCCTCATGCCTGCCTTTCGATATTCTTGTACAAATTTGTATGATTGTAATTGTAGAAGGCTGTTCAAGTGTTATGTTAGAAGACGTGTGAACTGTTAGTGCTTCACTTTGTAAAAAAGTTGTCCAAGCCTCTTCTGTTAAATGTGAGTTGATATTTAGGTTTATTCCTATTTTGCCAAAATTGCGCACTATTCTTTTTTTTTGTGTCATGTAAGAGCATGGCCCAAAGTGCTTCCTCACCGTCTTTTTTAAGTCACCAGATTAAATTCCTGCACATGGCTTTCAATTGCTTCAGCTCTTGTAAGGTCTTCCAATCAGAGTCGCCTTTCTTCAGTCTCCGGAGAGCGCGGTTTAACAGCGCCTTCAGTTTTTTCAAATTTGCATTATTTCCAATATTGGAGTAGGGGTGATTGGTTTTGGGGAGTCCTAATCTCTTGCTTGGGTGGATTCCCTTTTTTACTCCATGTCTGTTTCCTAGATTTTTTGTAAACCTCTCCCAACTTCTCAACCTATCAGAATCTGCGGCTTGCGCTTCTTCCACAAGTTGTTTGGAAAGGAAGAGGAGGCCTTCCAGGTCATCCGTTTTACATTTTATACTCTAGTCATTAAATGTGTATTCCAGATCCTGTGCATTTGCTGGTAAAATTGGTTTATTGTGATTTCCTGTGGTAAATGGTCACTGTATTCAGAGATTCCAATGTGATAATCCATTACTTTACAGAACATGCAGCGAGAGGCAAATGTGTAGTCTATTGTAGTACTTGCTACAGTATTATGAAATGTTGCCATCTGTGGACAATCTCCTGGAAATCTTCAGTTTAATACTTGGAAGCCCAGCTGCTTGAGGATAGCCAGAAGCCTCTGGGTTGTTTTTGCTTGTCTTCCGCCTGAGTTATTGTCTTGTATTACTGCGTCCCATACGAATGGGTCCTCCTCCGTATCAATATCTTCAGGTGTATTCCTGAACATATTTGAGTTGAAGTCCCCAGTAATGATCAGACTATTGATCTGCTCTTCTGTTAAAATTTTCTCTAGCTCCTCCTTCAGTTGCTGGGTGCCTTTAGTTCTACCACGTGGGTGTAAATAGAGATTCATGAGAATTATCTGCTCATTTTTATCCTCCCCTATAAGGTGATTCTGAGCACTAGCATGGCGTTTGGCGGTGCTAAGCTATGCATAATGCCTCCATAGCATAAATGCTCCTTTTACACCTGTATGTAGCAAGGCCTCCCTTGCTGTGACCAAATTTGGCGCTTTTAATAGCAGGTAGAGAAAGCAGATCAAATCCGTTTAATGCTGGTGGCGATTCTCACCAAGTTTCCTGGAATTAAATTATATTAAATCTTTGTAGGTAAGCTTGGAGTCACATGAACAAAAACTTTGACAGAGGGTCCTAGGGAAATCTTTAAAGACCAGGTAGTGTTCAATCCCCAATCTAATACTGAACAACAACATAAGAAACTACCGGTCTACAAACCGTGAGATGTGATATAACAAAAGACTCCTAAACGTCTGAGCCGAACAGAAAGGATAGCATACATGAGTTAGAAAAGAATCCCATCAGCCCACATCCGTGGCTACTCTTCGTCATCTGGGATTGGTGGTTGGTAGCACCACTCATGCAATCAACCAAAAATGGTATCAAAACCAGGCTTGTTTTTGTACCCCAGTGATCGGTACAGCCACTTGCCAGTCTTGATAAGTGGTGCTGAAGATTTGCAGTGCAGAAAAGGTGAAAATCATAAGGTGCAATTGTTAAAATTGGATACTAAGATAGTTGCAACAACTTTAATAAACACTATCCTAGTGTCAAATCTAAAAACAGACCGCTAACAGTTTGAAAGGATAACTGTCATGTGCGGTGAAATAACAGGTCTACATCTTTCAGCCACAAGGCTTTCGTCAGGACCAATACAACAACTCTACTGCAAAGATGTGAAAATGAAATACTCAATCAAATGGTTGGTGCGATACAGCCTACCATATTCTATAGCTCCCATCAGATAAGAAGGCAGTACAGGAACTTTGGATTCATTCCTACAAAGTAATATAAAGAAAAATGTATGCATAGTTAAATTCTAACCCATCTCATTTGACCAAGAACATCCAGTGTCACCGTTACTCAACATCTCACTCATTTCATACAGTGCAATACTGTCCATATAGCCACTCGTATATGACTTTTGCGACCATCATTTCTGAGGATCCTTCCATTTCATAGTTTTCATCACATTCAAGGTCAAACACATCCCCGCTGCGATATACCTTCGTGTACAGTAGTCTAATAGAATGTGGTATTTGTGGTGGAGGCGGGCATCTATGTTTTATATCTTGAACAAAAAATAAAGAGAGCACACAGGAATATAAAAATGGTGCAAAACATATGGTAAAAATATTGTAGTGCAATGAATAATAATGAAGAAGATGATTGCTAGATCATGCAAATGGTCAATTCTATAAAAATCGATTGTTGGACACAGTATCAAACATCTAATTCATGATTTAGCACAAGTCTACACCAATCAGCTTTGTTGTAAACAAAAGAGGAACTGTATGCCCAGATCCGGGTCAATCTACTCGCATGAAAATGCTATTTTTTTATGAGAAACTATGGAACATCTGTTGTATGTTTTATCCTAACAACTGTAAAGGCAATTACCATTTTACATGTAGGACAGTGTCCACAGCAGGAAAAGAGAAGAATATCAACACCTTTCAATTGACCACAATAAAAGAACAATGGTAGAATATTCACATTTATACACAGATTACTACAAGTTTATGGTAAACTAGACCCCTTAGTATGACCATACTCCTCTCTTCAGTGTCACAATTCATTGTACTCAGCCATCAGCTCCTTCTTTCCTTTGACACTGTGAATATTCCATTTCAGTCCTAAAGCTCTATGTGTTCTGCCATTATTTTTCTTAACACTAACTCCCATGTGAAGTTTATCCAGTGGTGTTCATACTTGTTATATAGAAACAGTCAAATGATTAATTTCAAGTCCAACAGGCAATTCGTATTCTAATACTTAATTGGGGTACATAAATGAATTGTATCTCAAACTCAGAAAAAAGATTCAAAGTTAAATCTACTTTTAGCAGTGAAGAAGGAGGTTGATGTCTAATGAGAGCAAGTTTGTGCTGATAGGTGCAGTGGAATAAAAAGTGAGTACTATTATCAGTGTCTGTGTTTCTTTTTTAGAATAAATGTTCTTATCACATGTGCATATCCAAGTGAGACCAATCAGAAACCTGAAAAATGGTGACCTAGTTGTGAGGCCACAGGAGCTTGTGAACTACAATCAGCACCAAAAACGTAACGTGATTCATAGTTTGAGTGTTGGTGCAAAATCTTCATTCCTCCATTCCTTAACTGTTTATGTATGAACTCTCATGGCCTGGACTACAGTCATTAATATTCATTTTAAAAAGGTACTCCAGTATATAACATATGCATTTGAAAGAAGCAGCATTGATAAAATAAATGTTTCGATGTAATAGTGATCCAACGGAAAGAAAGCCAAAAGTTTCAGAAGATAGCAAATATTTTTCCCCACAATTATAACAATGATTAGGTTAGGTTACGTTTATTGTACAGTTAATTTAAACCATTACAATCAATGTAACAAAATAAAATAGATCACCATTAAAACACAATAAAATTTAGATAAAATATGACCCAGGAAAACTTTGAAAAGGAGGAGACAAAGTGCAATGACATACGAAGCAAGGTGCAATGTGCAATGTGCAAGGCCACCGTTTAACCTATACACGGATTGTGGTGTGTATCATGCCTGTTCCTCAGCATTCACTGTAAACAAGCAATCTGTTTCCTGTCGATGTAGTCTAAACATAATGGCAAAGAGTGGCCAGTATCGTAAATCAAGATCTTAGCAGCAATTTAGGGGAGTTACCCGGAAAGTAATAGTGCCTGGGTATATACAGTGCACAATCGGCGAATGTTCCGTCTGCAGGATTCAGATAGAAATCATAAGCATTCAGCTTATTTCACAGCAGAAAGGGGTTCTAGGTACAGATTGTCTATTTTCAAGCAAACTACTATGAGGTAAAGCGATACAATCGTAAGAAAATGTCAGATGCTTGGGGAAACTAAGTACTACGCAGCTGTTTGCAGGAATATTACTGCGGAGTAAAACAGTGCATACATTTAAAAACATCATAGGATGCTTAGGCAATGTTTATCTAGTACTTAGACGCAAGTTTCAGTTGAAAGGCCGAGGGCTCAAAAGAAATGCCTCTTGTGAGAAGAGGTACGGAGTGCTAGAGCAGCAGCTATTAAATCTGCAAGATTCTAGAGAAGAGCGTAGGTATTCAGCTTGACTTGCAACAAAGTAAAGTGCTAAGTGCAAAGTTGCCATTTACAGAGATCTTACTATAGAGTGAAACAATGCATTCATTCAAGATTATTGGATATTAAGTGCAGAGCAGCTGAGTGCAGGATATTGTGGTAAAGTGAATGCATACATTATAGATCATTAATTATTTGAGAAAGAGAAATTAATCAGCGTAAAGGATATTTGTATAGAACAGACTGCCTGGAGCGAGTCCTTTTTAAAGCACATGGTATATCAGTCTTTAACGTTGCTGATGTTCCCATTGAGGGAGCAGCGGAGGCTGCATCTTGAGAGCTTTGTATCAAATTGCTGCGGTCTGTTCGGCCGTTGTACAGGTTGCAAACTGGTTGGCCTGTCTTTTTATGCTCAGTTCAGCGGCAGATAGGTATTTCACCAGGCGACAGCTCAGTTGGACATCCTCGCCGGAGAAGCAGGGTAACACTGCTTGTCTGCAAGTCCGAATGTGTTTCTTGTTAAAGAGTGGTCTTAGCAATATCTGACGTTCCCGTATCAAAGTCTTGCATATAGTTAGCAGATGCACTCTGTCCTCCTCCACCTCCCTGCAAAGCCGGCTTCGGCGGGCGTAGCCAAGGTGGCATATGATATGCAGAAGGTAAAATGCCTAGGTGGAGTTTCAGGAACTTCTCTTTTGGTTCTGGAAAAGCTGGTATGAAGATAGACTTGAGGTGATACCTTATTATAAGACTGCAAGGTGAACCAGCCTTGAGCGCACTCTGTAGGGCAGCTTTATCGTATATGAGTGATTCTTCTTTCACCCTGATATTTACAATTTCTTTGAAGCTAGAAAAGGTCTGGTAGCTCCCAAAGTTCCTGCAGTTCCAGTTGGTTAAGTGAGTTATCCAAATAACATCTGTCTGGGGATGCCTCCTTAGTTTTCAGTTCTTTCCACAGGTAAGTATTTTATGAGTCAGGCGGACCCCTTTTAATTTTAAACCAACTTTTATTGAATACCCCTTTGCGGGCAAGCTCTTGCCTTTGTATCCCAAACTCTAGCCTTAGTTGCATGGGAGATGTATATCCTGGTAGCCCAAATATCATTCGGATTGCTCTTGTTATTATACGGTCCAAGGTTTCAGCGTCACTTCCTCTCATGGCTTCGTTTCCATAACTGATTAATGGTATAAGTTTCAACTGGATCACTCTGGTTAAAGAGAGGAGATTTGGTCCAGAGATGTTGTTCTTAAGGTTTCTTAGAGCCACAGTGGTCATTGTTCCCCTTTTTGTATGGCCTCAATTTGAGCTATATAATTCTCCTTGTTATCAATGGTAACTCCCAGGTACTTACGGTGTTGTACAGCCTTCAATTTACATGACAACAAGTGCCAATGATGTTTTGACTTTTTTTTGCACAGGTTCACGCTTAAGATTTAGTTTTTTTCTCTATTAATGCTGAGTTTGTTCTCCTCCGAGTACTGAGATGTGGTTTCAAGCAGGCGTTGTAAACCTACTATTGTCTGGCTTATGAGCACCAAATCGTCCCCATAGAATAGGTTAGACAACTGAAGGCCGCCTAACCTGGGAGAGTGCGAGCTGCTTCCATTGAGAGAGACCGAGAGCTCCGCCATAAAAAGATTAAAGAGTATTGGGGCGACGACGCAGCCTTGTTTCAGACCGGTGGTAGTTGGGATCTTCTTTGTTAGGTGGTCTCCTGTGCCAATTTTACTTGCACCCAAGTGTTGCTGTGTAAGAGGACTAGCTGTTCTAGAAGTAGCGGTGGAATGTTCAATCTTTTAAATTTTTGCCACAATAAGTTCCTATGTATGTGGTCGAACGCTAAACTATAGTCGATAAAGCACGGGTACAAGGGCTGTTCCGTGACGAGTGCAGCATCTATCAATAGGGACAGGGTCAGGATGTAGGTGGTAGTGCCCATATTCTTGCAGAAGTTTGTTTGGTTTATCGGGATTGCTGAGATTTCCGTGGCTTAGGACGTTAGTTCTTGTAAGAGCAATCCTGCATAATATTTGGCTTCATTGTCAAGTGAAGCTACCACCAGGTAGCTTTTTACGTTGTTTCTGTTGCCTTTTTTGTAAATGGGAGAGGTAATCAATCCCCTCCATGATAGTGGTATTCTGTGGACGATCTCCTGGAAATCTTCAGTTTGATGCTTGGAAGCACAGCTGCTCCAGGATAGTCAGAAGCCTCTAGGTTGTTTTTGCTTGTCTTCCGCCTGAGTTATTGTCTTCTATTACTGCGTCCCATACAAATGGGTCCTCCTCCGTATCAATATCTTCAGGTGTACTCCTGAACATATTTGAGTTGAAGTCCCCAGTAATGATCAGGCTATTGATCTGCTCTTCCGTTATAACTTTCTCTAGCTCCTCCTTCAGTTCCCTTGTATTGGAAAAATCAAGATGTCTAAGAAGGGAAGATGTGTTTTGTTGAATTCAACTGTAAACTTCAGGAATCTATTTTGGGTATTAAGCCAGGTCTGAAACTCCAGTATGGTATTGGAGGTGCCTCGATAGTGGTATCAAACTGTTCAGTTATTTGGGGAATGAGACTTGATGTAAGCATGGCGTATTGAATGCCAGCATTCCAATGATCGTACATTTTGCTTACATTCATGTATAGTCCATGCACTGTGATACCCTGTCAATATCTATGCATAAATTCTGTGCACTCTTTGGACTGCTGGCAAACAAGTGACACTGCGTCAAATACGTGAGGATCAAGTGCACTATAACCATACTTCACATCACCCAATACTTATACATGAATCCACGAGAACTAGTAATGCATAGTCCCGAAGACTTAGTGATGATTCCCTTACCTTTATTTACTAAACAATCACTGCCTTTGACTGAAGATGACGCTCTGGGAACCACCAGCACCACTGTTCCCAGGAGCATTAGGATTTTTTCAGGTGATAGACCACGTAATTAACTCATGTGGATTCTACCCCCAGGTAGTCCTGACGTTGTTAGACTAATGCTGCCGAGTACCTTTAACGTCTAGATTTGTAATCACACTTAATTTCTAGTACAAATGCGACTTCTGGTACGAATATAATTTAGGCCCTAATAAATTGACAAAGTGGACACAATTCCATTACAATTTAGCTCAGCCACAAGGATTTTCTATTTTCTCATTTTTTCGCCAATCTCAATCTTTATTCAAGTGCTTTACTATCACACGATGTTATGGGAACTACAATTTCCATGAGCTCATTGTAACAAACGCTGGTGGATAGACCACGCGAATAACGCATGCACAGTCGTCTACCCGGAAGCCTTTCCAAACTACGGATGTGTTGGCAGGGGATTGTGGTTCCTTTAAACATGTGGCATGTAGTTTCCCCGCACCAATAGAGTGCCACGTTAAGCTCTATTTATTCATGACATCATGAGCAACGCGATTACCTCCCCCTCGACTCAGCTTTTCCAGAGGTACCGATGGACAGGTAGGGACCAGCATGTCTTGGCCTTTCATTAAAATTGATTATTAGGATCTGTTCCTATGTGTTTTAGTTTGGGGAGAACAACTAGGCATTAGAGACTAATAATAAAAATATATTCTGCTTCCCTTCAGACGATTTTGTCTAACGTGTAGATGGCGTTTCTCTACCAGGCTTTAGAGACACAACTTTCTGTGGCCGGGATATCATACGTTTTTTGGGGGGTAGCCTGCTTATGGACCCGATAATATTGACCAAGGCATTGATTTTTAAGCATGGTTATACCATTCAACCTCCCTATATTTCCATATTCATGTGTACTATGCAAGTAAGGATCCCTATGTTTCACCGCTAGAGCATGTCCAACAGAGGCTCTTTGACTAGACTCACTTACATGCCTACCGACCCAGTCATGCTAAGGTTTTCAACATTCTCCCTCGTTTGGCCTGTGAATGTGTAGGAGAGACTATACACTATGAGAGCTGTTATAAATATGAGTTATTAAGCGCATCTTAGTCAGGGGTCCCTGCGGAAGCGCCTTTATTTAAGGAGTGGTTTTCATTGTAATAGAGCTTTTTATCTAATATGGGAATAGTTCCACAATGAGAGTTCTTTCTTGTGTGAGCTGTTATGTTTACCCCTTTTTAGAGCGGGCCTCATTCCCTGTGCAGTCGCCAGGAGAGGTGAGGAGTACTTCCACAGAAAGCTGGGTGAGTACAAAAATTCTATGATGATGCTCGCAAAAGTCGCTTATGAGTGGCTATATGGACAATATTGCCATTGTTTGAAATGAGTGGGATGTTGAGTAACGGTAACACTGGATGTTCTTGCTCAAATGAGATAGGTTAGAATTTAACCATGCATACATTTTTCTTTATATTACTTTGTAGGAATGAATCCAAAGTTCCTGTACTGCCTTCTTATCTGATGGGAGCTATAGGATATGGTAGGCTGTATCGCACCAACCATTTGATTGATTATTTCATTTTCACATCTTTGCAGTAACGTTGTTGTATTGGTCCTGACGAAAGCCTGGTGGTAAAACATGTAGACCTGTTATTTCATCGCACGCAACAGTTATCCTTTCAAACTGTTAGCGCTCTATTTTTTGATTTGACACTAGGATAGTGTTTATTAAAGTTGTTGTAACTATCTTAGTAGCCAATTTTAACAATTGCACTTTATGATGTACACCTTTTCTGCACTGCAAACCTTCAGCGCCACTTATCAAGACAGGCAAGTGGCTGTACCGATCAGTGGGGTACAAAAACAAGCCTGGTTTTGATACCATTTTTGGTTGATTGCACGAGTGGTGCAACCAACCACCAATCCCAGATGATGAAGAGTAGCCACGGATGTGGGCTGATGGGATTCTTTTCTACCTTATGTAGGCTATCCTTTCTGTTTGGCCAGTTTAGGAGCCTCTGTTATATCACGTCTCACGGTTTGTAGACTGGTAGTTTCTTATGTTGTTGTTCGGTAAGCTTGGAGTTCCAAGTCCAGGGTCTTTTCTCCCAACCCATTGATGTTCCAGGAGCAGAATTTAAGGACATTTTGAACTTTGATTGCAGGAAGATTGGTATGTCAGACATTTGGGCTTTTGGTGTGTATAGTCCTGGATAACCAGCTCCACTTTTGTGGGAATGTTCTTTTTGTTCCATTGGTCCTATGAGTCAACTGATATCTAATTTCTTTGCTCTCTGAGCTTTTGCTACAGGCTCCACATAGCACTCATTATGAATGTGTGCTCAATTGAGTCTGCCCAAGTTCTTTTTGATTTTCCGAAGTAGCGATTAAGGGTTCCGGATACCTTGGTTTGGCGAAGGGCCATAGCTTGATGCCCCAAGTATATAGTTTAATGTGTTCTTTTAAAACTTTATCTGCTAGGCCTGGTGTGGGCCAGACTGTTTTAGTTGCTTCCACTCCAGATTGTTCTGGAGACTCCACAAATTCTATTGACTCTAGGTCATTAGAACTTATATTCTTCAAGCTGCTGATGGAGTTTAGTAGACGTAGTATGTTTCCTCTGTTTAATATATCAACCCGTACCTTTGACTTATACTCAGGATGGAACATGATTATTGTAGAGTTTGGGCATGCTGTTTGATCTATGGGCAGTTCCTGTTTAGCCATTGATATATCCTCCGACTCTGGGGATTCGCTTGTTGTAGTTGTTTCAGTACCATGTGTGTGACTTCAGCATATCGGTTCGGCCTCAGGACGGAGGCTTATTTCAGGAGGGCCCTCTTGTGTGCGTCCTCTACTATTGTGAGATTCGCTCTTGGAGCCCACTCCACCACTTGTGATTGTTTTGAAGAAGTCACTTCCTTTTGCTTCTGTCCCCTCTTTCTGGTTCAGGCGTTCTGAGGGCTCTTGGTCGACCAGGCAAAGAGGCACGTTAATTTCCTGTTACTATGTTCGGCTCACTGGTTGATTTGCTAAATGGAGTACGGCGTGCGGAGCTTGGATCTTCGCAGCTGAGTACGGGGAATTACACGACCAGCTTCACACCTTAACTCAGCGACCCGGTAGCTCCATTCCGCACCACTGCATCACTGCTGTGCTTGACCGTTGCTTCACTGCCATCCTGAGTGGCGGCAGCCCGGTAAGTTAGATTAACTTATATCGAGTGAGGTGTAGCTTGCAGTTGTGGGTGCTGTGAGGTGCGGCATGCAGGCGGAGGCCACGGGCAGAGGCTCCACGCCCTCCCTGAGCCCTCACAAAGCCAGAGATGCGGAGCGGTAGGAGACCGTGAGTGAGTGAAGCAGGCAACAGGGTTAGGCTCAACCTGCTCCGTTCTGCCTGACTGTTCTGCCTGCACTGCCCATTCTACCATTCTACCTGCCCATTTGTATTTCTGGGCCCGAGTTGCCCCAAGACACCTGAGATGCCCTTCCTGCATGCTTGTCCATCTGTCCACCTCCCAGCCAGCTTGTCTGCTCCTCGCTGTGGGCCCAGAGATGCCCAGAGACGGCCAGAGGTGCTCTGACCTGGTGCCTGGGGGCGCGAAGGAGCGGCTGCTGCATAGCTGGAGGTGCAGGTGCTGGTGGGCATGGTGAAGGAGTGGCAGGGTAGTGGCTTGAGCTGAGGGCTCTTGGTCACACTCTCTCTCATCGCCCGCCTGTATTGAGATGACTGGGAAGTCTTCCTTTAGGTCATTCCCCTGTCCGTGGCTCTTGCCCCTGCGAGGTGATATTGTCTGAATTAGCTTTTAATTTCGCCCCTTTCTCTTCAGCTTCCTTCGCTGTTTTGATGTAAGCAAGTTGGTTGGTAGAAAAGTTGTTCCAGGGAGGCTGATGTTGTGTGCTGTGTTGCGCTTTGGGAATGTCGAGAATGTTGGTAATTCTTCCCTAGTTTGATTTTTTCCTCTATTCCTGTTGAGAACAAGCCCTCTCGGGCAAAATAGCCTCCGGTGTTGGGTCCTGGCCCCGGGATGGATCCTCAGTTGTCAAGTTTCTTAGTTGTTGCTCTGCTCTTCTCATTGTGGCTGTATTTTTTTGGTGGTGGTTTCCTTATCACAGCATCTCTTATGTCAGAGAGAAGATTGTCCATTGCCGTTGGAAGAGTTGCCAGCTTGTCTACAATGGTTAAGCAGGTACAACTAGTCTGTACAATTTGTGTCTCCGATTGCGCTCTCTTGATCAGTTTATTGAGGTCTGTAGTTTGTCATCGATGTTTGAGACGAAGATCGAGAGGGAATTCAGAACTGACAGTTGGATATCCATTTTGTCGGACTGATATTGCATGGTGTTACCGACATTTGCATTGTGTGCAACTGGGTGGTCCAAATATCTTCTTTTTCCTGCAATTTGGCTATTTTTGCATTGAGCTTTGGAGGGCTGTTTCTTTGTTGGGATACAGCTTGAGGCGCAAGAGAGTATGAGGCAACCACTTCCTCCCATTCCTCTGGTGTAAGGTAAGATGATTATAGTTCCATTTACTGAGTTGTTGAGATGTGTTGCCCTTGTGTTTTTATATGTGTGTCATTTTGCACAGTGCCTGCAGGCAATTGACCATAGTGGCCATGCAATTGTTCCTGAGGTGATTGAACTTGCCTTTCTGATAGTGTCTGAAAAGTGGATCGAGTGGGTTGAATATTTCCCTCCGCCAGTTTGGTAGTCGTGTATATAGGGTCATTGTTACCCATTGTGTCCACTGAGGGCTTGAGCACTGAGGGAAGTAAGAGACTAGGTTGCATTACATTGCTGATGTCTTTTACTTGATTTTCTATTTTCTTTTGTTGTTGTTGTTGTTGTTGAAGCAGTTCGAGGGTGCCTGATTCTTCCCTTAAGATTATGTTTTTGTTGGTGTTATTTGTGTTATTGTTGTTGGCAGGGTTTCCATGTTCTTGATGTTCTAGATGTTTTGGCTCAATTTTTCCTGGTTTGTGTGGTGCCCAATTGGCCGGAGTTACTCTGACTGAGAGGAATATGATTGCTGATGTTTTCGTCTACTTCCCTCTTCGTGGGCTCTGTGTGGCTTTTTGCCTGACCTTGGCCGTCCTTCTCCCTCCCACTGATTTTATTGAAGTTATTTGCAATCAGCTCTGATTGATGCCATTTGGCGTTGTTTGTTTATTCATACATCTTATTCCCCTGTTCCTTATTCTCTTTAAGCTTCTCATCCTCTGCACTTACTTCCCAGAGTCTTTTTACGCACGACGTTTCCCTGTTGGCCGTAGACTCTCCATAGTCCTCATTTACCTGCTGTTGCGTAGTCTGGCGTATTTTAATGGGTTGGAGAGGAGTGGGGAGATTGCTTTCTTTGTTGTTGGTCAGGCACAAGACTGGCCCAGCGTCTTTTATAAAAGAACATTTGGTGTAAATTTTCGGTTGGTAGCTTGTTTTAGTTGTAATGGTCCTGATCGTTGCTTTGTTTGCATTGGCAGTTGGCTGTGCCTGCAGGCTGGTGAGGAGTGGGGAAATCAGGGGATTTCCTCTTCCTTCTTCGTCAGGTCCTCAGCGCTTTCGTTACTAGATGTCTTCTTTGTTTTTCTGCGCGTTTTCTTGTTAGGTTTGGGCACCCCCTGCTGTATTGCCTTCCCTGATCTCATTGTGGCAATTGTAGCAATTGATGTAGGTGTTGTGGGTATTTGTGAATATTATCGGTGCCCCTCCATAGTTTCTCTCCCTCTTTTCCTTGGCTGATCCTTGCCAGAGAACCCGATAGCTGCTGACTTGTTGGCTTTTCCCCTATTATCCCTTTTATTCCCTTTCTTTCTTTTCTTTTCTTGTCTCCTTTCCCCCTGTTTAGTCCAAGTAAGTTGGATTGTGGCGTGAATGGAGGGGTTGACAGGTCCACTGCAGGGGGGAATGTTGGACTGTGCTGCACTGAGACCGCCGTCTGAAAGGTCAATTTATGCCAGGCAGCTGGTCTTTGTTCCTCGTTGTGCCAGTGGTCAAGAAACTGCAGCTCAAGAGCCCTCAGAGCGCCCAAACAAGAACATTTCCTTATTTTATTTTTGTGTTTGGATATGGCATACAGATACATAAACATGACATTTATACAATATGATTGAATAGGAAAACACACTTCCAACTATGGAACACTACCATACATTTGAACTTTGGACCTAAATAGTGGTTTAGTCGAACAACACTCACGTGTTACATATTTGCAGACCTCTGTGTTGTACACTGCTATATGCTACAAGATATTGTATGGAATGCAATACTAACAGTTCATTCGGGCAATCCCCCATTCGTTTCCTATCCCAGTGATACATAGTTTTCAATTGCCACTGCTATAAATGTGCAATTAGGCCTTCATTGCTTCATGATTAGATATTTTCATCATTATTTTTGTATGCATATGAAGATAAAGAGTTGCCATATATGCATGAAAATTCTGAAAAAAAAACTTCAAAAGATATAACCTCAAGTCGGGCAAGCAAATGAATTGATCGATTTTAACTACCCCCTCCAAACCACAATTATAATGGTAAGGTGCACCCTTGTACTACACTACCCACTTCCTCGGACTTTATGGTGTAGATTGCAAGTGAAAGATATTTCGAAATGTATTGACATTTGGTACAGTTAATCAAGGTATCCAACATGCTGCCTTCTGAAGCTGATTGAGGGAAATATTGGTTAACCGCCTTTCACAACTCTGACCTCCTTTCTAACTAAGACCATCCTTAAGGTTCCTTGACAGTAACTTGTGAATATTAAGTACTAAGAGGGTGTTACATTTCGAAAGCAGTTATTTTAAGTGAAAAATCCTACTCGTAATTTTTCATTTTTCAGACCACAATCCCCAACTTAAACGTAATTAAAAAATCATTCACCAGAATACTAATTTCCTTGCTAGGATTTTAAGGAGATCTCAAAATGCCATCCTTGAAAACTATTACACTGTAATTCTGAGAAAATTGAGGATTATTCCAGAATCCTGCATGGCAGTGAATCGAGTGCCTTAAGAAAAATTTCATATTTCAATGTTAATAAAAATGTGAAAATATGTCAAACCAAATAGAACATTGTTCTTTTTTGTATCTTTTTTTTATTGAGCAGACTTTCAATTTAATTACAAATAAGAAACATACCAGAAAAATATTATACAAAATAGCATTTGATTCTACCAAGCTCATGTGCAAATAAACAAACCATAACATAGTTTAGGACAATCGATCTGTTCAAAACAGTAATGCTGAAATATCATACAGCAAGCAATGAAGTGTCCACGTGCCAATTTAGGTCTCCCCCTCCCAAGTTGCTTTGTGAAAGTAATGGTGTACAAATATATACAGCACAGTTATATTAACAGCCATCAATAAAGTGCCATGGAGGACACATCATGTTCTATAATTAGAGATGACAGTGTACGTAGGCAGTCAATGCCAATGTTAATTTACACATGTACACCAAATCCTGTGCTGAAGATGCAGAACTCGCTATGACTGAACGATGGAAATACCCGGCTTTATGTTACACGGTAACATAGTAACATTACTTCTGCTATAAGTGTTATATATACCACTGCTTGTGTTGTTCGTATCTGAAAAAATAAAACGCAATAAAGATATTAAAAAAAATCAATAAAGTACCATGCCCCGTGAAACTCCGCCGCCTTTGCAAATACTTAATTGCTTCAAAATTGTTGTCCTACTAACAAGCGTGAGCACTCGGGGTGTCGAGTTCATTGCATTATTGCAATGAACTAGACACCCCGACCATTTAGGTCTGACATACCCCGTTATGAGGAAAAAATAATTCTTACCTCTTAGGATACCGCTTTTAAACCAATAACAAGAAAAGCCAGATAGCCCCCCTTGCAAAAGCACGAGTAATGTGAAAATATCTCTGAGTATCCCTCATGGAGCCACCAGGGGTGTTGCTGACAAGTTGGGGCCTAATTCTTCTGGTGAATCTATAAACTGCCATGAGGCTTTAAATCTTTTTTGACCCCCCACACATCTTGCACATGCCACCTCAGATTTTTACGTCCTAAGCATTTTATTCAGCCACTCTTTGAATAATGGAATCTTGGATGATTTCCAATTATGTAAAATCAATGAATGAGCAATTATTGAGGTGATTGATATAAACAGGTGGCCCCACATGCCGATACCTGAACCCCGATTCTTACTAACATTGGGGCATATTAGCAAGAACCTTGTTAAAATTATCGCCGCTTTAGCGGCAGGAAACTGCCGCTTAAACGGCGATAATGGGCTTGCTAATATGCCTTATAGAATTCCAATAAAAGCCCAGGTTAGATGTCCTGCACATCTAACCTGGGCTTCTATTGGAATTCTATAACGCCTATTAGCAAGCCCATTACCGCCGTTTAAGCGGCAGTTTCCTGTCGCTAAAAAGGCGATATTTTTGACAAGGTTCCTGCTAATATGCCCCAAAGTGCCATCCCGTCTCCGGGTCTATATTTGCCTGGACTGAGACCAGCAAAGTCCTTTTGCCAAAACTGTTCCAACAACTGGCAGGTAAAAATGATATGTAACCAACCACCCATACCCTGCCGCTACCAAATAGAACATTGTTCGTTTTGTAAAAATCTGTGCCTTAAGTAGGATTATTATGCATTTGGTCTGCTGGCAGAACCATCCCCTGCCTATTTGCTCCCCTCACCAAAATTTGGTGTCATTCCAGGTATCTGAACACTCTTCCAGCCCCCCGACAGTCCCATACACATGAAAAATGCCGCACAGACTGTAAATGTACTGTCCTAAACACATATTTCAACCTGCAGACAATGGGCAAAGGATCCTTTCACCTACATTAGAACAATCAATCAGAGATAAGCATTAGTTGTTCAGATTCTTCATAATCCTGATGCAGTCCTTTAATCTAGCCTCAAAATTCAGGTGACATATTTTTTCCAAATCACTAATCCCGATTGCCAAAAATTCCATCGCTGAGAAAATGCTGGGTGATTCTAAGCCACCCAAGTGCTATCCGGTCCTATGCTATAATAAAATGTCTTTAAAACCCTAAGCACAACAATTGTGTGCATTTTGGATACAACCAGGATCACGTTTGTAAAGAAAGTTTTGTAACTGGTCACACTATAAGCATTATTTCTTTTGGCATTAAATTAATTTCATTAAGGAAGTAATCCAGTGAAACTGTCTTTTTTCTGTGTTCAGAGATAATAATTAGGGTTGCCAGTCTCATAATTGACCCGAAAAACCTAGAAATAAGAAAAGGGAGATCGAAAACAAAGCAGCTCTTAATAACGACACAGACATTGAATGTGGGGCTTTTTATTGGAGCGATTGCCGATTGTATTTCTCTTTAAGTAATATTTACTACAAACTCAAAGGTTTGCCATATTATTAAACAATGATTCATGACAAACCCAACCATATAGCCGGTTAATCTAGCAGCCAATACTTGCCAGGCAGTCCATGGAAACAGCCTCCTATCAACCTCTACCTGTTAGAGGTATGATAGTGTACAGCAACATCACTGTTTTAAGGATCAATGATGTGCAGATTACATATAGCATGATTCCTACGAGAACTGGGAGAAATGTTATGTACAACGGTTAAATTGGAGTGTTTTCAGTTATTATGCACTATTAGAACATTGGAATGTTGGGAGCTCCATTGAAAACAATTGACTGCTCTGGGCTTATAATGGCTGGTATAAGCCTGAAGCTCCAACATTCCAATGTTTCTTTGTTCACGGCTCTGGCTGTGAACAAAGGCTTCAGGGAGCCAATCCCCTCACGCTTCCAAAAGGCTTTGTTTTTTTTGGTAGAACATTCTGTCCTCTAGTGACAGAATGTTCTAATAGCCTTATAGCCCTTCGTAGATGGGCTATACCGCTATTAAAGTCCCTCTCCCTTGTTAAAGGCCCTCGCCTTCGGCTCGGGGCCTTTAACGCTGGAGAGGGCCTTTAATAGCTGGTATAGCCCTCTACGGCGGGCTATAAGGCTATACTCTTGTGTTGCAAAATTACCGAAACCATGCAATTACGCCAGCTTGGTTATAACGAGCACTTTGGCGTACATTTCCAACAACAGGAGCACAGCAACAACGCTATCCTGTAGCATTTAGTGCTATTTACTTAGAACAAAATGCATCCTCTGGGCTATTTGGGACACAAGAGTGCATTTTGCACAAAGAAAATAGCACTAAATGCTGGACTACGCTTCTCATACAATTATGCATAATTAGGAGTAATTATGCTAGACAACATTACGCCAGTTATGCCTACCTCTAATTCCTACTTCTATTGGTAATATGGATGCTTTCAGAGATCACTTACCTTCACAATGTGGAGGATCAGGCGACCATCCAAAGTAATAGCACTGAATTAGTTCTGATCCATTCAAAAAATAATTTTCCCCACATGAAAATTTCACCACATCCCCATCAACATATGATTTCTTTTTGGGATAAAAATCTCCATGTTCTATAGTGCGTAAATCTGAGCATGTTAGTTCTGAAAGGAAAAATAATATGCACATTGATATTAGTAAAAACAAATTTAGGACACACCAACGTTTTTTTTTCTCCAATGAAGTAATATGCTGCCATCCACAGGGCAATTACTAAAATATATTGTAAGATCTTACATACATCTCTCATACATACCCTGCAACGTGGGAATGTACAATTAATGCTATATTTAAATTTTGATTTTATCAGACCAATTACCAAATTTTCAGACATTCCAACAGTACACATCTTTTTCTCGTGTTGCTTTTATCTAGGATGGAGACTTAGGAATCTTTGTATTCATTCAACCCAAACAATAAGTGCTTCTATTGGATACAGTGAGATAATGGAATTTATGGTACATAAAGGCAGCATGTACTCTTATTGTATTTGCATGCTTCCACATACGCGTTCATTCAGAGTACTGTGCTAAATCGGAAGGTAAATAAGACAGTCAAAATAACCTTTTTCCTGGTCTTTACCAAAGGTTTGTGCCTGTATAAATCTGGCAGAAAACATGCAAAACTACTTGTGTGAAGTTTGGCACGTTTCTTACATGCAAATTTTGCCACCATTGGCTGGGCATAATGGCTGACAGTTTTACATGCGGTTTACCATAAAAACGTGAATCAGGTTTATGCCCAATTTTATCTTGGTACCGTTCAAGGAAAATGTAATACACAATACAGCAAGCTAGATAAATCAAAAATGTCTATGATGGAAGTCAAGGGAATGGTAGATCAAATTGTATTCCTAGATTCTTTTTAACCTGGACAACATTTTAACTTGTTACCGTATGCAGTAGTACCCCATTTTTAGGTCTCGTAGACCTATTGCTGCCAAGTTGCCTGTGAAGCGACCTAGATCTGGCCACGAGCGCCGATTACACCTCGTGGACGTGCCCCCTGGCCCCGCCCCCCCAGCCGTGCACATCTCTTGCTCCAACTGTGCACAGCAAGGCAGCCTCTCGCCTCTCAATCACGCGCACACACACACACACACAGGAGCGCACAGACCCCCCCCCCCCCCCACCCCACACAGCTAAGCAGCACACTCAGACACATGCACACACACATTCCCCCACCAATACCACACACCCCCACTCACCTGGCTCTTTCCGCGTGTCACTCTCCCTCCGCAGCATGTCAATCTCTGCATCAGGCTCCATGTCTTCTCCGGCGATCCTCCCCTGCTTACGTGCACGCTCACGGCGGTGTCTCGAGCTCTCCAACTTCGTGCACTACTCACGCCTGAACCTGGGGAACGGGATCGTTTTTGCGTTGTCTCGCGCTGGTGCGCGTGCAGCAGTTCGTTTCATTCTTGTTGTTCATATGCTCTTTCGAAGAGGCACAGCGTTATTTTCTGAGAACTTTTAAACACATCGTCATAATTCTGGGAGAAAGCCAGGCTGCAGGAACAGGCGCCCGACAAAGCCGAGCAGTGGATTCACATTCGAAGGGCCTGTGGACGCTTTAACAATATAAAAGAAATCTGACCCGGGAGGTGCCCATGCGTGCAGCGCGCAATAACAGCGCGGCTCTGAAAACAATGCGCATCTCTCCAGGGGAATTTGCGGTCATTGTTTCCTGAATACGGGCAGCAAGAAACCAACAAACTCTTGAGCATTGTAAAAACGTCCCTGGTTCTAAGAACCCGGAAAGTAAAGGCCGGTGCACCGGCGTAGCTAAGGGGGGGGCGGGAGGGGCGGTCCGCCGCAGGTGGCAGTATTTTAGGGGCGTCTACTGTAGTAGTATTGGCCTATTGGATGGCGGCCTGGGGAGCAAAAAGAGGTGCGTCCGGTCTTGGCGCCTGGCGTTGCGCACTCGAGAACTGTGACTAACTAACGGTGATAGGCCTCACACTGCACCAGAGTAAAGGCAGGTAAGAGAGGAGACAGAGAACCGGATATATCATCAGCCGGAGGGAAAGCAGGGGCCTGTGATCTTGCACCGCTTTCACTGCCGCGTTCGATCTCGGACGCCAGCTCTCCGTGTTAATAATCATGGCCTCGCATGAGAGAGGCCTGGGAGAGAGCTGCCTGCAGTGATGTGCGGCCCTGACACGCCCGGCTCACTCAGAGAGCGTGAGACACTAGTGCCAGCTGCCAGAGTATTGTGAGACGCCACTACAGACAAGTAAGTTCATTGGCCAGGCAGCCTGCATTCTGCCACTGACTTTTAGTGGTATTGGTGTTCGTGTCACACAGAGAGTCTCACACACAGTGCACTGCAGTTAGTCCGTGAATTTTAGCCCTGGTAGCGGGGCACCGTTGCGCACCTGTATTAAGTAGTTTTAGTTTATAATAGTTAACATTAATTTGCTGGCTGAGGGGCCAGGGCTCAGCTGCGGTATCGTCGGTCATCCGCATCGGACGATGCAAGATCTGATCCTTTCATTTATTTCAGACAGTAATCTGCATGCATGGCTGCTCTGTCTCAATCCTTCTTAGATTTATAATGGTGGGCACCGTCGGTCATTGAAAGCACTAGTAGCTGGGCGTGACCCACTCGGCCTGTAAGTAATTAACTTATTATTCAATTATAATTCAATGAGTCAGTGTCAGCGATAGTCTGCAGCTAGATCAGTCAGATAATCTAACTAATTAATTGTGTACTTGAGTTGAGAGTTTTTTACGTGGACACATTGTACACATAATGTACACGGTGCTTAATTTATAAATGGTGCAAGTATTTGTACATAATATGTCTGAGACGGTTTATTTTCAATGACTTACTGTGGTGTTTTGCTAGGGCTCCCAGCTCTCTCTCATCGTGTGGGGGGTCGTCACGACTCACGTCACCCTCCAGAGGCCCCTCATAACTAGGATTAGTGCTTTTAAATTTCTGATGCTCTGCACAGTTTCAAGAATTAATTAGCGATTTATGTTGCCCAAATGACTGTAATTTCTGATATTTAGTAGTTTCCCTCCTCTTTATTGCATGCTTTTCGCTTGCGAGAAAGTGTCACTCGTAGTCGTGAAATGTCACTCATAATTTCACTAAAGTTATGAAAATGTCACACATCGCAATCTGAAACATTGACAGCTATGGCAGTAGAGGGAAAATAAAAGGTGAGATGTTGCTCTGCACTGTCAGAAGTGAGAACAAGAGCTGTTATGCAATGCAGGCGCTGGGGGATGGAGACAAAGGCGCTGTGTTTTCTCTGTATCGCTGTGTCTTGAGAGCAAAGGCACATTTATTTTTTATTTTTTTATTTATTTATTCGTTTTCATATAGCGCGGACTTTACCCGAAGGCGTCAGAGCGCTTCACAATAGGAACAGAAAATTACAAATGAACAAAATTACAAAAGCAGACGATAAGTTACATGAGGTAAAAGTGACAATTGTGAGCAAACAAAATACATGAGGTAGCAAACAGTGCAATACAGGAGGAAAGACAGCGGCCTGTCCAAACAGTGCAATACACAAAGGCAGCGGCCTGGCCTGTCCTGGCACTGCACACGCTGTCATAGAGGGCATCGGATATATTTAGCATACATGATTTAGGGTAGGGGGAGCAAGGAAGGATGTGTGGATTGGAACTGCAGGCACTAAGGGAAATGTAGGGGGGTGTGTTGTGGCACTGCCGTACAGTAGGGTGAGGTGGACACGCCAGGCAATGCGGCTTAGGGGGGACAAGGTGGATGTGTTCCGTACTGCTGCATGCCCAGGGTGTAGGGAGAGCAAGATGGATGTGTTCCGACACCTCCCAAAGTGAAGGGCAGGGAGATGTGCTCTCGTGCTGACACTGCATGGATTGGTGTCAAGGGTGTTAAGGGAGATGTGCTCTGCCCTCATCGTGTCATGGAAACATGGGGGCGTGTTCTTATTTAGCATACACCGCTTTATTTTGCATTTCTGTGTTTGATTTCAGGTGCCTTTCCGCTGCAGCTCTGCATCCTGATGGGTGAGGTGGGTTAGGGCACCGCACCACATGCACACAATGCTGGCCGATAGCGCCTGCGGTGGTTTTTGTTTGAAGTGGGCCTCATTTGGGTGCCCAGTACACATCATGTTGCAGGTCCTCCCACGTTTTGCCCCTTCTTACTCTATCAGGGTGTCCACCATAGACCCAGGAGAGAAAGATGCATGTCAGATGACCACTAGCTATGCAAATATTTTATTTTAGATTACTTGTGGCTAAACTTGTCTTATGGGAACTTCAAAAAAAACGGGCAAGGATCCAACCGTCCTGGACACATTTTGGACACCTCTAAATCCATCGCGTCAGAGTGGCTGTCTCCAAAAATGCCCTTTTCGTGCTCATTGAGCTGAGGGGCGTAGCTTCCGGTAGTGCCTGTGGCCCAGAGACCCGAGGAGCCCTCTGCATCATGGTTATTCCTGTATTTTTTCGTTCAAACAGCTTGGGAAGGGGGGTCATTCCATTTCTTGCCCCAGACCCCATGACACACTGACTACTAGGCTGATTCAGCCCTTTCTTTCTCAAGGGAAATCCTGCACTCCCCACTCCCACCTTCTCCTGAGGCACTCTGGGCAGCATCCTTGGCACAGCGACAACGAGAGCCATATGCCATTATTACACATATGACCACTAGCCGGCCTCCACACTTTGTACAGGTGCAGCGCCGAGGATGGGACTACACAGAGCCTGATGACCCCAATTCAAAACCTTTTTGAAGAGGTGGGTCCGTCCCAGGGTCTAGTGGAGGACCACGGCCAACCCAAGAGGAACTTCTACAGTGCATCACAGGTATCTCCACAGCAGTTTGTTTGAAACGTCTGAAGACAGGAACGAAAGGAAAGGAGCAGACCGGTAAGTCCACCCAGCAAGCGTGTTGAAAATTATGCAAATAGCGGTTTTGCCCCCTAATACCACACGTGATGGTTGGCGCCTAAAAGGATACAAGCATCCATGAACATGGGTCCCAGTATGTTATTTTCTCGTTTTCTTTACCATTGAGGCATTTTCTGCTGTGGTGGGCCACCAGTCAGACTCACTTAATGCAGGCTTATGCTAGGTTGGTGACAAGATAGACAGATCTTAGAAATCTCCCTTGACTTGAATTGAACTTAGCTGTTGCACACACTGCAACTTAGAGCGGCACCAAGCAGTAGGCACTAGGAGTTTGGCAGAAACTCTCTGGCTGCAATGGAGTGGGTCTGTCTGTTGAGACTGGTGTGACTCTGTTCTAAGGCCAGGCTATATGTGTACCACCCCACCCCCCCCTCAGTAGTTCATGCTGTTCTGAGTTCGTCATTGCATTATTGTACCTCAAGTCAGAGCACATCACGTTTGTGCACGTCCCCACTGCTATAATGGGGGGAACCACGATGTTTAGTCATTTAATGTCAGCTGTAGATGATGGATCCCTGAACAGTGTCATGTATATGCATGTTTGCATTGTGCTGAGGGGATTATCAGGTAATCGTTCACGCAGCTCTCTGATGGATGTCACATGCAGTTTTTCTGAGTCCCCAGATAGATCATGCTGTCTGTGTGTTCGCCTTTGTACTGCTGGTCACCGGTGTGTATTCAACTGTGTTGCCTTGGACCGTGTCATGTATGTGCAATGTGCATGTAACTTGCATGATTGATCGTGGTAACTATTAGCGGCAATACTACGTGTCTCTCGGACCTCTTTCAAGTGCTCGCCGTCCATTTTCCACAGCACAGGGGGGCGGCAACCTGAGGGATAGCCCCGGGCACCACAATCTCTAGCTACGCCCCTGGGCCGGTGCCTTCGAAACCAGACGGCCCTCGAGAGAAATCTGAGTCGATAACATACATTCAACACACTTCACGAAGCACGCTTCTAGGCGCCGTTCAACTCGCTGATTGCACTGGTCCCGAAATACATCACATCCCAGTAATTACTTCCTGACTGATTTTCTCTAATGTACAGGCGTGTCTGCTGGCGATCAATGGGGTTGGTTAAGATGGCAGGGGCTGCTGACAAAGGTAAATGTGGAGATGAGTACATTTGCATTAGTAAGTTCATTCTTACACTCTGTGGTAAATGTCATACTTTTGGCTATTCACGATTTATGTGAAATGTTTACAAAGTGCAGATTTACATATCTCCGGCCCTCGAATTAAGGGGCTGAAGGTTTATTTACGAGTGTGAAGTTACTACTAGCAATTTTTCCACACCTAGGTGGCGTTCTTGGCCACCAGGGCCAAACGTTTATTCAACAATTTAAAGAATTTGAAAAATGTATTTCATGTTACATATTAGTGAGTATCACATTTAAATATGTATTTTGAATGCAGAATTTTGTAATACAATTAGATCATTAATAACATTATATTTAATTCGAACTGTAATTATTTTGAATGTATTAAATTAAACTAAAATTATTTTTGGGAACTATAAATTAAAAAAATCCCACCTAAAGGAAAGTAATTTTACCTTAATATGTATTAACAATCATTAAAACGAATGTATAGCATTCAATTAGTTTAATTATTTTGAATAAATATTAATGTCACTTTAATTTTTAAATTGAAAATAGTTAATAAAATATTTTAAAATGAAAAAATAATGACTTTTTATTTGTTGACCTTTTTACATTAAATACATTGTATTTACATGTTTAAATACTTTACTTAATTGAATTTATTTTAACATTAGTTCCTATGAGGTACTACAAAGTGCAGTTTGTGACTAGGCCCTGGTGTGTAACTTGCAGTGTGTCTTTGTAGAATGATGAATGGTGAAGTAAGTAGGAGTTAGCATTTTATCCATGTGGTGTGTGGGACATGATGTGTTGCCCTATGCTGTATATGACTTGATGTGTAGTGGGTTCATATATAAGTAGTATATTCGCTGTGTATGGTGTGCGTTGCACTGCCTCATGGTGTAAGTAATCTGATGTGCAACAGTTATGTTTGCTGTGCTATTTGCATGGCCTGTGTTGTGCGTCCTGGTCTTCAATCTTTATATAGTGAGTCGCTCTGCTCATTATTGTAGGGTATAATAGCCAAGGGATCCATTAGGATGGCGAGCGGATCGCCCCCGCCAGGCCGGCGGTAGCCACTGCCGGACTGACTGGGGCAATCTGCCCACCATCCATGCTGGAATGACCAACCGCCATATTATCATGGCTGGGGTGTCCGTGGCGGATGGAAAGACCATCTGCCGCTTTTCGACTGGGGCGGTAAAGGGTTCTATATGGTGGCGGTGTCTATCAGACACCGCCAGCCATATTACAATGGGCATTTTCCAATGTTGCCACGGATAGGCATGCAGAGTCTACCTGCGGGGCCCGTTGCGGGCCCCCAGGGATTCCGGGGTGGTGGGAGGTGCACATGTGGGGTACCTATGGTACCCCCCCTGCATTACAAGAACAACGTAGCAGGCACCGCGCGGGGCCTGTCATGTTGTGCTTTGAAATGCACAACATACTTAGGTTTACTGTTAACTGGATGGCAGCCAATTCCCTCAAAGTCAACCCGGATAAAAGCGAGGTGCTCATTATTCCAACTCAAAATAGCCCTTGGTGTGATCTTTTTTGGCCTCCTGAACTGGGTGTGGTCCCAATTACGGGGCCAGTTGTAAAAAGCCTGGGATTGAAAATTGAATCGGATTTGTCTGTGGCTGCCCAGGTTTCTTCGGTCGTGGGCATCTGCACGGGCCTACTTAGGCAATTGAGAAGACTTGTGCCTCTCCTCTCTACTTCTGCATTACAAGCCATTGTCTCCACCACTGTCATCTCTCGGCTCGACTATGGTAATGCCCTCTATTTGGGCATTCCCCAGAAGCTCCTTAGGAGATTGTAAGTTGTGCAAAATGATTAGGCTAGGCTCATTTTAACTCCCCAGGAGAACGTAAGCCACTCCATTACTACATAAAATGCACTGGCTGCTTGTTGAACAGCGTGTGCAATTTAAGAGTCTTTGTATTGCCCATAAGGCTATTAATGGGATTGCACCAAAATATATACAAGATCGAGTGGAAAAGTATGTGCCCGGTAGAGCTCTACACTCTTCCGAGGCCTTTTGGCTAGCCTCTCCTAGGTATAATCTTAAAACCAAAGGGGGCTGAGCTTTCTCAGTCCTCCTTCCTCAGATCTGAAATGATCTACCGGAGAACCTGTGAAAGGAATCGGTTCTGCTCTCCTTTAGAAAGCTTTTAAAGACCTACATGTTCAGACAGACATTAGCATCGGCTTAAGTGCCGTTCCCGCTGCCACTAGACCCTTTTACGCTAGTGACCCATTCTTTTGCTAATAAGCGCTTAGAGACCAGTGGTGAAATAACATGTATTTTTACCATTGCGGCGGACGGTGCTTTCAGCACCGCCTGCCTCAATGGTAAAAATACAGGATCCGCCTGCCACTGTGGCGGGCGCATCCTAATTTCCCCCATGGGACCCCCGCCCTTATGGCGGGCGGTCCCTTTCCACAATGGGATGGCGCCCGTCATCCTAATGGGTCCCCTAATGTTGTGTCAAGCATATGCTTCTGATGAGTTGTGCTTGTATACCTCTACTTGCTATTGTGTGTTGTGGTGCTCTGTGGGCTCGGTGTCTTCTATGCTGTGGAGCTGCATACATTGTGGGGCTAGTTAAATAACCATTGATATGGCTTCTGGCGGATCTGAGCAGCAGAGAAGGGATGGGTTCTTTAGCCAGTATATATATGCTAGATCCATTTCCAACATATTAAGATGGTTATATAATCTTTTACACACCAACTCAAGATCTCTAAGGCACATTTTGAAATTGGAGAAGTTCAGAGATGAGTCATCGCAGTACACTTTTATTCAGAATCTTAATATAGCTCTTAATGTGTCTCACTGCACAGTAGCACTATTACAATCCTGGACACCAGCACATTTGAAGCTCTTTCTACAGAACTTGACACCAAATATAAGCTTCAAATTGGATGTAGAACGCTGTTCGCAAATACAAACCTATGATCAATATGTAAAAAGCATAGAATATAAATCTCCCAAGCTATATCTACACTTTCAGCTAGATCACAGAGAACGGTGGTGCATTCTTCTATTGCGGTTTAAAGTTTATACCTCCAGATGGAATATACCTATATCAGGTATCTGTGATTTGTGTAATGGAGGAGTGCAAGATTTACCTCATGTTGTGTCAGTCTGCCCAAACCTGAACCAGGTAGAGGCCCAGTGTTGGGTCATAAAGCCCATTTGTTTTAGATATGTCTCTTCCTCTCAAGGTTTAATTATGTGATGCAAGTCGGCTCCTGATAAATCTGTTTGTCATAATTTGTTCAAGTTTTTAAAGAGTTTTTTAAAATTGTTTTAAAGTGTATATTAATAATTCATGTATTTTGTTTTCGTTGACCTCGGTGGTGGTGAAAATCAAATCAATGTAAGCAAACTGTTGTTGTTGTGATGGTATGTGGTTTTGTTTTCTCTGTGTTGTCATATATTGCAGTATGTAGTTTATTTGCCAGGTGGTTAGTATGCGTGGTTATGTGGTATGGTAAGCCAACATGTGGTTTGAGTAGGAAAGTGTGCAGTTGTCCTGTGGGGTATACTGTATGACTTGAACGAAAGAGGTGTGGTATAGTTAGAATGAGGGATTCTGGTGTTTTGGTTGTATTACTTTACATGGTGAGTGAATTTGGCTTGGGGGTGGCATATGTTAGTTTTTGTGGGTGTATTAGGCATGTTTTGATTTACCTGGTGGGCCAGTAAGCATTGTATGGCATAAAAGAGTGATTGTGGATGGCTGAGGGTCAATTCATGCCTTTAAGGGTAGGGAGGTCTAGTTGGTGTGGAGTTGTGGATCAAAAGTGTTGTGTTATTGTGTGGCAAGGATGCGTTTTACTGGTTATTATTAAGCGATGATGGTTTTCAATTTTGGGGTGTGCCATGTGATTCTATAGATTGTCAATGGTTATTACATGCAATGTAGGGTTTGATTTTTCATTTTTCATAGGCTGACCACATGTGTGTGGCAGTAGTGTGAATTACAGTTTATCTGTAGTGTGAGGCAATGGGTTGTATTTTGTGGTGCAGTGTTGGAAGCAGTGGTGTGTGTTGTAATGCTGATCTGTATGATGTGTTGTGGCTGACATTGAGTAGAGCAAGGGTGATTTAAAATAACGAAAGGCTTATTGTGCAGTGGCAGGCTAGTTGTCAAGGTATGTTCATGGTGCTGCATTGTGAGATGTGCACATACATTGCATGTGGTGTTGGAATGGAAATAAAGCATTGTGTGGTTGGTGAGAAGTACGAGGATATGTGCTGCCATGCCGCACTGTTTTGACGTTTTTAAAGGAATTGATTTTGTGACAGAGCTGTTTTGGTGGCACAATGTCTCAGTTTGGGGAAGAGTCTGCAAGAACATGGGGCCCGATTCACAGAACTAACTTAAGACAAAATCCTAAACTTACTACTTTTGGTATTCACAGAAGTTAGGATTTTGTCTTACGTCTGTCTTAAGTCTTTCTTAAGACATACTTAAGACAAAATCCTAACTTCTGTGAATACCAAAAGTAGTAAGTTTAGGATTTTGTCTTAAGTTAGTTCTGTGAATCGGGCCCATGGCTGGGTTATTTCTGTGTTCTCATTCCCTGCTCTGAAGCCCACATATTCAAAGGCAAAGTAAGTTTTATTGTTTAATTAGTTAAAACCTTAACAATATAAAAGGACATATAAAACAATCAATAAAATTTGCCAGTTTTTAAAACGTAACATCAATGTGTTGCTGATAAAATATTAAACACTGTTGATTAAACATTCTCTAATTGTTACTCCAGATCCCAGTCTATTTACATTGGCAAAATCCCAAACATTTCAGCAGACTTGATCTGTTGTTTAAAAGTTTGAGTCACTTGCTTTACTCCTGAGGAGAAAAAAATTGCCACCTTCCGGCTGGATATTTTTGAGTCAATTTTTAGGGCCTGTTCGAAGACGTTAAATAATTTATTCAATGTGCAATTCAATTGTGGATCCGATGGGTCTAGCTCTGACATTGTTGCAGTGCTACAGGTCCTGATACCTCTGGTGTTTAGAGATTTTCTAAGTAAAGTGACTCGTGCATTGTGAAGTTTAGAGCATGTGCAGATTATATGGATAAAGTCCTTTTTAGGTCGAGCAGACCTACTCTCAATACGTGAGCATTGAGAGTGTCTGCTTCAGACCTTTTGTGGCCCGTATTTAGGAATGTGGACAGCTACCAGACGCGCGCTTTGACGAGGTCAGATTTCACCTCGGGAGCGAGCGTCTGGTAGCTGCTCATGCGCAAAGCCCTTGCTCACACACACAGGCAGCCCCCACCCCTATGCATGCACGCACGCACACACACACACACACACACAGGCGCCCCTCCCACCCTCCCCCCCCACCCCCCCAAGGCATACACACAGGCACGCACGCACTTTACATCAGCCCTGGGCCCCACTCACCAACTGCGCTCTTCTGGCGGGGCTCCTCACGGCGCGTCTCCTCATCTAAATCGGGGCTCCCTCAGGTCAGAGGAGCCCCGCAACAGGCGCCACACTCCTCCTTCTCCCCGGCCCCCTCCTGGGGACCCGGGCTACACCGGACGGCAGGGCGCTCCATGCGCCGGCAGCTAGCGGACCTCGGGAGGCGGGACTTCCGGTCGGCCGCGAGCGGATTGGCCGGTTGGCCAAGAGCTTCCGGGTCGCAGCGGGCAGCGCGGCGGCACTCTCGTTTCTTACCTGGAGGGCGTCATACTCGCTCTGTATGCCTGGTGCAGCTTGTTTTCTAATTGCCATCATAAAATGCGAACGTTTCGCACGGATTTGCAAAGGCGGCTTTTTTTTTAATATCGCGGTGCGATTTAGGCGCGGTGACATTAGACAACACGTTGCCCTTTGTGAAGGCGCTCCCCTTTCACGGGTCTGTCATGATTCATTGTTCAGGAAGACTCGCAAATGTCAGATAACGCAAAGAGCCGTCAAGTGGCTCGGACGCGGGCAGGACTCCCCGAGGCGGGAGGCCTGGCTTTGTCGCGGGCTGTCCTTGTGTTTGTGGCTGTGTTGGTCATAGCCAATTAATCATAAGAATATGGTCGCCAGCGCTAATACTGTCCTATCAGGTGTCCTCTCAACGAGAAATCTGTGATGCAATGGATACAAATGTGTAAGTGCGTCTACGCCTTTTAAGTGCCAGGAGATGTGAGTGGATGCACAGCCTCGCCATTTACGTTTGAAATGTCTCCCGATGCCCTTTCTCTATTCTCTGGACTCGCCCCGCTGCCCAGCACGTCAGTGAAGTAACAAAGGTCTGTGTCCCAACATTTGGGTGTTTGTGGGTACTGCCTAACGCGTTGGGCTTTGACATCTAAAGATAAATGAGTGTTTAATTATTTAGAAATAATAGGGAACAAAAGAGTGAACATGGCAAGTAGGATTCCTTTGTGCAGGGAGTTCTTTAATGTTCATGTTGCTTGAGACCAGTGGCCGGTTGTACTTTTAGCAGGGAGGGGGAGGTCGGGGTGCTAATGCACACTTAAACACTCACTCACACTCATGCATTCACAGACAAATGGATACACACACATCCATTGACAGCTCTCACAACCTAATATTCATGCACACACGCACGCACCAAACATTAAAATTTAAATCATACTTACCTGCATAGCTCTGCCTCTGAGATCCCTGGAGGGCTGGGACTGCTGCTCTCCCTCATTGGCTGACCTAACGCCAGCTAGTGAGAGAAGTCAGCAGTCCCTCACTTGCCCAGAGTGGGATGGGATCCATGAGACTGCTGGCACCACCCCATTCTGTGACAAGAAGTCAGTGATTGACAATCGGCCCTGGGCACTTTATCATGTTGTCTGCGTAGTGTTTACATGCAATTGCCTAATTATTGATGGTTGTCTTTTAAGGCATTGGGGTTGCTGTTTTTGTCCCATTCAGTACACAATCCCTGGTGAATGTCTCGCTCAGCTTTTCTGGCTCAGTATGCAGTGGGGTGCCTTCTGCGAGTTTAATTGGTTCTATCCATGTAGAGAACTTCTTCAGTGACATGCTCATGGTTATAATGAGAATAGAATTATCTAAACTTTCATGCTCTAATTAGCTTTTTAGGGTTTCCAACTCTGGCTAAGAATTATGAACTCAATGCAGTCACTTTTGAAGAAATTCCATTCATCTGCTTCACTTCACAATGGACTGGAATGTGGCCTATGCGATTACCAGTGGCTGAAATAAATTCAAGCATACATTTATCATCTTGTTTTTATTGCAGTTGACTCTCTAACTGCGAATGGTATGCCCAGACGTGGGTCAATGTGCCATAGGGCACAAGCTATATCTAACTGATGGGGCCTAAGTAGGTTGAAACAGGTTTGGGTTGCTTGTGGTCTCTTCTGTAGGGGGCTCGCCTGGAAGTTCGAGATGGAGTGTTTGTATGAGGAGCTGGATCGGTAATGATTTGTACAAGACAATACTTTGTCTAGTGTGGCATGGTGGGCATAAAATAATGGACTAGCATTCATCCTGATGACTTCACACCCTCACCCTCACACACCCTCACTCACCCTCACCCTCACACACCCTCACCCCCTCTCACCCTCACACCCCCCCTCACCCTCACACAACCTCACACTCACACACACTCACCCCCCACCCTCACACACCCTCACCCTCACACACCCTCACACCCCCTCACTCACCCTCACACCCCCTCACCCTCACACCCCCTCACACACCCTCACCCCCTCTCACCCTCACACCCCCTCACACCCCCTCACTCACCCTCACACCCCCTCACCCTCTCACCCTCACACCCCCTCTCACCTTCACACCCCCTCACTCCCCCTCACCCCCCCTCACCCTCACACCCCCTCACCCTCACAAAATCACTATGTGCTACCACAGCATCACTCGTTTGCCATCACAACATCACTCAGCGCCACCACAGCATCAATCTCTGCGACCATTCAACAACACCTGGTTCAAATATGCTCTCTCAATGTTTCAAGCTTTATTACAAATGTAACAAAAAGATGTTAATATTTCACTTCTGTTCTTGGAATTTCGTTCACAATAAAATACACTGAACATAATCTTCACAAAAGTTATTTACAAAACTTTAAGCTATTGCCATTATAAATTACAATAACTTTTATTTAATTATGAACTATTGAAAAAAAATTAAAAGTCATTGTTATTTGTAATATCAATACATGTAAGTCACGTAAATGCTATAGGTGTCACATTTGCGAAAGTTATAACTATTGGCATTGTAAATGACAAAGCTATTAATTTAGCTATTTTCAAAAACAAAACATAAATAAAAAAATTGTCATTTACAATACCAATAGCTCAAACTTTCCCAATACGAGACCTATTGCATTGCAAATGCTTGTTAATTCTGTAGTTCGGAATGGAGGTTAAGTCTCCATTACTGCATGTTTATTCCTATTCTGAACTGTGAAAGTCCTAATATGTTTGGCTTTTTGGTGCCGAAATTGTGCAGAGATAATCAGCAGGGTGAGATAATTTTTCAGTTGTTGAAATGCAGAGTTGAGCGCACTGCACTTTGCAACCATACTGAGTAAGGACCTATAAAATTAACTATTGTATGTGCATAATCTTCGAAGTGAACTTGAATCACAGCCATAAAGTTGTTTCCTAATTAAAATCAGGATGTGGTCAAAGGTAAGCATTGCAATTAACCAGCATAAATATGGACAAAAGTAATATGCAAGAAAACTCACTGATGCATTGTGGGGTTGTGGACCAGCCATATGAAAGGCACTCAACCTCTTCCGCCGCACTGCCCCTTTTCGTGAGATACCCTTCCTCACACTTGTACTGCAACTTTTCGTTGACCTTGAGCTTTTTCTGGTCTGATAACAGGTGTCCATTAGGTAAATCAGGAACTTCACAGATTTCTAAACACAAATTAAACATATTTTGTTTTTCAATAAATAGAAATGGGTTCGAAAACTTCTTGACATCTCAGGTGGTTTAGGAGGATTAGCTAGAAATAAATCAACTTTTTGAAAATGTGGAATGAAAAAAACGCCTAACTAGCTACATTGATAGGCAATGGGGAGATACTGTCAAACATAATTTTACATGGCATCATATGTAAGCTGTTTCAGCAATATGGATGTATTCACAGAGTCCATGTCACATGCCAAAATACATTTTGATACAATTTTATGTTGCACAAGCCTACCATGTCTCTTTCTTTACTGCTTGAGATGTCATCTTGGAAAGTGAGCAAGGAATGAAGGGCAATGTTCTGACATAAGCATACTTAATTCTATAGCAGGACCGGAGGCTTCTGATTATGCTTTCTCATTTCTTTACTGCAAAAAACAGCAGCCAATGAAAGTAAAACTACATATGTAAAAAAACTACAATATCCATGAGGCTTTGAACCACACCTCCAATATAACGTCCAATCACATCATGAACAAGCATACAAAGTAGAGAGACACTAATCCTGCCTCCTCTTTCTTTGCTGCTCCGCAGCCCAGATAAGTACCTCTCTACTTTATATGCTTCTTATTGGTGCAATTGGTGCATTACATTGTGTGCATTGTCATTTATATTGTATTATATTGTTACGAACCGTTTATGTGATTTATTTATGCCTTGCGGGGTTTGTTTCATGCTATTTTTGGGTTTGATGCTACACGCGACCCTGAGCCTGTGACCGGAGCGCGGCTTCTCTGAGCCGGCTCCGCTCCTGCTTGTGCCCCGTGTTCAGCGCGTGTTCCGCTGTATTTTTTCCCTTGCTTCTCCTGCCCGCAGGCACCGCCGCATTTGCTGCGGTCGGTGCGTCAGGAGCGGCTGGCCCCCACATCCAGGAGAGAGCGCAGTCCCGATTTGTGCCAATCAAAGACGCCTTGCCCCGGGCTGAAGAGGGGATACCACAGCGCGGCCAAGAGCCACTCGAGGGCCTTAAATCATCGTGCAGGCAGTTTTTGGTGGACGATTATCGGCCTGATGCACCGATTTAACCCCTGAATTACCAGACCTCGAGTGAGGTTAATTTATGGACGGTCCCTTCCCTGCTGATTGCATTTGGGGCCTTCTTCCTCCATTAGTCTTAGAATAAGACTGCAGAGACAGTGAGTGGTGTGTTTAGACTGGTATTGTAGTGGATTTTGTGGCTCCTGCGCCAGGCATTCTCCCAACCGACGCCCTGCCAAGGGCTGATAATTAAGCTTCCCTGTGGGGAATTTTGGACTGGAAGTTACTTCTGTTGGAAGATGGCAGATCTTGATTGCTATCAGGAGGAGGTAGACGCTGTTGGTGGACAGGGTGACGAAGAGTATTACAATGATGAGTCCATGGAGGACCTTATTGATAGGAAGCTAGATGCCAAATTAGAAAGAGCCCTATCATCTGCCTTGTTGCCCTTGACGCAGAAGTTAGAATTGCTTGTCCCTCCTGGTCCCAAAGATCCCCCTCCATCTGGTTCTTCCCAGCCCCTGACTTCTACCACCAGTGATCCTTCTGGCTCCTTTTGGCCTCATGCCCATTCTTATTCCAAGCTTTACAAGGCTAAGTAAAGTGCCAAGGATGCCGTCCAACCCCGTGTCCTTCACAGGTCCCCTCCGATTCATGTGGTGGACACCACTACTGGTACCAATACAGATACGGATTCTTCCCAGGATGCCAAGGTGCGTAAACGCGCTAAGAAGAGTAAACATGGGGAGGAGCTACGCGGGCATCCAAGATGGTCGCGTGAGCAGAGAGCTCCTGAGACCCGCGCCACCCTTCTTGATTTATCCTTCGGCTATCCTGGTCACTTCGACGGGCTTTTGAAGTGCTACTCTTACTGATACTGTCGATCTTTTTTGGGCCGAGATCGGACTTCGGGGACCATTTTTACATCGTCTCTAACTTCCTGGCCTAACCCCGGACGGGACCGGGGTCTCTGTTGCCTTGGATGGCCGAGCAGTAATGCAACAACAACGGCTGCCTGGCATTTGCTTCACCGATGGTGTGCCACTTTCACTTTCGGTTTCTAGCCCTCTCGTGTCCTGACTCCCTGTGACCCACTACTTCATCCTGGTCTGCTGCTTTCACTGGCAACACTCTTTCTTGCGGTGCCGGCTAGGTGGCCCGCGACAATTTCTTGCAAAAACCAGACTTTTGGGGTCGAGACTCGTCGACAATCATCTGCACCCGGGTTGTCCCCCTGAGGTGCTGAATTCAACATGGCGACGAAACCCGAGATGGAGAAGCGCAGGAAGACCAATACTCGTGGGGGGTCGGTCCAGTCCAACATGATCGAACTCTATACGCAACCGAGAGGTTCCCCCAGTGCTGCCAGCCGTGGCTTAGAAGACCCGAGGACGGACATGGCGACTTCCTCGGAAGTGTCCCTTCAGGACCTACTGCCCGCCATTGCGGGACTCAAGGCCGATATGAGTCAGCAGTATGAGGCCATCATGTCGAAGATTGACACGGTGGCGGTTGATGTTACTCTTATTCGTGCCGACCTGGCCAAGACAAATGAGAGGGTCAAGGTGTTGGACCTGAAGGCATCGAGTTTGGTGACGGACATGGCGGAAGCGCAGTCGGAGATTGGGAATTTACGTTCCTCGCAAGACCTGTTGTTCAAACGCATGGAGGACTACGACAATAGGGCCCGGCGGAACAACATTCGCCTAGTCGGAGTGCCGGAGGATAATGGTGCTGCCTCGATCGATCTACTGGTTGAGGAGCTAATTGTCGCTAAACTCGCTCCCGCAGGCCTCAGCAAGTTTTTTGCGGTCGAGCGTGCCTATCGCTTCCCAGGTGGACAGGTAAAGCCGGGGGGTCCCCCGAGGCCTATCATTGCTAGGTTGTTTCACTTTCGGGACAGAGACGCCATCCTTCAGGCCGCCCGCAAGCACGGCCCATTGAAGTTCGATAATAACTCTGTCTCGATTTATCCTGACTTCACTCCTCAAGTGCAACGGCAACGTTCTGGATTCCTTGGAGTAAAGCGTCGCTTGAGGGATGTGGGACTAAAATATGCTATGTTGTTTCCTGCTCGCCTGCGGATTGAATACAGGGAACGAGCCTACTTCTTCGATCACCCAGATAGTGCCAGTGACTGGTTGGACTCACTGCCAAAAGATGACACCGAGAGCGGAGGCCCCGGAGGCGCGGACGGTGGTGCAACGGCCCAGGACTGAATTGGGGCCCCTGAGGTCCGGCTTTGGACTGTGAACTCTACAGAGTAACTTATATCGTATGCTTTATGATTATGCCCGTGGTGGGGCGGGTTCGGGTGGTTACTCCCTTCCTCCTCGGGGGTTTCTTTGTGTAGATCAGATGGGGCGACAGGCACACTGCAGTTTGGGGTGGCTCTTTAGTCAGCAGGGGTGCAGGGTGGGGGGCGTTTTAACGGGTTCTTGGTTGGGGGGTGGTTGGTGGAGACTTGGTTGTGTTGTGTGTTTCTTGTTCTTCCTTTTTCATGGTACATTACTGATTGCGTACATCCTTGACCTGGTGTTCCGGGAGGGGGTTGGGTTGGGTCGATCTTCTTGGGATGGGGGGGTGAGATGAAGGTTCTTTCTTGGAACGTCAATGGTTTGGGTGACAGAATTAAACGTGGCATTGTGTTACAATTTATAAGGCGTCATGCCCCTGATGTTGTGTTACTCCAAGAAACCCATTTGATTGGTAATGCCTGTAAAGCTCTCGACCGTCGGGGCTACCGGTTGGTCACCCACGCTGGTTTCACGTCCGGCTCCCGGGGAGTAGGTATAATGGTTAAATCCTCCTTGGCCCTTG
Organism: Lissotriton vulgaris; assembly: GCF_964263255.1. Lineage (NCBI taxonomy): Eukaryota > Metazoa > Chordata > Amphibia > Caudata > Salamandridae > Lissotriton > Lissotriton vulgaris. The sequence goes on from NC_141685.1 coordinate 729,052,032, forward strand.
AGATTGATGATGTCACCCTAGACGATCGGGGACGCTATGCTGCTGTCTCGGGGAGATGGGAAGGGAAGCTAATTGTGATAGTGACTGTGTATATTCCCCCGGGGCTGCAGGCAACCACATATGCTGATCTTGGCAAGACTCTTCTTGGTCTCCCCGATGGTCTACTGATCATGGGTGGGGATTTTAACTCTGTGATGTCTGGTGATTGTGATCGACTGCCCCCTAGAGTTCTGCCGCAGTCCCAGATGTGGCTCACTGACATGGCCGAAACTTTTGGTCTGGTGGATGTTTGGCGTTCGCTGCACCCCACCCAGACGCAGTAAACTTTCCACTCTGGTGCACATGGCAGCCTCTCGAGGATAGACTACTTTTTCATGCTGACCTCTACGCTATCCTTGGTGCGGGAAGTTCGTCATCTCCCCCGGGGTATTTCAGACCATTCCCCTTTGCTGATTGAGCTCTCTGTGAGTGGTCTTCCTGGTAACAGAGTTCCCCCTGTCCCACCCTGGCACTTTCGGAACCCCCGACTCCGCTCAGATTTGGTGAAGGCTATTGATTGTTATTTCAATGAGAATGTGGGTTCGGTAACCTCCCCTACGGTTCTCTGGGAGGCCTTTAAAACGGTCATACGGGGATCCGCACTGTCTCTTATTGCAGCTGAACGGAAAACTAGGAGGGAGGCCGTGCTGGCCTTTGAGACCGAAATTACTGCACTTGAAAGTGAGCTGGGTGGGGATGACACGCCTGCGCTTCTACACACTCTGGAATTGAAGCAGGCGGATTACAAAGCTTGTGTGACTGATGCTGCTAAGTTGATGCGTGCTAATCAGCTGGGCCGTTTGTATGATGTGGGTGACAAGGCTAGCAAACTCCTTGCGTGGCTGGATAAGGCTGAAAGAATGAATCGTGTGGTGCCCGTCATTAGCCGTGAGTCTGGTGAATGTGTGTCTGACCCCGGTGAGATTGTTGACTGTTTCGTGGACCATTTTCGAAAGGTTTATACCCCAGTGAGTGATCGAGATGAGGCCGACTCCCGTTTACTGTTGCGTAATATTGCTCTTCCTTGTGTCTCGGAGGAGGATGGACTGGCTCTGGAGGCTCCCTTTACGGTGGATGAGATTGCCCTCGCCATCAGATCCTTGCGCTCGGGTAAGGCGATGGGGCCTAATGGTTTGCCTATCGAGCTCTACAAACTTCGTCCGGACAAAATGGCCGTCCATCTGCGGACCATGTTCCTGGACGCATTTGAGGCTGGAGTCCTTCCGCTTGAACAGCGCCTGGCCACCATAGTGGTCATTTATAAGGATGGCAAGCCTCGCGATCGCTGTACCTCCTACCGCCCCATTTCCTTGCTGAACGCGGAACCCAAAATCCTTGCCAAGGTCCTGGCCAATTGGTTGTTGACGGTGATCTGTGACCTGATTCATCCGGACCAATCCGGCTTCATACCCCATCGGAACACAGCCCTTAACCTGCGTAGACTTCATGGTGTTCTCGCGAGAGCTGCAACTCTCGCTGAGCCAGCGGTGGTGGCCTCCCTGGACACTACAATGGCTTTTGACACCATTGAATGGCCTTATCTTTGGGCGGCCCTTTCCAAATTTGGCTTTGGCCCAAACTTCATCGCGTGGGTGAGGCTCCTGTATGAGCAACCACTGGCTCAAGTTGTGGTGAAAGGCAGAAGCTCTGACCCATTTCCGTTGGGATGCGGTACCCGTCAGGGGTGTCCGCTTTCCCCACTTCTGTTTGCGCTGGCGCTTGAGCCCCTTGCGGAATGGCTCCGGTGGGAACCCTTGATTAAAGGGATCCGGTGGGCGCCGGATTTGGAAGATCGCGTCTCACTCTACGCCGACGACATCCTTCTTTATTTCACTTCCCCCCAAAAGTCCTTGAACGTGCTCTTTGACGTTCTCACATCCTGTGGTAAGAACTCCGGATTGGTTATCAATTGGACCAAGTCCTGTGTTTATGTCATAGCAGGGGTGTTGCCACCGCTGCCCCGTAGGTTTCCAATTCAGGTGGCAGACGATGGTTTCAAATATTTGGGGATCTATGTCTCCATGGTTTCTGCGGTGCGATATGATCGGAATCTTTATGCTCCCCTCCGTCACCTTAAGCAGGATGTGAGGCGGTGGCGTGAATTGCCCTTGTCCCCGCTGGGGCGAGCGGCACTTTTCAAAACGATGTCGCTCCCTAGATTTCTCTATGCGTTGCAGAATTTCTTCGACCTGGTCCCCGCTCGCTATTTCCGTGAGATCGAAAGCCTACTGCGGCAATTGATTTGGGACGGACGTGCCCGTATCGCATTGCCTAAACTCACACTCCCCTGGTACGACGGCGGTATTGTTTTACCAGATATTAAGCGATATTACTGGGCCTCGCAATTAAGCGCAATTAACCACGTAACAAATTCATCGGAACCCGCTCCTGCTTTTGCCCTGGACAAATTCCTACTGCCCGGTGGCAACTTCAATAGGGATTTGTATTTGAAGTCACCAATCCGTCTCCTTACTGGTCCTACGAAGTGTGCGGTGCGTGCCTGGAAGGATGTGACTGTGGCTACGGGCTGGAGTGGCAAATTGACACGTATAACTCCACTGTATGACTCTGATCGACTGGGCAACCTTTGGCGGACGAAAGGGTTTGACAGGTGGGATATGATTGGGATTAGGAAGGTGGAGGATCTTTGGGCCAGGGGCACTGTGAAGTCCTTCGAAGCCCTAAAACTGGAATATCAGCTTGATGATAAGGAGTATTTTCGGTATATGCAGGTTCGGCATGCCTTATCCTCAGCCTTTCCCCCTGGGACTGATATTCCCCAGTCATCTCCGCTGGAGGATCGTATCCTCGATGGCCACGTCCCTGACAGCACGATTTCATTAATATATAAGAAACTTATTAACAACAGGGCTGACCTGCTGGGGAAGCTTCGTGCCTCCTGGACGGCAGATGGGCTCGAATTAGACGACGAGGATTGGCAGTCGGCTGTCTCTTCCCCTAAAGAGGTGGCTATTCCGGCCCGGCTTCGTTTTGTCCAACTAAAGATCCTCCCCCGTGTGTATGTGACCGGTATGCGTCTGGTGCGAATGGGGCTTGCGACGGATGGACTGTGTAGACGTGGTTGTGGTATGGATGGTACTTTTCTTCATGTCTTGTGGGAATGCCTGGTTGTCTCGGCCTTCTGGTCCAGGGTGCATGATGTGATGGGACGTGTTACTGGAGTCCCCCTCCTTCCTGAGGCACGGCGCTGCCTACTCAATGTGTGGGAGCCTACCGATTGTACGGCTGCCCAGACATTCTGGGTCACTCTTGGCAACATGGTTGCCAAGAGGGACATAGCTCAACTCTGGGGCTCCACCAGACCACCAAGGCTCAGTGCCTGGAAAGACAACATGGACTGGGGCATGTTTCGAGAGAAGACGGTGTACGAGGCACGGGGTCGTCCTAAAAAGTGGTCCAGGGTTTGGGCGCAATGGAACACGTACCGTGGTGATATCTGTTCCCCTCCACTTGATTATGACGATACTATCCCCTCCTCCCCATGATTGGCGTTCCCTTTTTATTTCCTATATTACTCATATCCTATACTCCCTCCATGATCACCTCCCCACGTTAGACTCGCTCCTGTGTATTTATACTTCTTCCCCTTTCCCCCCCCCTCCTGTGAACCTTGCCAGTATAATGCCATGTGTTTGTTTTTGTTGTTTTTATTTCGACAAAATTATAAAATTAAACCTTTGCTATCCTTTGGTTATTGTATTGTGCACCACATCATAGCGAACGTTTAGTGGCCGCCTCTATTGCGTATTGTCTTTCTTTATTCTTTTAATATTTGTCATAGTGGCCGGCCCGATGGGGTTGTGGGCAGACGCTGTGTATCGTGCATTTGATAAATAAAGGTTTTAAAAAAAAAAAAAGAAGAGTAAACATTCCACTTCCCCCGTTACCCCGTCCCCGTTCATGTTTGACCCTTCGGACATTGTCCATCCCAGATCGTCAGATTGGGTTCCACCCCCGGCGGTGGCAGAATATTTAAAAACGCACCTACGTAAAGCTTTTGACAAGGAGGTCAGAGCCCACCTTAAGTCCGAATGCCCATGCCCCGACCTAGCCCACAAGGTGGCCATTACCCCAGACATTGACACCTTCATGACCACCTTCCTCAAGAAGTATAAGAAAGACCCCAAGAAGGGGATTGACCGCACGCTTCGGGCATGCCAGGACAAGGTCCTCGACCTTTCGGGCCCTTTGGCCAAGATTTTGGAGTTGGCCCTCCAAGCTCAAGAGACCGGGAACGCTATCCACCCGGAGGTTCTGGCCGGTTGGGCGCAACACACTATATGCATGCTTGGGAATGCGAATTGCGCCCTGTCCTCGGAAAGAAGAAAATCTGTTCTCCTTCGGATAGATCCAAAGTTGGTGGAGCTGGCTTCATCGGAGCCGGGACCATTGGCAGAGGGCCAGCTGTTTGGAGACAAATTTGTAAAAGACATTGCAAAGTTTGTTAATACATTCGCTTCCCTTGATAAGTCTCAATCATCACTGAAGAGGGTCTTACACCAGGTCTCTGGAAGGGAGTGGCAGAGGACGCTCGACCGGCCGCTTCTCTAATAACAGTCCTCAGAGAGGATACGCCCCTCAACGTGGCAGAGGGGGATACACCCAAGAACCCGACCAGGCGGGGTTCTACCCGTCCAGATCCCGCGGATACAGAGGGCGCTTTAATCGAGGGGTCAACCGAGGCTACAAGAACTTTGACAATCAGTCCTCTGGTAAGTCCGGTGAGTCCTGTTATTCCTCTGGGGGGCAGGCTGAGACATTCTGTAATGAATTGGGAGATTCTCACGTCGGATGTATGGGTCCTTCAGACTGTGCGGGGCTACCGAATAGAGATGGTAGAGTGTCCTCATCATGCATTCCCTCCACAGCCTCTCCTTTTTTCCCATCTAGAGCAGAGTTTTATAGACTCCGAACTGGAAGAATTGTTGGCCAAGCAAGCCATTACTGTAGGACCCTTCATTCCAGAGGGTTTTTGCAGCAACGTCTTTCTGGTCCAAAAGAAGTTAAGCGGACATCTCCTAGTACTAAATCTAAGAGATTACAACCCTTTTGTAGTGTATCGTCACTTCAAGATGGAGGGTATTCACCTCTTGCGAGATCTCCTGCTGGAGAAGGACTGGATGGTCCGTCTGGATTTAAAAGATGCTTACCTCACGGTTCCCATTTGCCCCTCACATCAAAAATTATTGCAGTTTCCATGGAAAGGGCGATGGTACCGGTATCGTTCTCTACCCTTTGGCCTCTGCTCAGCACCATGGGTGTTCACGAAACTCCTCAAACCGGTGGTCTCTCGTCTCCGAGAGATGGGGTGCGTCTCATTGTATACCTGGACGACATGCTGATTTTGGCACAGGATCGGGAACTACTTACACAGCTAGGGTGGACAACGACCCTGTTACAGAATTTTTATCAATGCCAAAAAATCAGTGATGATACCGAACCAGCAGATGGAATTCCTGGGTTTCATGATAGATTCAATGTCTGCGCAGCTCCTTCTTCCAGTGAGCAAAATCAGGTCTATAAAGAGGGAGATCAGAACCACGTTAGCCAAGGAGATGATTTCCTTGCGGGTTCTGGTGAGGATTGTGGGCCTTCTGGCCTCTTCCATCCAAGCGATCTTTCCAGGACCATTACATTACAGAGCCCTGCAGAGACTAAAAATCTTTTATTTAAAAAAAAATGACCATTACGATCACCTCATTCCCCTTTCCCCAGAAGCTCGAGAGGAGCCGCTATGGTGGCTAGAGCACATGCCAGCTTGGAATCTTCAGCACCGCCCCAGACGTGGTTGTCGAGTCGGACGCCAGTCAGAGGGTTGGGGTGCTCGCTGTGGAGAGTTTACCACAGGAGGACGATGGTCAGCAGACGAGCTAAAGCTGCACATCAATTGTCTGAAGTTGTTGGAAGTCCTTTGCCATCAAGTCTATCTCACCGCTGACAAGCAATTGTTGCATACTGCTTCGAATGGACAATGTCTCAGCGGTGAGATACATCAATCGTCTGGGGGGAACGAGATCATGCATGCTAGTGCACATTGTGGCGGAGTTTTGGCATTTTTGCCTGGCTCGCAAGATCTCTGTAGTGGTGGAGTATCTCCCAGGGAACTTCAATCAGGTGGCGAATTGGAACTCCCGGTTTCTGAGGGACTTCAGCGATTGGAAGCTTCTTCCCTCACTTTTTGCGCAGATCGTGGAAATGCGAGGTCCCTGCACATAGATCGGTTTGCATCTCACCTCAATGCCCAACTTCCCCGGTTCTTCAGTTGGAGACCGGACCCAATGGTGTTGGGAACTGATGCATTCCTGCAGCATTGGGGGCAACAGAGGAATTATGCTTTTCCTTAGTTTGCTTTGATACAGAGGGTGGCGGCCTTTGTCCGGCGCCAGAGGGCTTCCCTGGTCCTGGTGACCCCGTTTTGGTCGACTCAATCATGGTTTCCCACTCTGTTGGAGTTTTCTGTGGACCTCCCCTTCCTGCCCCCGACAGTTCCGACGCTTCTCCTCGGCCCAGTGGGGTTATGTCACCCCTTGGTCCTTCAGAACCAGTTAACCTTGATGGTGAGGACGCTCTCCGGAGACATGAGAGCATTGCAGGGCTTTCATAGGCGGCTGCCGGTTTTATGCAACAAGCGTGGGCTCCTTCTAACCGGAAACGATATTCTGCTTCCTGGAAGCGATGGGTGGGTTGGTGCCTTTCAAAACAGGTGGATCCCGTGGGATCATCTGTAACGGATGTACTGAACTTCTTGTCGGAGTGTGCTAAAGCAGGACTTGCATACAGGTCAGTTATTAACTTTAGGTCTGCTATTTCTGCTGGTCATGATCATGTTGATGGTAAACCTGTGGGAATTCACCCCTTGGTATGTAAGTTACTTAAGGGGGTCCGTGTGGCTATTCCCCCTCGGCCTAGGTATTCCACTTTATGGGATGTTACGAAAGTTCTTACTCTTTTGGAAACCTGGCCTGACAATGGTGATCTTTCTTTGAAGCAGCTTTCCGCTAAGCTTTCTATGTTGCTTGGCCTTATTTCATGTCGAAGGGTTTCTGATGTTAGAGCCTTGGATCTAGCTGGTAGGATGTTTTCTCCTCAGGGTGTCTCCTTTATTATCACGAGAAGAACTAAGACCATGTCTAGGTCAGTGGAGTATCCTGCTTTCCCACACAACAGCAAGTTATGTGTTTTGCGGTGTTTAAAAAGTTACGAAGAACGTACTGTTTATCACAGGGTGGACCCTTTGGGTCAGCTGTTAATTTCTGTACAAAAGCCATTTAAACCAGTCGCTGCTGCTACTCTTGCTAGGTGGGTCAGATGGATTATGTCGGAATCTGGTATTGATATATCTGTTTATGGTGCTCACTCCGCTAGAGGAGCTATGGTTTCTAAAGCCTACTTATTAGGGTCCCGTTTGGAGGACATTCTTAAAGCAGCTGATTGGTCTTCAGATTCAATGTTTAAAGTGTTTTATTATAAGCCTATTCCTCATGTTTCTGATGCTGTGATTGATGAGAGTTGAACCAGCATAATCATAAGCCTTTGGTCCTGCTATTGAATACAACATTTTCTAGCTATCGTGACAAGAATTTTAGATTCTATTAAGGACACGGAGGCGAGGATTATCCCACCCGTTGGGACAGTTATTCAACTGTAAAGTTGTTCTGATATCATGTTGTTTAACAACTTTTATGCCCACCCAGAGAGAAATGTAGTTGTGGGCTCCCTTTCTCAATCTTGTTTTCTATTGTAGGAAATGATTCCAACAAAAGTTGAGTACCTTCTCCGGATGGAGTGGACGTGCCTTCAAGATGGAAGCGGGACCATTCAGTTTCATTGAACACTGATGTGGCTTTGCAGAAGTTGACAAGAACTGACAGAATTTTTTGTTTAGCCCTATTACATAGGACTAAACTATTCTAAAAATCTAGTTTTGTAGACTTCGATAATACCTCTGCTTTTGAAACTCCCTGATGTCCTAACAGCATGTCTTCCCAGATGAAAAGAGGTTATAGGTGATTTCCATTTTTCCTTGGAACGATGGACTGCAATGCTATAAGACTCTCAGTTGGTCAGCTTCTAGGAGCGGATCTGTATATGTTGTGTTTGTGTGTCTTGCACAATAACAGTTGCTTTGTTTTATTCCTCCACTTATTAAAATCACAAAAAAAAGTTGCAGGCAGGCGAAAGATGCACGTACCTGAATTGTATTTTCTTTGCACATAGGTCACTCAAGTTGCAGCAATACGTTGAAATACTCATTTGTACAGGCTGAGCTGGGGGGCCATTCATTGCATCCTTAATAAACAGGTAACTCTCCAGTTTATAAAATTTGTGAGTAAAAAGGCATTGCCTGGCTAAACCAAAAATTGGAGAGAAAAGCTTGGAGCTAGTGTTGGGAGACTGTGAATCACCTTATACCATAAGTAGCAGCGGATTTTCTCTATTGGGAGTTAGGGTGTTGGCCGCTTTACTTGTTGCCCTTCTTGGCCCCGGTATTCATATTCAATATGAAAATAAATGTATTTTCCCGGCTGCAGTGCTTTTATATCATCCGTGGCCTTGGCTACAGTTGCCTTTCTACATGAGGGAGGGCTGGTGGGGACGAGCCTTCATCAGCAGTAGGCTCAGCTGGGTCTTGAAGTGAAGTGCGCATGTCGGATTAGACATGTGCCTTTCTGTGGCCAGCCCGACATGCGCGCTGCAGCGTCCTCCCATCTACGCAATGCTAGCGAGCTTGGGGACTCTCAGCTGCAGAACCCAAATCGCCTAAGGACCTCTGGGTTTGCCTAGCCCAGCCAATCCAAGCAATGCTCTCATGCTAACATGAACTGCAAGGAAAAATCATCTGGATTTCCTCAGGTGATGTGGCAAAGCCTTTCTAATCCTGCACACGAGGCAGTTATGAGGTTCACAAAACAGGGTAATCACTGTGGCTATGGGTGTATTATGAAGCCATGCAGTGACAGGCCATTTTCTGTCCCTAGCTCTCTTTCCGTTTCGTGGCCAGCACCGGTTAAGGCATTGCAAAGGAGCGAGTAACATTACCTTAAGAGTTATTCCCACGCAGTCCTGCAGTAGACACCCTGTCCCAAAGGCACTCGGGGGCTGATTTACAAGTCCCTTGCGCCACAAATGCGTCACTTTTTAGTGGCGCCCCAGAGGTGCAAGAGGATTGTAAATAAGCCCCTTGGTGTATAAGAGGTAAATCAGCTCCTGGTAAAAGAAACCAAACGAGTTCACATTTTGGCAGAGATTTCATAAGTAACGTGTAAATATGATTTCCACAGTTTCTGCATGTTGAAGCCAAAGAGAGGCTATAAATAATCCTGAAATCCTCATTATCTGTTGTGTTCGGAATGTGACATATTTGCGCAATTGTTTTGATGCAGGGACTGGATGCTTAGCTCAACCTTATGGGAATCTGCACAGATAGAATGGATAGCCCCCCTCACTTCAGGGATAATCCTGTCATTATATGGCGCTACGGCAATGCATTTAATACTGGCTACAAGCCATATTTCAAACTGTCACATGTTCATTTGTGTACATAAAAAGTCAAACACTGATATTAAAGAACTGTGTTTGGGGAGGACATAATGTAAATGAAGCGAAATACAAATTTGCACCTTGCATGACAAAATAGGAAACCCTGCTGCAAAGCAACATTACAGAACACAACGTATGAATGTACAGCATCAAGCAGGCAGTAAGATGCTTAGAGTGTACACGTCCCATTACAGCCTCGCACATTCACCTCACCACTGAAGACCCCAGAACGTTTTTAACTGTTTATGGGTGAGCATTTCAGTCCTTGAGCATTGAGCAAATTCTTTGCTTCTCCCAAAAAGGGGTGAAATAGTGCTGAACGTGTAGAACAGGATGTCTGTCTAAACGTAGTGCTCATATTGTCAATGGAAATGTGTTATCTGTAAATGACCGTGATTTGCCACCCACCCACCCCAACATATCTACATGGGTGCCCATTGAAGGCCCATTGCAGCCGTGTAATGACACTAATGTTTGAGGGCACTCAGTTGCCTAGTTGGCTGCCTCCTTCGGGAGGAGCCTTTAAGGGGTGAGGCTGGTTGGAAGGAGGGGCTGCCCTGCTGGTGGTCCTGCCCTTCTAGCCTACCTCGGGTACCCTGGTGATTATGTGGGGCATGATCAAGAGTCAAGGGATGTCCCGGCAGGGACCAATGCGCTATGCGGCCTCTGGATATGTCTAAAATGTTTGATGTGAACGTTTATCACCTGGTCTTGCTCTACTATGTTGCACCCAAATGGGTATGTAAATAGCATATGTGCACTCCGTGTTCAGGTTTGCTATATTTTGCAATATTTTCAAACTTCCCATTGTGATGATTTTCATTTGCCAACTTCCCAATGTGTGATTTTATCCTGCTATGTATACTAACTAGTGTTCTTTACCACCCTGTATTCCTTTCTTGACATGAATTTTAGGGTGTTGTAAATTTATATGTGCTTTTATGGCTGTAATAGTTGAAATAAAGTTTCAAGAATGAATGAATGAATGAATATTTTCTATTGTGTAATGTCATTTGTTTACAGTGGTTTATACCACCTTGTTTCATGTGGAGTAAAGTTGCTACATCCTAACCCAAGAAGTTGAGTATGTTGCCTTTGTGGGGGTAGGGGGTGAGGGTACCATGCAGTTAGTAAGGGTGGTTGACCCATCTCCATTGCACGAGTGAGCGCACTAAAATGTAGTGCCCATATTGTCAATGGAAATGTGCTATCTGTAAATGACAGTGCACTACAGCACTATATACTATACCCTTGCCACTTTAACCCTGAATGATTGTAGCTCAATTGTGGCATACGTTCTTTGTGCTCCTCTTGTATTTTTGACAATCCCTATGATTTCAGTGACAGAACATGATAGCAGGAAGCAGGGCCGACTCTTTGCGGGCATCAATAAAAATATAAGATAACTCCTTTCTTCCTGATGAGAGATCAGAGTTTTGTCTAGTAGAAGTTTTGACTTGCCATAACTTATGGTTAGCAGAGGGTTAATATGCCTGCTGCAAAGAATGTGTACGATGCAGATCACAAAGTCTTTATAATGTAAAGAGGTCAGTGGATTACTGCTTTTTTCAGAGAGATCCTTTTGTTACTTGCAGTTTATAAGTTAAAATCATAACATAGAACAGTGAGCTATTAACTGTCCTCAAAGAGCTGCATGCAAACTGCAAGGTATATATTAGAGCTATATGTATTTTTGCCCAGTCTTCCATTACCCTAATCTTACAAAAAGGATTCAAATTCTTGATGTTACATTTAAAATTCTAGATTTGTGCTTTTCCAGACCAAGGACTCAAACTATACTCCCTACCAGTATAGATGACATGTGACGCCTACACCTTGAGGTCATCTGTCTTAAGTAACATTTCCTATACATTGATTTGCACATGTATGATTGTCTCTGTCAAAGGGTGTGTGATTTCAAGAGCTCTGACACACTACACTGGTATAAGCGGTGCTATAAAATTAAATGAATCTGAGAGAAAGTAGTCATAGAGACATGAGGGGCACAGTTAAAGGATGGTAGTGAAAGAATCCATGGCAGGGATGATCATTGGGGGAGTTAACAAACATTGTCGCACCGGGCGCCACCGACTCTAAAGCCAGCCTTGGCAGCACCCAACTCTGAGAGTTGTTTGACTACCACTGCAGTGTCCATGGCGGTAAGATATTGGGCCGTGCTTTATAAATGCTCTTGCTTCCTCAAATTTGCTTTAAAGTGCACCATTTGTCACATGTTTTTTCAAACTTTTCTCAGGAGAGGACCCTCCTTTTGGGGTGGGGTCTTTCAATTTGCTCACTCACTACATAAAACTCATTCACAGTCACAGCTTTTACGCCCAACTACTTGAAATGTCACTAACCACTTTTGCTAAATAGCAAGAGTGTGTTCAGTCTGTCCTCGGTGTGGTCCAGATGTCACCCAATATCCACCCAGTAATATGCATCCACTAGCTTACTGTCAGGTTCCATACACATTTTGGGGTACTTAAGTTTTAAGTGCACAGCACTAAAAGCAGGGAATATGTTGTGAAGATAAGGGCTGTCATTTGATGAGGAAATATACATACAACCTTAATATAACGTTGGTGCCTGCCAAGGCAAAGGAGTTTGCCGAAATGTTTGTTGTATATAAAAGAACAGTGAAAGAGAGAACAATCCAAGTGCACACTTTGTACAATATACTGTAATACAGTTGGTACAGTTAAGAAGTATGTGTATTTCAGAGACTGAATGTTAATATCTGTGCCAATTGAAGCCTTTACCACCTATAGCGAATTTGTGGACCTTGTTTGCGATAGAGGACAGATATACTGCAAGCTACAGGAGGATGGTATGCATTTCAGAGAGTTTACACGTCAAGAATCGGCTCACAGATTCTGACCAATGTAATTTGCCCTATGCTCGGCGTCCACTATCTTCCAAAATGCCAATCATGTGTTGTTTATGAATATGGGAAGTGTAATATATTTTCAGAAGAACTTGTTTCTTCATGGAAGGCTCCAGAAAGAGTCATCGTGTGCGGCATTCAATGCCAGAAACATTGTGTTCTAGTGGATTGTATAGGGTATCTAGGCCTTCAAATTTCCAATGACAGCTGAAAACAAAAGAAAGGATTGTGGATACTGTGTGGCATATTTACAAGGGCCTTGCATCATGCTTGGACCTCACAGCGTGGCACATGCAAGGCGAACAGCCCCAATTCACATTTTTGAAGCCAAGCAAAGCCCTTTTGCATGGCTTTGAATGGCTTCATAAATATGGAGTAATGCTATGCAGTGCAGATCACTGCATTTCATTACTCTGTGCAAGGGAGGCATTCCATGGGCATTGCGGTGGGTGTTCCCACGCAAATCCCATGGTGTTTGATGCATTCCCAGGTTTACCAAACCTGGTAAACCTGGAATTGTGCCAAAAAGATATTCCTTCCCAGGTAAGGCGTAACAAGGAAAAAGATCTTTACTTCTTGTTTTTTCCTCTTTTTCTGCAGCACACAAGGAAAGAGGAAAACGTCTCTATGGATTGTTTTTGTGCAGGAAGCAGCCCCTTCCTGCACAAAACAATCCTACCTGCAACACAGGCACCCTTGCACCATGGTGCCTCCATTAGTGCTTGGCTGCCAAAATGGCTCCAACACATGGGGAAAGGACAGGAATGAGCCATGTTGGTTAAATACGGTGCATTACTGCCCTTGCCCTGTGACGCATGGCAGCGGAGCAAGATATTTTGTTGCGCTGCCCTGCGGCACGGCACGATTCTGGTAAATATTTCCCCGTGGGTGCACTGCCTGTCAACTGACACCATTCCTAGTAACACCATTGTTATTTAAATCTCACAGGTCTTGGATATACATTTCTGCCTCTGACTCACAAAAGTTGTATTACACACCTAGTATTGTTATGCTTCATAAAGTAATTGCAAAGTTTATAATACTGTTTTCAATGGAACGCTTGTGCGAGCATACCTGACTTTTTGTAGCAGATTGGTGGGGGAGACCACCCTTCCGATGCACACTGTACCTCTTCCTCCGCTGTCCCCCTCTGAGTAATGTACCCGGGGGTGCACGTGTACTCCGCTTTCTCCGAAATTTTGTAAGACTCTTTTGAGCCTTTGAAAAATCCATTGTCCATCTGAGACTTGCTACATTTCCCTGAAATAGTAAAGAGGTTTCAAAAAACAAATAGACATCTCATGACTTTAATGAAAAATATTGATGGATAGAAAATGATCGGGAATGACAGTTAAAGTAAAACAGAGAGTGAGACACATTGTAAGTAAAGATTTTTGTGATCTCCAGTTCTGTATCAATTAAAAAATAGAAATGTGAATTTAGCATCCAAAAATGGAAGAGAACTTCATAGCTACGGTTTTATTGATAGTTTTCAGTCCAATGATACTCATGTACTGTATTTACCATTGCCAACGGGGCTATAAGCTGCTAAGCAATGTCTTTTTTTTATGATAGAAAAAAATCAAATTTGAGATTAAATATATTTTCGATTAACCCACCTCCATATTTTTTATTTTCTCCAAGAACTTCTACATAAGGTGGTTTGGCAAGCATCCAGATAACATAAAGATGCATCTAGATCTCATTAATCAGCTACTGCTTTATGCAGGATAAAATGCCAGTGCAAGTTTCAATTAGTATTCCCAGACCCAGAAAGCGACCCCCTATTTGTGGACACTCCCCATTCTGGCTATGATGCCTCAGCCACCTATTATTCGATGAACTGTCAATATTTATTGAAATGCATGTTCAGAAATGTTTATGTGGTAAGACCGAAATAAAGAGATAAAGATCTGTTTAATTTAAAATAAAAGCAACGTATGCAATATATGCCTCAGGTTATCGATTGATACTCACTTGAATTAGACGTCATACAACTGAATGAGAACATTTGTTGGCAATGTTCCTTCACTCAGTGGTATTCGGGTTAGAAAATTGGATGAGAGAATTCCCAAAAGATTGAATGATTGAAATGTTCTACATTGTTTATTGTGAATGAAGTACTACATACACTGACAAAAGACTGTGACTTACTGACATGACTCATAACAGCGGTTTCACAGAATGATGGGAAAGAGCAGTACACAATGGACTTTGAACATCTGTGTGCACACTGATAGCGTTATGGTGATTTGCACTCTACACTAACACATTCGGATATTGGAGGCAATTTGCAATTGTGATAAGTCACATATCTTGACATTATGTTGTTTTGTTCCAGTTACAGTGATTATATTTTCATTGCTATTTTTAGTAGGACAGTTAAAGAATATGTCAATATAATGGGCTGTGAGATTTTCCTAATGGAGGACTTAGTCTGCAGGGCAAAGTGCAGTGAGATGGAAAACCAACATACATGAGAGCTCTTCACTGTTACATCATATATGCACTATTTTACTTCATGGGACACTAATTCAATGAACGGTGATAACGTTTTAAAAAATATTGTATTTCCACTTAGTGAACTTCAGTTTAGTTTGAGCTTATTGAATAATTGAATTCACTTGTTAGTTTGGGTGTGCCAGCCACAACTCAGAACAAGGTATTCAAAAGCAAATTATGACTTTCTAGAAAATTATAATTGTGATCCATGGGTGAACATGCCACACAGTTGAGTAGCGTCTATAATATCATGACCAAAAGTGTTGACAAGAATAAGGTTCTTCCTCTGGATGATACATTTTCAACACTTTATAATACCATTAATATCAATGAGAGGAAGCCTTAGTATGTGTTTTTATAGATGTCAATATAAACAATAAAAATGTGAAAACAAAACATGGCAATGGCTTTTGTCTACTGCTGACAGTAAAAAGAACAGTAAAACCAAAAATCAGTAATTGTATTTCCACACACAGTATTTATGGTGATACCGCAAAGCATGCTTTAAAACCTGAAGATTGTGCAGAAAACGCATTTCAGTGGCTTGTTTTCTGCACTGAAAGCTGCATTTAAAACTATGGAATTAGCACCACATTCTTGCTGGTGCTAATAGTCATGCTATTCTCATGGTGTGATGTCGAATTCTACATCTGTAATGTAGAAAGGCAGCTTCGATTTAAATTACAGAGGCAATGGTAAATTTATCGTGACTGTTCATTGTAGAATTAAAACATTATTTGTGCATTTCTAATCTATTGTAAATTGGCCTGTTAGAGGTGTTTCAGTAGGGCGTTGGTGAAAAGTAATTTTCCCTGGGACTGCACATGTTCAAATACGGATCATGTATTCCCACAGAGAAAAAAGTAACGTTGGAGCACATTCCAGAGCAAACATTTCACCAACAGAATGAGTTGAAATGATTCAAGCTAATAAGTGCTCTGGTATGTGGTCTGTGTAATTTGGGCAACTGTGGTGTAGAGAGAAACGAAAGTTGAAAAGATTGCAAGTAACCAAAGATATACTACCTGGCGTCCTTGGTGTAGTTTCTCCTGAATTTTGTGTCCTGATCTCCTGTTTTGCTGACCTAATTTTTTCTGGGTTTAGGACTCTGGGCTCTTTACCACTGCTGACCAGTACTAAAGTGAATGTGCTCTTCACTTAAAAACATGGTACTATTAGCTTATCCACAGTTAGCAAATGTAATGTATTTGCATGCAGCTGCGGCCGTTGCAGGTAAGAGCGGTAGGGTGATGGGGCCATGTTGGGGGGAGGGATTTTGAGACATGGCCACAAGGGTAAATTAATGATTTATTTAGTTTTCCCTCGTGGTCATTTCTCGAAATAGACTCCACCCAGCCTACCGCCCCAGCTGATCTTACCTGCAGCTGCCGCTGCTGTTTGTATGTCCCTGGTAAAATGCACTATATTTGCACAGTGCCTGTAAATTATATTCCACTAGTGGGCCTGTAGCACTGATTGTGCCACTCACTTAGATAGCCCTTTAAACATCTTTCAATCCTGCCACTGCAGAGCCTCTATGTGCAGTTTCACAGTACAATGTCGACCTAGCAGGTTAACCCTTTTGCTAGGCCCAAACCTTCCTTTTTAATACATATAAGTCACCCCTAAAGTAGGCCCTGGAGAGCCCCAAGGGCAGGGTGCAGTATATTTAAAAAGTTGTACATGCCCAGGAAGTGAAAAACTCTTAAGGGTCACCTTTCTGCACATAAACAATCACTGGCCTTTTGATGTTTCTATGTGTGCTGCACGACGCAGCACACATAGAAACAGCAAAAACGTGGATAAATGAAACATTTCTCCTGTTTAAGACCAGGTTTTCCTTGGTCTTACTTTTGGTGCTGCCCCGTATTTACGTGTCCCTTGTAAAGATAGGGCAGCGTCAAAATCAATGGGTCTTGCGGCGGAACGCCCACTGTTACACCCATTGCCCACCCCTTTCACGCTAAGTATAGTGTGAAAGGGGGCCTTATTGACAAGGTGGCATTAAGCCATGTTAAGTGGCTCAATGCTGCCATATGAATAAGGAGAAGCTCGTATTGCCACCACAACATCAGAAAAAGGGACATTTTGGTGGCGATAGGGGCTTGTAATTATAACCCTATGTGTGTGCGGGTGTACGTTTGTGTGTGTGTGCAAATGTATGTGTGTAAAGGGCCTCCTTTTCAAAGCACTGGGAAGCATGGAAATTTCCACCTGCACTGGAACAATGAAAAAGGCCCCACAGTGGCCTCTCTCTGTAACCTGCTCCAGGACCTCAACATGATTCAAGGATTGGTTAGAGCAACCCACAAGAAAGGTGCCACACTTGACCTCATCATCTCTAAACCTGGATCAGTAAACATGCTAGACATCACCCCAACAGACTGGTCAGACCACCATTAAATTATTTTCAAGGGGGAAATAAGGTGGGTGAGGGATTACAGCCACGTGAACAGAACAGATCTGGTGGGTCTTTGCCAAACCTCATTGACACCTCGGACAGACCAAACATCGGTCCAAGAACTGACCCCTCACGACAACAGCTGTACGACCAACATACTTGAGAAGGCTGCTCCATAACGTCTTAAAGGGCAAAAGAAAAAACATTCAGTACCGTGGTTCAATCAAAACATAAACACTAAAATAAGACATCTAAGACATATGGAACAACTTTGTAGGAAGGGCTCAAACATTACCCACCTCGAACAATTGAGAATGCACAAAAGCTCATACGAAAAGGCTATCTGGAATACCAAAAGAACAGCAATCAGACCACAACCAGAAAGAGCAAAGAACTGGCCCAGGACACTTTTTGACATAATAAAATAACAATCAGGAAAACTTGCAGAACCCATAAATGCAAACAGCTT
This sequence comes from Lissotriton vulgaris, assembly GCF_964263255.1. NCBI lineage: Eukaryota > Metazoa > Chordata > Amphibia > Caudata > Salamandridae > Lissotriton > Lissotriton vulgaris. The sequence continues at coordinate 729,069,891 of NC_141685.1, forward strand.
AACAGACACCTACAACGCCTTCGCCACTTTCTTTAAATATAAAATCACAACCATAAGCAAATCTATTTGCAGCCAAGCTAATACCCAACCTAGGGAATCCACCAATCCCACTCTCACAGCACACATTAAGAATACTGACCAATACACCCCAAATGTCTCAAGAAAAAAGAGAGCTTTCTGAAACAGTTTCAGAGGTCTGTCTGAGAGGGAAATCCAGAAAAACAGTCAGGCAATGAAACCTACCACACATTTCGACAATCCCTTTCCCTCCCACCTTCTGAAAGAGATCCACTAATCAGTCACTCATTATGGATGAAAATCGGAAATGCATCTCTCCATCAAGGATCACTCCCAGAATGCCTGAAGATGGGCCAAAAAAATAGCCACTGACCACAAAGACTTAAACAACTTCCTACCAGTATCCAGTCTGCCTTTCCTGGCTAAATAGATAGAAAAATGTGTGCACGTTTAGTTATGGAAACGCATAATTTTTTTTTACCTATTAGACAAACACCAATCAGGTTTCAGGCGTGGACACAACATGGAGGTCACCATTCTAAAGAACCTAGATGATATAAAAACACTTTTAGACCAAACAAATCCTGTCTTTTAATACTTTTAGATTTATGAGAAGCATTCGATGCAGTCAGCCACTAATGCCCCATAGAAACTCTTGAATTCAGAATGGGCCTATCAGGAATCGTCCTTAACTGGTTCACCTCCTTCTTGCAGAACCGACAAAAAAGAGAGAAAATAGTCACACTACCCTATCTGTGGTAGTGGACATCGACAGGGGCATTCCTCAATGATCTACAATTTCACCAACGCTTTTTAATCTATACATGGAACCACACTCACTGAAATTCTTACACAAGCAAAAGTCTCATATCACATGTATGCTGATGACACTCAGCTCTACATCAAGCTCCCTTCTCAGGAGGACACCCAGAGGCTGGATAACACCCTATGGAAAACACAGGGCTGGCTGGAACACAAGCATCTAAAACAAATCTGCTGAAAACTGAATTCATTCCTTTTACCCCACCCTTTAGATCCCAACAACTGCAACCTTACTCTCTTAACATCAAACCGCTAAACTGCACCATCTGTGACTCCATAAAATCACTAGGCATCACACATTACACTCATATTTAAATATGCAACATCATATATTTAGCTTCAACCAGAAGCGCTAACCTTCATCTGCTCCTTCTAAAAAAACAAAAACCCTTCCTACATCGGAGACCTTAAAACAGCAGTGCATTCTCCAGTGCTCTCAAGACTGGACTATGGGAATGCGACACTCATAGAGCTACCAAAAGCCACCCTAGCCCAAATGAAAGCCACAATAAATGCAGCAACAAGACTTTTAACAGGCACACTCCATTATGATTGATTCTACCCATCACTCAGAGCCTTTAACTGCCTCCCAGTTGAAGGAAGGGTCCAACTGAACGTTCCATGCGTAACGCACAAATCCCTACACAATTCTGGTACTAAACACATGGCAAATAAGATCAAGCTTTATGAGAGTTTGAAGGGATCGCAGAAGTGCTAAATCCCTCATTCTAGAACAACCCATATTCAAAAAAGTATAACTCACAACTGCACATTTACCAGATCTGCCCTATAAATTTTAACCCCTACCACTCTCAACAAGAGCAATTACCTCACTTAGGCATTTCAAGAAGGAAGTAAAAGTTATACTACTAGAAAAACGTGTCTTAAAAGAACTATTTTGAAACTGTCATCTCACCCTATTTGGTATTGTATCTTATTGTGTTACTTTGCTCGTGGGATTCTATGCCCAAGTGACAGGTGTTTTTACTGTACAGCGCTCTAATACCGTGGTGGTCATGTTTATGTTTTATAAAACATAATAAATAAAATAAATATATATTTGCACTTATACTGAATGTGAGAGTCTGCCTTTGGACTACTAGTTTCATGGAAACAAATGAGAAAGCAGACTCCGAGCCTAACCCTTTCTCAATAGAGCTGTTCATCTGTATCTCTCATTGGTTCTCCTGTTGCAGCATTTACAAAGCTTAAAGAAATGGATTCCATATGCAGGCTGGAAAGGGCTTTTAGTCTTCAGGTATGTATTGAAGAACTTGCACTCAAAACGGTTTGATATACATGAAAAGCTTTTTCCATGGCAAGTTGCTAGAGCAGGGGTTCAACTAAGGCAATAGCAAAGTACTTCCTTTTATGAAAAATGTTATTCCTTAGAGGAGGGATGATCTTTAGTCACTCAGCACACACCAGTCAATTTATCTTTATATGGCTCACTCTCCAGCGAATTCTTATATGTTTAAAGAAAGCTTGGAACCATTCAGTTTCACCCAGGTTCACGGCATGTGACCCCAGATCCACTATCAGCACATGCTGCCAGGATGTATTCCTACCCATACATAGAGGGGAAGGAATCACACTCTCTTGTAAGGATTTGAGATAGTGAATCAGGATGCAGAAGAGGCTGGCGAGGTGGTCATGCAGCTTCATCAGTGAAACTGTGCTTGTGTAATAGATATTTCATTAATCCATATGCATAATGAAGAGATGTTGACACTGTCCTTTTGGGATGTACATGCCACCAAAAAGACACTGCAGCACAGGGACAACTGATGACTAAAAGCAAAGGTACCTCTGCACAATATGTAGGCTCATCGAGGGTCATATCTGCAGGTGTGCCTGAAGTGGTTATTCTGGGTGTCTCACATCAATGAGGATGGGGTGAGGGTGCTCCAAGAGCCCATGATCATGGTTAAATGGTGACGAAACAGAATGGGGACAGAGACAGATTAAGGAGGGCAGAATAGGAGATGACTAGGAAGTGTAGTAGGGTCTTCCCTTACAGACATTTCAGAAGGCCATGATGGATTCCTGGAACCAGTTTCTAAATCAGAGACAATGGCAACAAAGAAACTGGGGTTAGACAGTGGAGCCACTGGGGTGACAACAAAAGACTTTGACCAATAGGGTTTTGAGTGGAGATGAATGGAGAAGGAGAAGAGAGCCCAGAGATAATGGGTCAGGAGGAAACCTTTACAGTAGTCACAAAATTGCCTTGTATGATCATTGGAGCATCATTGAGTATGTTGGGTAAAAGATTTTGATCAAAGTAAGGGATGTACTGATATTTGACAAGCGATCTCCTGATAGTTTAGAGAAGTCATTTGGATTGATCCGAGCAGTATGCTCTTAACAACAATCGTACAGTAAAGTCATAGTGTTGCCATGCTTTAATACCAAGTTTGAGTTAGCTGCTGCACAGTGCAGGTGAAAGCAGGTAACGTCCCCCTACCAATAGGCCCCCTTAAACAGTATCTCCTGACAGAAGTTGTGCAGTCTTCCTCCGGCAAACCTGACATTGCTGATGCCCCCAGCTCTCCCCCTACCACAGTTTAACCTCAGCTGGCATATGTCGAAAAAGGTCCCGAGATCACGTTGTCCTCTGTTTTGTGAGCTCGCTTGTACATGTCATTATATGTTACTTCAGGCTATGAAAGGTGGACGATATGCATTCTAAGTAGTGACTGATCCCCTCAAGAAATGTCAAACATGTCCGTAGTGCCATGTGATAATGCTGGTGGTGAAAGGATGTGTAGTTGTGCAACAACCCCATGTAACAGATTTTAGCCGTCACTCAAAAAGCGTAGATAATGTGAGGCTAATGGAAGGAATATGTAATTAATGATTTTGCATTTGTCTGTAACCATTATTTTCAAATCTGTACTGTATGCTTACTATGCTCAAAAATAATAAACAACGTTTAAAAAAAGAAGAAAAAAAAGTCTGTCCACCACCTCTCCCACATCTCTCTTCCTGATGGAATGCATGGATATTCTAGGATGAGAGTAGAAATAAAGAGAAGATCGGAACATTGAATGGATCCTCTTTTGGAACATGGCAAGAAAGCATGAAAAGGTTCACAGGGGCAGGCTTGATGTGATAGCACATGAAACCAAATATAATTAGTTTAATTAAAGATCTCCTCTCCAGGTCTCAGCCTAAGATAAGGCACACAAGAACCACCTGGAACCAACCTCTGAGGGCCCAGAAGGAGCTGTCGCCTCTCAACTAGTAGCAGAGCTAAATAGAGGCATGAAGGGAACAGAAGAGATTTGCAAAATAGAAAATGGCAATATGGAGCAAAGCATACCGATGAATCATAAAGAGAAAAACTCCTGGGGTGAAGAGGGACAATCCAGGAATTAACTAGCAAACAAAATCAGAAGAATGTTAAAAGAAATGCAATAGCTGCAGGCAAGGAACTGGAGTCTCAATCTCATTTAAATATGGCTGCTGCCACCTTTAACTCCGATGTGAGATTGCTGATGAGGAAGGGAGTCGGAAGGGCTATCTGAACTCTAGACGACTACTCTGTCTCTCTACTACCATTTTCTTGTCTTACATCATCACCACACGTGTCTGAAATGCGCACGACTTGCTACCACAATATTGTCAAACTCTCTGAGATGAGTTCTGATGTGAAACATTGTGGAATGCCTGAACTTTCTTGACCGCTCTAATTAGCACACTACAAACAATTACATGTGGATAGCAGCATTTACCATTTTTACCAGCAGAGTTTGAAAAATACCCAAAAAGCACTGTAGCACTGATCAAATACTTAGAAGTCATTAGATTTGCGGTTGGAGCTGAGATGGTAAAAATTAACCAAATGTTGTCCTTTTAGTTATTGCCTTTGTGTACCCAGAAATGTTCACCTGTTTAGAATTCAGTTTAAATGGAAAATCCCTACTAATAAAACAATGCCAGTGAGAAGCTATGTTGCACCCTTCATTTTTGAGACTTTTCAACTCAATTCTAGATGAGGTGTGTAAACAGTGTATGAGTGTGAGCAAGTTCTGGACTACTGAAAGGATTTTGTTTTGGAAAGTAGAGTTGGAGATCATGGAAAATATAACGTTAATGGTGGACATGCTGTAGAAGAAATCCACTGTATTAGGAGTGCAGTTGGCTGCTGAGAAAATCGAGGGGTAGTAACATCAAACATGCTCATTAGCATTAACTTAGATTATGCTGCCATGGTCCAATTTCCTGTCAATGTTGGGCATGCTCCCAAAGAAGGCACTTGAAATTTTAGGCTGATTAGCCACCTATCTTGGCCAGAACTCGGCTCAACATGTTGCAGGTTAAAGGGCATAGTTACAAGAAGTATTGAAAAGGTCATGTATAAAACTTCAATAGGTCACCTGAACTTTCCGTGTAAAGTGGTTTTTCTGGTCAGGGCTTTTTATATGAAAATTGCATTTGCCACAAGAGGTGGTAAGAGACCACATTGTAACGTAAAGCCTCTAAGAACTGACTTCATTTTATCTAGGCCTTGACTCCATCTTAGGTATTAGAAGTCTTCAATTCAGACAATGGAAGACATAATCTTCCCTGATTTATGTAAAATCATTGTTATGTCTGTCATTTAATGCATATGTCATCTGATCATATCTTTCTAAAAACTGTGAAAGTGTCAAGTCATTCGACTAATGACATAGATACAACACTGTATGCAAAATTAGTCTGGGACAAGTGTCTACTTTTCACTAGTCAAGGTCAATTAAAAATAAATACAGGCATTTAAATAAAATATCTCAGTCTGAATTGAATACTTTTACTTTATATGTTCATAAGGAAACGTCGGGATGCACAACTTGATGCACATAATCTATGTCAGCCATTCCTAGACTTATATCAGAAAGTCGAACTTCTGATAAGATTTAGTATATAAGGACTGCTGCTTGACCACTTGCCAGGAGAAGGCCTTCGACCAGATTACCGCATGAGATTCTGCCATAGATGATCTCACCTACTGTCAGTGCAGATACTACATCTCCCTTGGAGCCAATAAAGCCTAGTTCTGGAGGAAGACTGCTACCACAACAGGTGTTTGCTCTGTACAGGGAACATTAGGGGTCCTTACGTTGGCGGGCGGACTTGAGTACACATGCCATCATGGTGGTGCTTGGGACCACCTGCCTGTATGGCGGCTGTCCCGCAAGTAGAATCACGATGTGACCCCCACTGTGGCAGTCTTATCTTGCATCTTCACCATTGCAGCGGGTTCTGCTGGTTGCAGCACCCACCACAATTTGTAAAATGCATGTAGTGCGTTTCCCCCGCACTGCGTGGTGCCTGCTACTTAGTGCCGGGAAATGTAGGGCGTACCATGGGTACCCCCCCCCCCCAGTGTACCACTAGCTCCCAACACAAGGGGAGCCCGCAATGGGCCCCCAAATCCAATCTCGCCAGTCTTTTAATCACAGTTTACCCGCCACGGAGAGGATGGCTGCAACCAGCATTGTAATTTGGCAGACTGTGCCTGCTGGCATCGCCACCATTTTACTGATGCTGACAGCTCCGCCTGGCATTTGGAACGATTGCCTTTGGCGGATCCGTGGCGGGCGGTCTTTGCATCCGCCACATTCGGGGTCCGATTCCCCCACTATCCTAATTTAGCTGAGGAAAATTGCTGTCCGATGACGGAGGGTGTGCCACTGCATGGCTGGCCGTGGTGGGCCTTTCGCCATCGTAATCACCCCGATTGTCATCATGCCTTCGCTGATAAAGACAGCCTTTGTTGTCAACAGGGTATGCAGTGTGCCTCTTCTCCCTAAGAAACTCTAGACTGTAAGTTACTCTGCCTTCCATGCTCTCTTAGGGCCTCATTATGATGGAGGATTTTCCGCCTCCTCTGGGCCGGGGGAAGCCACCTCCGGCCCGGAAGAGGCGGAAAATCCTCTGCGGACTCACCAAAGACCCACCGCCGCATTACGATGGCTGGTGGGTCTTGGTTACTGTCCGCTGCTTTTCTGCCGTGGTCAGATTACAACCGCGGCGGAAAAGCTCTCATTTTGCTGGCAGTGTCTATCAGACACCGCCAGCCAAATTAGGAAGCATTTGTAAACATGCTTTTCCGCGGCGGTTTTTCCGCCGTGGAAAAGCATGTGTACTTTTGATTTTGGGGGCCCGTTGCGGGCCCCCAGGGTGTTGGCGGGTGGGGGGTGCACATGGGGGGTACCTATGGTACCCCCCAGCATTTACTTGCACAAAGCGGCAGGCACCGCGCGGTGCCTGCCGCTTTGTGCATGTAAATGTTAAACATGCACTTTTAACATTGCGGCGGGTGCTGCTTGAAGCAGCACCCGCCGCAATGTTAAATATCCAGGATGTGACAGCCAGGGTGGCGGTCACATCCTAATCGCACATGAGGGAACGCCACAGCCCATGCGGACGTTCCCTCATCCTCTGGGGTCGCGGATGGACGCAAGTCCGTCTGCGATCCTAATGAGGCCCTTAGTGTAACGCATAGTAGGTATAAAGTGTTAAATTCTAGATGACAATTTAATAATTTTGCAAATGTTCATTTTAATCCCATTATTTATAACTTTTCTTCTTGCTGTTTTTATAATATTCTGTGTAGTTGGTTTGGAGGTACTGAGACACAGGTTGCTCCTGTAGTAATAAATACTTTTACGTAAAAGTGTTCATTCTTCCTAGTTTAATGTGTGTTATTGTGACTAATGAAATAGGTTTGTCACTGTTACCACAATGCCCCTGATCCCTTCTTAGGGATTTTTAGTAACTCAAAAACAATAACTCTATTTCAACAATATATTGAGTAGGGTGCATCGTTTCGGCGCCAACTAGGATGGACACCTACTAGAGAGGCTCTGTGATGGCTCTGGAGGGTTGTGATCATGCCATATTTTAGAAGTCCTGCAGCAACTTGAACTGGTGAATCTTCGGCAGCAGCCCTTTCAAAGCAGGAAAACGCCGGTAACTGCTGTTTTGGCTGGCACGTTTCCTTTTATATACTCATGCTCGCCATTTTGATTTATTGCCACTCAGTCTTCCCTGCCACACGCAGCGACAGTTTGTTTTACCATGCATCTCATCACACATGTTTGAGTTATTTGTACATTAATTCAGCCTAGCAGTCACCATAAGAAATAATATGTGTGAAAGGACTTACTCTTATACCTCAATTTATACCTCATTTCTTGTTTATTCCCTCATGATTTGTAGTCAACGAATACCAGAGTACCTACCTGCAATTTTCTCTACATTTTGTTACTCTTGTCGTATTTTTTCTTTCTTCACTTGGGTTCATATTTATTTCTCCCTATATAATGATTGAATATCACTTGCGAGAGTTGCATTTCTCTACTTGGAAGTTTCTAATTGAAGCTAATTGTGGGAGAACGAAGTCAATACGTCTCACACCCATGGCTACTCCTCCATCAGTACCACTAGAGTATTTCAATCCTTTTAGTGCCCTTCCAACAGACATGGAGTATTTTGCCGGTAATTCTACTCTTTCTTCTGTGGGAGTTATGTTACCACCATCAAATATTCCTATTTTAAGGGCCAATCCTACATCTAAAGCAAGTATTTCCTCTTTGCTTGGAGCAGGCAAACGTGTTAAAGAAGACTCTCCTTCGCCAGTTACTTCTCCTCCAACTCGTTCTATAGGCTTTTTCCTTGAAGAGATCAGATCACTTCGACCCTCCATGGGAGAAACCAATAAACGTCTTCACAACATAGAGGATAAATGGATGTGCATGGAAAATAAAATAGCGCAGTTGGAACAACATTTAGACTCTTTTCAAGCCGTGGCGATCAAGGTTGCCCCTAAGCAATTGGAAATGGCTCATCTCAAGAAACAAGTGGAGAATCTTGAAAATCGAAATAGGCGCTTTAACTTACGTATTTATGGTTTGCCAGTGGGTATGGAGGGTCCAGATCCTATTGCATTTTTCAAGTTCTCCCTTCCAAAACGTCTTGTTCTACTGACCACCTCATCTCTGAACATTCAAAGAGCTCATTGCTATGGTTGTGAACCATGTGCCTCGTCTTCGTCTACCAAACCAAGAGGGATTATCATCTACTTTTTGGAGTTCACTGATCTATTGAAAGTTATTCAAGCAGGGGGGCACTAGAGGATGCTAGGCAAGATGGTTGCACTTTAGTGCAGCTCTGCCAACCGGAGTGACCATCCTTTCAATATCCTTCGGATCCAGCCTGCACTCACTACTGAAATGCACAGATAGCATTCACTGTAAATTACCAGTATTTGGACAGACGATGACGCTGCAGACGGTGCATCACACCGGGGCCCTGCCTCACAAGAGGACAGCATAGATACCGCTCTGGAGCTCGGGACACTCTGTGTGGAGGAGCTGAGTGCTGCGTCGCTGTGGGGTGCCGGAGGCTGAGCACCTGGCGGGCGGTCATCGGTGACTGCGGCGTGCCGGTGAGTGGGAGCTGCGTGGCTATGTGTGGACCGCCTGCTGCACTGTCTCCCTTCTGCCACACGTGGCCAGCCTCTGTGGCTGCTGGACACTCGTAGACCTTTCTCGGCACCCCCTGGAGACAAGGCACTGCATCTCTGTGTGCAACACATATCACTGCGCCTGAGACCTGGCACAAGTGCGGACCGCAGATATGGATGACCATCAGACAGGCCTACTTCTGGGCCCACATTGATCTCCTAGACTGGCCCCTTGAATGTGTTGCATGAACTGGGGCCTTGGATGTCGTGGGAGCTGGCGCGGCGCTGCCCACTCAGCCTGGGGGCTTCAGCCTGGAGCCCACTCAGCCTGGGGGCTTCAGATTCAGTGCTGCTTGTGGGGGAGGGCCCGCGATCACCTGCTAGGAACATAGCTCATGCCTGCATGTTAGATACTTGACCCCCCTGCCTGGCCCTGCGATGAGCCCCCGAGATCCAATAGACTGTGTCATTGATACAGGGGTGCACTCTCCTGCTATGAGGCTTGTTTGCTGGTGTATTGCACTACAACTATTCCCTGCCCTCTGGGAGAACATTGCTGTGGCACTGCAGTCCCTGATTAGATACCTGGCCGTTCCTATGTGAACTCAGCCGCTTCTGAGCCCTGCTGTTGGTGCGCCTCGGCCTTGGCCACTCCTTCGCCTTTGCTGAGGGACGAGTGGTGCAATAACGTTGCGGGTCGTGCCCACTTTTCATTGCTATTATCCCTCGAGATCATGTTACATCCCTCCTCCCTCCATATTTGTGCAAGAAATATATGAACTCCCGGTACACGATGGACAGGACGGAGCGTGGGCAACCTCACCTCACGTTCAAACCTCGTAAATCCAGTACATCTCAATAACTCGCTACATCTGACTCGGAAATAGACAACCCCACGGACAGCCTATCTGCAATTGAAAAAATGCTTGCTGCAGTCCAGGGCAGTCTGCAGAGCATAGACCGCAAGATCGACAATCTCAACCTGAGGATGGACCATATGTGCACTAAATTGGATAAACACGCCCTGCGTCTCGGCGAGGCAGAAACACTCATATCGGACACAAAGATGGTTTGCAGCAAGTAGCGGCGAGGGCAGCGACTATGGAGAAGGTGCTCGAGGTTATATAGGCCAAGAATGAAGATCTTGAGCCTCGATTGAGGCACAATAACCTGCGTATTACAGGACTACCGGAATCCATGAACACAGGTCGCCTCAAGACTTATGTAGAATCCCTCTTGTAGGCAATTTTTGGCACAGAGAACCTGTACCCTGTGTTGATAGTACAATGTGCTCACCGATCTCTGGCTGCCAGGCCGCTACCTGGGGCTCCACCACACCACATAGTCACGTGTCTCCTCAATTATAGAGACCGGGATGCAGTCCAGGGAGAAGGGGAACATTGTTCATGAAGGCAACTCTCTTGCTTTTTATCCGGACTTCACTGCGGCGGTGCAAGCCGCACAAAAAGAATTCCAATCGGCAAGAAAATACTACTGGCAGAAAAAATACCTTACGCAATGCTCTGTCCAGCCGAACTATGCATTGAACTGAACGGCATGTCTAGAATATTCACCACACCAAAATCCGCAATGGATTATGCAACAACACTTAAGAGCAAAACTATGGCCTCTTCGCCCAAGACGAAGTTGATACTGCTCCAGGCTCGCAGGGCACCACGAACTGACACCTATGCCGGAAGACTATAGCTCTAACTAAGGACAGGGTGCAGCCCTGCTGCCTGGTGCTTGCTGGGAAGCACACCTGGCCACAAACGGCGATCACGATTCTATTCACTCGTCGCTTGGGACTGGACCTGGCAGATAAGACTTTTTTCTTTATCATAACTGTTCTGGGCCTCTTGGTTATTTTCCTTGTCATGTAGTGACTCCCAGGTCATTCAGGGCTGTGAAGTGAGAAATACGACTCCGGTCACCTCCTGCTACATCAGGGAGGGACGTTGCATTCCTGCGCTTCCCAAGTGGGTGTGCCGATAATTGACATGTCCACCTTTTCTCTTTTTGGGAAACTCTTTGGGTGAGTTTGGGATAGCTTTGGCAGGTTGGGCTTGCTGAAGTGGGTGGGCGGTTCGGGTGGGCGGGAGATACAGGGGGAATGCGATGTTGTGGCTGTTAACGACGGTGACAATGTGGTGCATGTTGTGTAATGAGACAGTAACTTCGGAATGCGGTGCACATCACCTGTTATATGTGCATAAATCGGATTGGCCAATGAGAAAATTGGTTGTTTAACATGGAATGTGAGAGGGCTCAACTCTCCTAAAAAAATTGGACAGACATTAGCCTACCTTGATCGTCACTACATCAAAATTGCATTTCTACAAGAAACTCACCTCACATGCTATTCTGCAATCACAGATAGTAGCTAAATGGGCTGGTGATCGGCAGGCCTCCTCATACTTGTCATACGCCAGAGGGGTGCTCATCCTCATAAAGAGAAACTTACCTTTCACCATGATCTGAAGCTGCACAGATGGGGCGGGCTGATAAGCAATAACTCACAGCAAACTAGCAGGGTCCCTTATTACCTTAGTAAATGTGTATGGGCTCAACCTAGATGACCCTGACTTTTATGAGAGCATAATCTCCATACTGCGGGAATGGCCGGAGGCCACCAATCTGTGGGGCAGAGACCTGAACACTCATTTAGACCCGAGTAAAGACAAGTCGAGTGGGATAGCGGGTCAGTCTCGTTCTTAATGAAGGAATGGCAGAACTAGCACTTTCTGATGTATGGCGCCTGCGCAACCTGAATAGCCTCACAAGTACACAAGTGTCCACTGCCCACGCTAGCTGGTCGCGCCTGGATTACTGACTCATAAGCAACGCCAGTACCACCCAGGTCTCCGATGTGGAAGCGCTTCCTAGAACGCTGTCCAACCACATTCCGGTTAGACTTGAACTGCACATTCCCCAAACCTTTGCCCAGCAGTTCACATGGCAGTTTCGCAGTGACGCACTACTAGACCCTCTCTACACGCATACTATACATGAGGTGATCACACAATACTTTGCACTCAACAAGGGATCAGTAGACAGTGCCGCTACTCTCTACGAGGCGTTAAAGGCTATGATACGTGTGGTGTGCCTTAGCACAACCGCAGGCATACTAAAGGACATTCGTGGCAAATTGACTCAGACAGAGCGCACCCTGCAGCGCCTTCAGCATGACTATGATTGATCCCCTAACCTGGCACTTCTTGCCCAAATCCAGGCATCCATCACTGAATACAATAAACTAGCCAGCGATGAAATTCGCTATCTGCCCAAGCGCCATGTCGCCCGCGCATACGGCAAGGGGGGGCAAGCCAGGCCACACACTGGGGATTAAAATCAAAACCAGGGAAAACACACATACTATCACAAGGATTACTGACAACTCTGGAACAGATCATTATTTTACAAGAGACATAGCCGGACAATTTCAAACAGCATACACTGACATGTACACAACAAAACTGGAGCACAGTCTGCAGAACTTGACGACTATCTCTCTGACGTTGCGCTAGTGTGGTTCTTGGATGGTCACAGAGACTACCTCTGCCAACCTAGTATTGAGGACGATATCAAGACTGCGATAAAATCCCTTCCAAATAAAAAAGCCCCGGGCCCCGACGGACTCCCTAGTGAGTTCTTTAAGGAGTTCGCGGAGGAATTGACGCCTTATCTCCTTGAATTGTATGCTGAGGAGTACGAAGTAGACTCACTCCATGTGACGCTTTGTAAGGCCCTCATTGTCACAGGGCTTAAAATGTACAAACCCCCTAATCAATGTGATTCCTATTGCTCGCTATCCCTCATAAACTTGGATGCGAAACTGTTGGTGAAAATACTGGCTAACAGACTCACACCATTGATGCCCCTTTTAGTCCTGCCGGACCTATCCGGCTTCATACCTGAGAGATCTGCATTGCACAACCTCCAAACGTTGTTTGCAATGTATCACATACTTAATCCCGACATGCAGGCTGCAGCCGTGATACTCAACACTGCCAAAGCCTTTGACTCCATAGAGTGGAGTTACCATTTAGTATCCTTGAGCGGATGGTTTTCCCACCACTTTTTACTAATTGGATAAGACTCTTATATGTCGCCCCTTCAGCAAGGATACGAATAGAAGGCATCACCTCCGACCCCATTCACATTCGCAGAGGGACGAGGCAGGGCTGTCCCCTGTCACCATTTCTCTTTCCAAT